>NW_028317883.1:6630000-6945000 GCF_062004578.1 Staurois parvus
CCATTTCTTTCCTGCCCCCCCCCCCCCGCCCGCTGTGTGCTCCTCAGTGCCCAGCCGCTCCCCTTACTCCCCCTATCCACCACACCAATAGGGGACTGGGCACTGAGGAGCAGGGGGGGGGCAGCAAAGAACCACAATGATCAGGTATGTTCTGTGCAGCAATGGGGGAGTGACAAGCAACAATCTCTTGTACGTCTTTCAATGAAGCAGCTGGAAGCTGATTCTCCTCTTCCTCCCGCAGCGTTCAGCTGCTTCATTGACAGCCATACAGGAGATCGCTGCTTGTTATTGCTACCCCTCCCAAACACTTCTAGTCCCAGCGCTGCTTGCCCGCTCCTTATTTTCACTCACCCAATGTGAGTGGAAATTTCAAGGGCTGGTATAGACAATGTGGTTAATATACGAATATACTAAAGGCAAATAGTCTGTTCCCTTTGCAAGAGGAGTTGTAATTTGCATGGACATTTTCCACTGAGCTCAGTGATTGAGGTGCAGCACTGCTCCAATCATGTTTGAGCAAAAATGCCATTTGTTAAATTTTGGATGCTCATTTTTCATGTGCATAATACATGGGTATTATTTGCAGTGTGAAATTTCATAACATTCAAACCCCCATGCAAAGTGCAACTTCTCTTGCAAAATAAACAGTCTATTTGATTTTAGTAACTCAAACCAAAAAAATCGTTCTCATGCCTTTAAAGAAGATGTGAACCCAATCAAAAAATCTCATATAATCTTAAAACTTTTATTGTACTTTTCATTATTTTTTAATTTTCAGGTTTCATTTAAACAATATATTGTGATTGTAACAACCTCTTATTACTAATAATAGAACTGCAGACATTATAGTACCGTATGTGAATGTGATGCAATATCTTATTCAGCCACAAGATGCCACTAGCAACAGTTCCAGATCCAGCTCTATGATCGGTTTGGCACAGGAAGTCTAGGAGGGAGGACACAGGAAAAAGAAGGGGAGAGACGATTTGGAGAGGGGAGGTGAAGGTCAGTTCGGAAGGGCTGGAGAAAAGAGGAACCCGTTGTCATTGTTGGACACCAGAGACAGCGCTGCAGGACCTTAGAGGACTGAGAGGATGTTGAACTGAGTGAAATATATAGGACGGGAGTACTGCTGTCTGCAACTCCCTCCATGAGGTCGGCGTGACTCTGCTGAGTCGCCATTTTAGAGACACACTGACACAGAGAGAGATACCCAGTGGAATTTCCCGCCAAGTCGCTGTACTGATTTTACCAGCACCAGAGACTAGCAAAGTGTGTGTCGTCTCCCTCGGTTGTCTGCAAAGTCTGAATACATATATTGGAGACAGTGAAATTACAGAGTAATCCCTAAATGAGAGATATGTGCTGAAGTGAGAACAAGCTATTTACCCAGGATTGCTACTATATTTTTCAAAGACATTTTTGTAGGATTTGCTGATGAAATCAGCCACATTCTGTTTAACAGTTCATCTATGTTAAAAAGAGCTCCAACGGGCCCATCTAGAGACTGCAGTTTGGAACTTTTGTTCTGGTCAGATATCAGGAGACAAGGGGAGCGTTTGGAACTCATTACAGTTAAGTGCTGGTAACTATTTTATGCAGTAATGTTTATGCTTGTTAATATATGTGTTTGGTATAGGACATCTTATGTCCATAAGTTAATATACATGATTATCCAATACGGTTACTACGATTCACTACGCTTAGAGTCATAGGTGATATTTGCACCCTCTTTCTAGATGGAAAAAATCCTGCAGGGAAATTTTATCTCTTAAAGCCAGTGTGTGTTTCATTGGATTCTGCTGTGTCGTCAGTCCAGGTAAGAGCTGTGAAACCCACATCATATACCAATATATTGCTAACACCCACGGGTGTGCTACATGATCATGTCAGGAAGGTCCTTGATAAGATATTTTCTGTTAAAGCTTGACAGAATCTGTGTCTCAGAATTGTAACAGAATTGTATTCCTGCTTTATCATTATATGACTGCCAGTGGAAAGTGACCATTTCTACACACATTACTCAGGCATGGCCTACTGTTGGCACCATCAGGAAACTTACTCTGAATACTAATGTACTGCCATCCTTGTAGTACATGCATATAGTCATGAAGTGACTGCAAAAAGGCAGTATGATCAGCAATATGGATGAGCTCAGAACATCAAATGTTTTGTGTGTTCTGCATGGACAAGTTTCATCTTTGAGTGGTTGCTAAGGAAGACCACATCCTTACCAATCACTGCCATCATATAAGCAAACAGGCAGGCTAATAACTTGGCTCTAGCCTATGCTGGCTATCAAGCCTTAAGCTAAAACTAGCTATAGATTCGCAGACCAGAAGGGACAGGGTTAACCAAAATACCAAGAGCTGTATATAAACTGTATTGCAAGTAACAGGTCCACCTACTAATATACTGAAATGTGATCACTACACACATATTGTAGCACAGACCTTGCTACCTGCTACTGTGTATGTGAAATAATGGCAATACGACAGAGATTTGTCTGTCACTAGAATTTACTTACACACCCAAGAAGCTATGGGCAGCTGCAATTAAAATATTAGAACATAGGAATACTTACAGAATAATCTCTTGGGACCTGGATTTAGCAGCATGGACAGGACATGTGGCTAAGACTTTTTTTCTCTCCACTTCCTCCTTCTGCGATTTAACAGCTAGTGTCCCATAGACAGAAACAGCTAAAACATATTTATACATCACACTATGATATTAGTGGCTAACAGTAGAGGACAGCATATCTATACACTACACAATAGTTTAGCAAACTAATTGTCATTCACTTAGGGTTTAAACCTACTTGCCCACCAGTCACGTATAGGGTTGACACATCATCCCTTTAAAACAGAACACATTAATTACACAGGTTCTGGTGCTAATTTATTGCAGATAAGGTACTGAATTTAATTACCACCTTAATCAGCCACAGAACCTGTGTAATTAATATGTGTTCGGTTTTAAAGGGATGAGGTGGCAACCCTAGTCACATACCTGGTACTTCACTGGCCTTCAAGTTGTTGTACTGGGATGATGCCTACAGCTGCAGGCATCACCCTGGTACCATTTTTAAGAGCTGGTGGTCAGCTGTCTTGTAATAACAATCAGAACCGCTAACTAGTTGCTTGATTGCTATTAGAAGTAGCGGTAGGGGACACCCCCTCCTTCCACCTTCCGCAATTTGCTCAGTCTTTCCTGTCCCACCAGGGACAGCAAGGCCGGGATTGCCTTTGATTGGCTCTCCGCTATGGTGATCCAGAAGTGATGACCTGTCATCACTTCCGGTTTATCCAGATACCAATGGCACCATTTTAAAAAACTCAAAAGCATATGAAAACACTGATTTTGGTGTTTTGATTGTTTTTAAATGCAGAGGAGGGATTTGGGATCTTATAGATCCCTCCATAAAGAGTACCTATTGCTGTCAGAAGGATGTTTACATTCCTTGTAACACCAATAAAAGTGATAAAAAAATAAAAGCAACAGTGTAAAAATAAAAAAGTAAAATAGGGAAGACATAGTCCATCACTCAGGGGTTGAACGCATGGTGCCACATCTCAAACCACAATATTGAATCCTAAAAGGAGTAACCTCCAAAAAATAGGGGACTTCTGAGTCACTGGCCTAAAGTACAAAGCATGAATTGAATATAAAATTACCTCTGGGGCCATATAGGGGAGAGGTGGTGGTGGGGTTAGATGTGCATACCGGGCTGCTATTTTTGGAACAATTGACCGTGTTATGGGACACAAGGTGCTGGGTTTAACCATTTTCACTGCTACTATCTGAGCACTCTTGCCAACATTTATACTGACCATTTGCTGATTTGGAGCTTGGTGGCAGATCTTTAGGGGGGTAAGTGAATGTGAGGGGCATCCTCCTTTTTGTATGTGGTGTTTTGGGGGGAGGAATATTGCTATATACCCAATACTTAATATACATGTTTCTAGAAGGGGTTTGTTGATAAAGAGCTCATTCCCTGTTGGTTTGGAATAATTATCTTTAGTGCAACACTTTGCCCCCTATTAGAAATATTGGAGTATATGTCATACTATATTATATATGGACATTAGCCGATATAATGGTCTCTGGTTACTTTAATATAAAGATGATATAGCCTTCTTCTCTTCACATTTCAGCTTACAGCCGATGACTAATGGTGATATTTTTCCCCTCCTATCCTCTGTGTGGCCCAGTGTTTGGCCTGCTTTCCTCTTTTTTTCCCCTTGGGGAGGGGGGGGGGTGGAATTATGGGCATGTGATGTGACATATGCTCCTGGCAGCAGACATCAGTGTATATTATCTCTTTGAACTAATAGCAATCCTGTTATTTAAGTGAATATTGTGGTGCGAGTTTCAACAAAATATTTATGAAAGATGGTTTCAATATCTTCATGTAGGTATGTAGATATAAATATATATATATATATATATATATATATATATATTTGTTACTGTGAAGTTATGTATATGTCCTTGTAGATGATCCCCGAAAGGCTTTGAAGAGGCAGATGTGGACAGCGAAATGCGTTGGCATTACGAGCGGGATATGGAATCCTCAAATCTTACCATGTGATCTGTTGGTTATGTTTTAATATAGTACAAAAAAATGGGGGGGGGGAGGAAAAGCTGGGAAGTCCACCAGAATTAAATGTAGAGTGAGGTGCCTCCAGAAATACCTGGCAGAATGTTGCCTAAAACATACAATGAAAAACCAAGGAGAAAAAAAGTAGGCTACACACCTAAAAGTGAAGCGCTAAACAAATAAATATAAATGTGATCAATAATGATGAATAATGCTATACTTTGAATATACAAAGTGTTATTGATACACACAGTGCTCTGATCCAATCGGATCCAATCAGGTGCAACATTAGTGAAACTCACAGGATCGCCTGTTTCAACACTCAGTGAAACCCTTTTTCTTAACAGAAAAAATCCAACCTCCCCCTGTCCCTATAGGGACTAAAGTGATAAATATGTGATCCCTTATAGTAAAGGAAAAAACAATCCATCAGTGATCAGTGCCAACTTTGTTATATATATATATATATATATATATATATATATGAGTATAACGGTAAACTAAAAAATTGCAAATGAAAAAAACCCCACATATACATATATATGAATCAAGATTGAATGACAAAAAATGCCAAAATAATGTCCAATAACATATAGCTGTGGTCTTTAAACAAAAAATGTGCACGTGATCAGGTGGTCTTTACTCCTGTGAAAAAAATCCTTAAAATGGCAGAAATGCCCCCTCACCTCCAAACCGTGACCACAAGGGCCAACTCGCCTTTTAGGATCACAACACGATCCTTATGAGTACTATCTCATCCCAGGTGGAGATGCCGCATATGCTCCTTTCATCAATACCACTCTCAGGGTTTTTTCTGATAAACAGCTCACTTTCCCCTCAGGACCATGTTATTAAGACACCAGAAGAAACATCCTCCATAGTGCAATAACGTTTATTTTGCAAGTATAAAAAGATAAGAAGTCAATTAGCCCACTCACATTTCCTCCTTCACAAAACGCTTTTAAACCTCATGCTATGGGTGTACTGCATGGGTTTGTTTGGTGTACCAATATGGCGTCCACGCCCATAAGTGCATCGCCACGTCACCGGAAGTTGCGTACCAACACATTGAGTCATGCTACCATGTGTCTTCATCAGGGTATACGCCCTCTGGTGATCGTGATTGGATTTTATTGATGGCCGGGGGTGCAGAGCTGGGCGCCACAAACAAAAGAAAAAGAGAATATTAGGGGAGGAAGTTTTTAATCTTAGTGGATGCATTTTAACTCCAGAGGAAAGTATGGTTTTAGACAAAGGTTTGAAATACGCACAATCAAAACCAGCAAGCAAATTCGATATATTTGTAGATGCACAAAAGTTTATTAGGAAGCCAAATAATAAAAAATACTTCATGGGGCTACCAGGAGCCAAAAACATTTTAGCCAATGTTAGTGACATTGTACATAGTAGATTGAGGAATAAGTCACTCTTCAATCCTCAAATATCCAATAATAGTCAGGTGGAAACATTTAAGAAGATGGTAAATCAGGATCTGGAAAAATGTAAAATTCCAAAAAGTACATCTAATATAGGCATCAGAACAGGTATTAAAAGACTTTCCAGTAGGGATGACATAGTTATTAGACCCACAGACAAAAGGGGGTGGAATTGTGGTATTATCCAAGGAATATTACCTGGGAGAATTTGGTAAACAATTAGCAGACACTACCACATCATCCCAAAAGATCCCACTATGACTTATAAAAATGAGCTTGAAAAACTGGTAAAGGGAGTTGAAAAAAAGATATTAAACAAAAGAGAGTCAAAATATGTGGTACCAGAGACATGCCGGATACCCGTAATATACACTGTACCAAAGATACATAAAAATGCGGAAGAACCACCAGGGAGACCCATTGTTAATCGGATTGAATTAGTCTTAGCCAGAATGGGTCAGTACATAGATATTTATTTACAACCGTTAGTGAAAAACACAAAATCCTACCTAAGGGACATGAAGCATCTGATACAAATATAAACAATATAAAGGGCAGTTCTGACATTGTTTTAGCCAGTGCGGATGTGGCGTCCCTCTATACAATTATTGACCATAATGGGGCTATGGAATCAACTGGGTAGGGCCTCAGAGCATAGTGGCTTGACTTGGTCCCAAAGGAAATTTATACTTGATTGTTTAGACTTCTGCCTTACACACAACTATTTCTGGCACAATAAGTTATTTTACCAGCAAATCAAAGGCGTAGCAATGGGGGCCAGATTTGCTCCTAGTGTTGCAAACCTATATATGGCTATATGTTGCTATATAAAAAGATACATAGATGATGTCATAGTTATAAGGAGAGGTGATGTGGACTCTGTACTTGGTTCTCTCAACAGATTGAATAATAATACTCGGAATATTAGTTTTACATGGGTTTACAGTAAGGAGTGTATCAACTTCCTAGATTTAAACATTGGGCCTGAGAAGGGTAACATTATTACGAAAACATACTTCACGGAGGTAGACCGTAATGGATACATACCACTTGATAGTGGTCATTACCCACCTTGGTTGCGTAACATCCCTAAAGGACAAATTTGTACGGCTTAAGAGAAATTGTACATTAAAAGAAGAATGCAAGGAGAAAGTTAAAATTATTGGTGATAGATTCATTAAAGGTTATTCAGAAGAGGAAAATCACCAAGAAATTAGTAGAAGTTGATAATGTTGAGAGAAAGTCACTTTTAAATAAGATTAGAGAGGATGGTTTTGAAAACCAAATGGCCATCATTTTAGATTTTAATAGTCATTATAAAAAAATAGAAAAGATATTCAGAAAGCACTGGCCTATTTTAAAATCAGACCCCATGTTAAATAATATATTAACCAAGTACCCAAATTTTTTTTATAGGAGAGCACCTTCCCTTAGGACTAAATTAGTAAAAAATGTACTGGATCCACCTAATAAAAAACAAAAGGTTACTTTTCTTGACCTAAAAAGGTTTCTTTCCGTGCAAAACATGCTATGCATGTAGGGAAACAAAAGGACGTAATTCTAAACGGACAACTTTCAAAGGTCACTGGGATGGAGCTGAGTTTACCATTAGGGACTTCATCTCCTGCAGGACCGAAGGGGTAGTCTACGGATTGGAGTGTGGATGCGGTCTTCAATACAATATATAGGGAGGACCAAGAGAACACATGCAAAATATAAAAAAGGGGTTCCCAAAGCATAGTGTTCCAAGACATTTTTCAATACATCATAAAGACCCCCCTGGTTTAAAATTTTGGGGGATTAAAAAATACCACAAAATAAGGTCCCTTAGTAAAGCGGAGTCAAAATGGATTTATAATATGCATACAAAGGCACCCAATGGTCTAAATATAGATTTTGACTTCAATTGCTTCATTAGTGATTCATGATGTAGGGGGTCAGTTAATTAATTGTGCAATAGATTAGTTTATCACCTGGTGATTTTAAGATTGTTTAGCGGAATTTGTAGCTGGTTTTATTGTATTTCATTCAATATGTGAACTCATGGTATTGGTGCATCTGCATGGCGTAGTTTAATATTAATATTTTTATATTTGTTATGGAAGCATCCCATAATATACCGCGCTCCAATATTATCAATAGAGATGAGCGAATCGAACCAGGCGAAGTGGAATTCGATTCGAATTTCAGGAAAAATTTGATTCGCGTCGAATCCGAATATTAGCCTACTTCGGGTGCGCGAATCGGATTTTTCCCGATCAGCCGGCAAAAGTGTCCCTGCAGAGAGCTCCGCTATTTCTGACAGTTCTCTGACAGTTCCTTCACATGTACAGTGGTTGAAACATTGTATCTATTTGTTTCCATTTAGGATACAGATGTTTTTATTCGGAAACAGATACAATGTTTCAACCGCTGTAAATGTGAAAGTCAGAGAACTGTCAGAAATAGAGGAACTCTGCAGATACACTTTTTGCCGGTTTGGAATTATTCTTACTTTCATCCTACTTCTTCTTCTTCTTCTTCTTCATCCTCATCCTCAGAAGAAGAAGAAGAGGATAATGAAGAAGAAGAAGAAGAAGTAGAAGAAGTAGGATGAAAATAAGAAGAATTCCAAGCCGGCAAAAAGTGTATCTGCAGAGCTCCTCTAAGTGTATCTGCAGAATAGAGGAGCTCTGCAGATACACTTTTTGCCGGCTTGGAATTCTTCTTATTTTCATCCTACTTCTTCTTCTTCTTCTTCTTCCTCTTCATCCTCATCCTCATGCTCTTCTTCTTCTTCTGAGGATGAGGATGAAGAAGAAGAAGAAGTAGGATGAAAATAAGAATTCCAAGCCGGCAAAAAGTGTATCTGCAGAGCTCCTCTATTCTGCAGATACAGTTGTGGCCAAAATTATTCAACCCCCAATGCTGTAAAGGGGTTTAGGGACTATAGTGTACATTTGGAATTGTATTCAGAATCAAATCCTACAAGGACGTTGTAACTACCCAAATGCAACTAAAATGACATCAATTGTTTATGTAATACAGTAGTAAATGGTTCTTATGTGGTTTCTTCATTGCCACAATTATTCAACCCCTTAAAGACTACCACTCTGAAGAACAGAGGTTCATACAGGTGCTTTCCATCAGGTATTGAAAACACCTGTGGATGTCACCGAGCAGCAATCAAGCATAATAAGCACCAATTAGGCAGCTTTAAAATGACTGTGATACTCAGCTCCTTCTAGACATTTACTGGTGTGGTTACAAACATGGTGAAGGCAAGAGAATGGTCCAGGAAGACAAGAGAAGAGGTGATTTCTCTTCACAGGAAGGGCAATGGCTATAAGAAGATTGCAAAGATGTTAAACATACCAAGAGACACCTTAGGAAGCATCATTCGCAAATTCAAGGCAAAGGGCACTGTTGAAACGCTACCTGGTCGTGGCAGAAAGAAGATGCTGACTTCGACTGCTGTGCGCTACCTGAAGCGTAGAGTGGAGAGAAGTCCCCGTGTGACTGCTGAGGAACTGAGAAAAGATTTGTCAGATGTGGGTACAGAAGTTTCAGCCCAGACAATAAGACGCACACTGCGTAATGAAGGCCTCCGTGCCAGAACTCCCAGGCGTACCCCCTTGCTGTCTCCAAAGAATAAGAAGAGTCGACTGCAGTATGCCAAAAGCCATGTGGACAAACCACAAAAGTTGTGGGATAGTGTTCTGTGGACTGATGAAACAAAATTAGAACTGTTTGGGCCCATGGATCAACGCTATGTTTGGAGGAGGAAGAACAAGGCCTATGATGAAAAGAACACCTTGCCTACTGTGAAGCATGGTGGAGGGTCAATCATGCTTTGGGGCTGTTTTGCTTCTGCAGGTACAGGGAAGCTTCAGCGTGTGCAAGGTACCATGAATTCTCTTCAGTACCAGGAGATATTGGATGGAAACGTGATGCAGTCCGTCACACACCTGAGGCTTGGGAGACGTTGGACCTTTCAACAGGACAATGATCCCAAGCATACCTCCAAGTCCACTAGAGCATGGTTGCAGAGGAAAGGCTGGAACATTTTGGAGTGGCCATCGCAGTCACCAGACTTAAATCCGATTGAGAACCTCTGGTGGGACTTAAAGAAAGCAGTTGCAGTGCGCAAGCCTAAGAATGTGACTGAACTGGAGGCCATTGCCCATGAAGAATGGGCGAAGATACCCGTAGATCGCTGCAAGACACTTGTGTCAAGCTATGCTTCACGTTTAAAAGCTGTTATAACTGTAAAAGGATGCTGTACTAAGTACTAAGATTGAATGTCACTTGGGGGTTGAATAAAACTGATAATGCTGTGAGCACAGAAAAGACATTTGTGGTTATTTCATTATAACTGTTATGTTATATTTGTCTGACCTACAAGTGCCTCTTTAATGTAAATGTAAGCAAGATGACTGAATGATCAAAAGCAATGTCAAACTGGCCAAAACACTCAATTTCAGTGGGGGTTGAATAATTTTGGCCACAACTGTACACTTAGAGGAGCTCTGCAGATACACTTTTTGCCGGCTTGGAATTCTTCTTATTTTCATCCTACTTCTTCTTCTTCCTCTTCATCCTCATCCTCTTCTTCTTCTTCTGAGGATGAGGATGAAGAAGAAGAAGAAGAAGAAGTAGGATGAAAATAAGAAGAATTCCAAGCCGGCAAAAAGTGTATCTGCAGAGCTCCTCTAAGTGTATCTGCAGAATAGAGGAGCTCTGCAGATACACTTTTTGCCGGCTTGGAATTCTTCTTATTTTCATCCTACTTCTTCTTCTTCTTCTTCTTCCTCTTCATCCTCATCCTCTTCTTCTTCTTCTGAGGATGAGGATGAAGAAGAAGAAGAAGAAGTAGGATGAAAATAAGAAGAATTCCAAGCCGGCAAAAAGTGTATCTGCAGAGCTCCGCTAAGTGTATCTGCAGAGCTCCGCTATTTCTGACAGTTCTGTGACATTCCCTCCATACAGCGGTTGAAACATTGTATCTATTTGTTTCCATAAATGGAAACAAATAGATACAATGTTTCAACCGCTGTATGGAGGGAATGTCACAGAACTGTCAGAAATAGGCTATTTCTGACAGTTCTGTGACATTCCCTCCATACAGCGGTTGAAACTCCTTCTTCTCATCCTTCTCCTTCTCCTTCTTCTCATCCTTCTCCATCTTCTCATCCTTCTCCTTCTCCTTCTTCTCATCCTTCTCCTTCTCCTTCTTCTCATCCTTCTCCTCATCCTTCTCCTTCTTCTCATCCTTCTTCTCATCCTTCTCCTTCTTCTCATCCTTCTTCTCATCCTTCTCCTTCTTCTCATCCTTCTTCTTCTTCTCATCCTTCTTCTCATCCTTCTCCTTCTTCTCATCCTTCTCCTGCTTCTCATCCTTCTCCTTCTTCTCATCCTTCTTCTCATCCTTCTCCTTCTTCTCATCCTTCTCCTTCTTCTCATCCTTCTCCTTCTTCTCATCCTTCTCCTTCTTCTCATCCTTCTCCTTCTCATCCTTCTCCTTCTCATCCTTCTCCTTCTCCTTCTTCTCATCCTTCTCCTTCTCCTTCTCATCCTTCTCCTTCTCCTTCTCATCCTTCTCCTTCTCCTTCTTCTCATCCTTCTCCTTCTCCTTCTTCTCATCCTTCTCCTTCTCCTTCTTCTCATCCTTCTCCTTCTTCTCATCCTTCTCCTTCTCCTTCTTCTCATCCTTCTCCTTCTCCTTCTTCTCATCCTTCTCCTTCTCCTTCTTCTCATCCTTCTCCTTCTCCTTCTTCTCATCCTTCTCCTTCTCCTTCTTCTCATCCTTCTCCTTCTCCTTCTTCTCATCCTTCTCCTTCTTCTCATCCTTCTCCTTCTTCTCATCCTTCTCCTTCTCCTTCTTCTCATCCTTCTCCTTCTCCTTGTCCTTCCTCATCTCCAAGGGCATTTAAATTAAAGGTACAGTGTTCTGCACTAATTTAAAGGCTCTCTGAAGCCTAGAAACCCTTTTAATAAGTTAAATTCGTAGCGAATTAATTCGCATCGAATCAAATTTCTTCCTCAAATTCGGCGAATCAGCCGAATCGAATTTTTGAATAATTCGCTCATCTCTAATTATCAACCTTTGTGATTGACCTTTTTTGATTGTGTGAATTTCTTAATATACCACCTATAATCCAATCATTACTTACTTCTATGGTGCTTAAATATACAATTAACATAAATTCATTTATAAATGTGAATTAAAAAATTATATGTGATTATAACAAATATTAATAAAAAATTTATGAAAAATTGGAATGTCAATTCTATGTGAATAAAATTAATAAAACATTAATAAAAAATGGGAATGTCAATTATTTTCTTTGAATTTGAGATGGTGTTGTTATTCAATTTAGTTAATGTGATGAGTCTGTGTTCGCAGCTTGAACCTCTCCCTCCTGTCTCCTCTCCTCTCTCCTCAGCTCAGCCTTCTCAATTGTGCTTTCTTCACTGGCTGCTTTGTTTATTCCTCCATATACGGAACATGCAGAGAAGGGAAAAGAAACATAGTGTCTTATCCGGGATATAAGTGATTTATTGCTCTTTGATCTCCCACTCACATTGTGTAAATGTAAATAGAGCTTTGCATACAATGTATCCAGATCGTGCTTCAGACAGCCTGGCTGGTGTGTTTGCTTTCAGTAAATATACTCGCCGTTCCTCTGTGGATGCGTGATAACGTCACCGCCCCTCCCCTACGCGTTACGCTACAGGGACTCATAGCTTCCTCTGGGGGATGTGGATTTCCACATCCCCCAGAATCCACATCCCCCAGAGGAAGCTACGAGTCCCTGTAGCGTAACGCGTAGGGGAGGGGCGGTGACGTTATCGCGCATCCACAGAGGAACGGCGAGTATATTTACTGAAAGGAAACACACCAGCCAGGCTGTCTGAAGCACGATCTGGATACATTGTATGCAAAGCTCTATTTACATTTACACAATGTGAGTGGGAGATCAAAGAGCAATAAATCACTTATATCCCGGATAAGACACTATGTTTCTTTTCCCTTCTCTGCATGTTCCGTATATGGAGGAATAAACAAAGCAGCCAGTGAAGAAAGCACAATTGAGAAGGCTGAGCTGAGGAGAGAGGAGAGGAGACAGGAGGGAGAGGTTCAAGCTGCGAACACAGACTCATCACATTAACTAAATTGAATAACAACACCATCTCAAATTCAAAGAAAATAATTGACATTCCCATTTTTTATTAATGTTTTATTAATTTTTTATTAATTTTATTCACATAGAATTGACATTCCAATTTTTCATTAATTTTTTATTAATATTTGTTATAATCACATATAATTTTTTAATTCACATTTATAAATGAATTTGTTAATTGTATATTTAAGCACCATAGAAGTAAGTAATGATTGGATAATAGGTGGTATATTAAGAAATTCACACAATCAAAAAAGGTCAATCACAAAGGTTGATAATATTGGAGCGCGGTACAGTACAAGAATTCATAGTTTATATTTATACACCTAGAGAGGGTGTAATTAGTGCCTAGCGATCTAATATTTAATAAATATTCACTTAAGCACACAATTAACACTAATAATAGAGTAAGTTAACTCCTGGTGGCTCACAAAAAACTATTCTATTAACATCCCATAATATATATATAATTTTTTTTTAATTTAACATTTTTATTTATATATTTATAGTTTTTTATTCGCAATTATAGATATATGCATGCTTACTTACATGCATACTGATTCTAGGGCATCCATTTAGTATATATTCCTTTTAGGTCAGCTTATGTCCATTATATAATAATTTTGTACTTTCTTCCCCCTTTTCTTATAATTTTTTATAATTAAATTTTTTTTAATAAACTAATTTTTTTATAATTACTCATTTTTTATAAATTACTCACAATTTTTATTGGTTTAAATAAAGATTAGTAGTGTTTTATTACTGGAGGTCTTTGACCACAGCTAAATACATAAACGTTTTTTAAGGTCTCATATGTTTTTTATTTCCTTGTGTTTTTGGATAAAATTTGCCCCCTTTTTGGTTATCTTATTTATCCCCTTCTTAATTAGAGCTTAATAAATGTATTTATATAGTATATATTTAATTGGTGATTAGTTGTAGTTTGTCATATCCATGGAAGTGTATTGTATAGTAGGAGGCAGTTTTGGACTTCGGCAAAATGCCCGCCGTAAGTCCACCCCCGGCAATTTGATTGACACCCGCCCGTCAATAAAATCCAATCACGATCAACAGAGGGCGTTACCCTGATGAAGTCACGTGGTAGCGTGACGCAACGTGTTTGTACGCAACTTCCGGTGACGTGGTAACGCACTTCTGGGCGTGGACACCATATTGGTACACCAAACAAACCCATGCACTACACCCATAGCATGAGGTTTAAAAGCGTTTTCTGAAGGAGGAAATGTGAGTTGGCTAATTGACTTCTTATCTTTTTATATTTGCTAAATAAACGTTATTGCACTATGGAGGATGTTTCTTCTTGTGTCTTAATAACATGGTCCTGAGGGGAAAGTGAGCTGTTTATCAGAAAGACCCAGACAGTGGTATTGACGAAAGGAGCATATGCGGCATCTCCACCTGGGATGAGATAGTACTCATAAGGATCGTGGTGTGATCCTAAAAGGCGAATTGGCCCTTGTGGTCACGGTTTGGAGGTGAGGGGGCATTTCTGCCATTTTAAGGTTTTTTTTCACAAGAGTGAAGACCACCTGATCACGTGCACGGTTTTTGTTTAAAGACCACAGCTATATGTTATTGGACATTATTTGGGCATTTTTTGTCATTCAATCTTGATTCATATATGTGTATATGTGAGTTTTTTTCCATTTGCAATTTTTTAGTTTGCCATTATACTATATATATATATATATATATATATATATATATATATATATATATATACATATATATATATAGGCACTGATCACTGATGCATTGTTTTTTCCTTTACTATAAGGGATCACATATTTATCACTTTAGTCCCTATAGGGACTGGGGGAGGTTGGATTTTTTCTGTTAAGAAAAAGGGTTTCACTGAGTGTTGAAACAGGCGATCCTGTGAGTTTCACTAATGTTGCACCTGATTGGATTCGATTGGATCAGAGCACTGTGTGTATCAATAACACTTTGTATATTCAATGTATAGCATTATTCATCATTATTGATCACATTTATATTTATTTGTTTAGCGCTTCACCATTTATTTATTTACTGTATTTCACCTATTAGGCCAGGTTGGGTGATAGCAGCTCATTATCATTTGATAGGGACATCAATATAAGCGCAGGAGGACATATTTATTGTTACACACCTAAAAGGATAACCTCAAAAACATGTTGATTATCTCATTGAACCATACAAAGTAAAAACACATTGCATAAGGGATCTAGAAACCACTCCCAACTATAAAACCCCCCATCCCTCGCATAGGGGGGGACCTCCCACAATGGGTACTCTAACGATGGTACCAGAGAAAGTGTCCAATATGCTCCAGCGTATCCACAGCAGCGGCACCTTAGGAAGCGGATGGGTGAACATCTGACTAGCATCTACACTGGTGATAAATCACCGGTGGCTATACATTTTAGAGATGAACATTGTGCATCCACTCAGGGATTTTAATGTCTTGTGATTTACAAATTAGAACTATCAGAGAGAAGAGACATGGAAAGAGAGATCTCTTTAACTGACTTGAGGGCGGATACCTATGATGATATATAAGTATTGATTGACAACCTGTCTAACCAAATGCTCTGAAGAAGTCCTGGAAGTAGGCAGGATGAAATGCATCAGCATGGTCTCATGCCCCTCCCTCCATTTCCCGCACGTTACACACACACTGCATGGTGTCTCTATAGGACTCTATCTGCATGGACACTGCATCTTCCTCCATGATGCATGGCTGACAGCCACAGTTGGACGATTAGCGGAGCCCCTACAGGACATGGCCTCACCATTGAGCCTACAAGCTACGGCTTGACTTACAGGACCTTGCTGGTCCCATCACACAGCGAGTACTGGTGACCCGGTGTTGCTATAGATAGGTCATATCAGCTGTGCAGGCTTGTACAGCCTGGACTGGTTACACACATCAAGATTGCTATGGTAGGTACTCGTATCACATCTTTGTATCTAGTTCCACTGGCTATATTATCATCCATGTCCTCACTATCTATACATTGATTGGATTTGATTTTGGAGGCGTTCCATTGCAGACTGCTGCAGTCTGCTAATGCCTAGTCATCAGCCTGTCTCCATATTTGCAGGTTGTATGTGGATCATCTGACATCGTGCATATTCATGGACTTTATCACAGTGGACTGTTAGGACTCTTTTTATTCCTTTGGATTGGCTATATACGCTCACAACCTTTTTTTTGTGCACTATTGACCTGATTGTTCAGGATGAACTTCAGAGGCTATATCCCTTTACATTTGGTATCTTCTTTCAGGTCTTTGATTAGTATACTCTAAAATGTATTCATCTGGTATTGAGGTTGGCCCCTGGACTTCAGTCAATCATTATCCAGAGGATTCTTTCATAATTGTCTTGCTTATGCAGTGTGTTGGTAGATGGGCTATTAGATCAGGCGGGGTCTTGGGGGTAGGGGGGTTTTAGTGGGTGAGTGTTACACTTCAGCTCCCTTCTTTCCTTTTTTGGGGGGGATTTGAGGAGGGTCTTTGTAGGAGGGGTGTTGGGGAACCTTGGGAGGCACTTTAGGGGATTTTTCTGGGGGTTGTTGAGAGGTGGTTGTGGTGTTGGGGAGGGGGTTGGTCTCCAGGGGAGGTGCAAGTGCTGTGGATATGCTGGGGCACATTGGACACTTTCTCTTGTACCAGAGTGGAGGGTTTTATGGTCGGTTTATAGATCCCAGATGCAATGTGTTTTTACTTTGTATGGTTCAGTGAGATACTTAACATATTTTTGAGGTTAGCACTTTAGGTCTGTAGCCTACTTTCTCCTTGGTTTTTCATTTTATGTTGTACTATATCTGTCTACGAATTGGCGGAATAGATGGTCTATCGTTTTAATGGACTTTAATAAATGTAATTTTATATTCAATTCATGCTTTGTTCTTTAGCACAGTGCCTCAAAAGTCCCCTATTTTTACTCCTTTTTAGGATTCAAAAGAGTGTAATAAAATAAAGTGCCCCGGCTGCTTCATGCTTGCGCACAAAGGCGAGCACACTCATCAGTCCCGCACATGTGCAATCGTCCCACATATGTGAGGTATCACTGCGAATGCCAGAACATGGGCAGTAATTCTAGCACCAGACCTCCTCTGTAAATCTAAAGTGGTAACCTGTAAAAGGCTTTTGAAGCATCGCCTATGGATAGTAAAATGTATATAGTTTGTCACCGTTGCACAGTGACATGTTTGCTATCTATTTACTCGGTATAACATCATCTTTTATATGTTACAAAAATGGGTTATGTATTGTGTTTTTTAAAATTCAAAAAAAGTGTATTTTTTCCCAAAAAAATGCATTTGAAAAACTGCTAAGCAAATACGGTTTGACATAAAAAAAAATTAAATTGCAACACCCACTAATTTATTCTCCAGCGCCTTTGTATTAAAAAAAATATATAATGTTTGGGGGTTCTAAGTACTTTTCTAGCAAAATAAAATGATTGTTACATGTGAACAAGTGCCAGTCTTAAGTAGTTAAGGTTTACTTCAACAA
Organism: Staurois parvus; assembly: GCF_062004578.1. Classification (NCBI taxonomy): domain Eukaryota; kingdom Metazoa; phylum Chordata; class Amphibia; order Anura; family Ranidae; genus Staurois; species Staurois parvus. Next base: position 6,647,732 of record NW_028317883.1, read on the forward strand.
CTTATCATTTTCACTGGTATTCCTATATTCCATAAGATGAGAACCCTATTTTAATGCTTGCTATAAGCTTACTTAAAATCTACAACTATAATATGGACAGCCACATATCCATAGCTTTTTTTCAATTGTTTGTTGCATTTCAAACATGGTTGATCTTTTTTTTCCATGAATTTGCATTGGTAGTAACGCGTTTTCTCCTCTATATAAGGCTTCACACTTGGTTTGTATTTTTGTATAACAAACTTGTATATTACCTCGAACAAGGCAAAACGTTTATACATATTGTATATGTCCCTCTGATGTATCTTTATACTGTATTTAAACAAACTGCTCTTTCCCTCTGCTTTAAAGCTTAACTACAGCCAAAACTTTGTTTTCATTTTGTATGCAATGGTGAAGGGTTAAGACCTTGGTCGCACTGGGTGTGACTTAGCATGCGATTGGCATGCCATGCGACTTGCAAATCGCATGGCAAGTCACACCCTATTGTCCGCAATTACATCAGTCATATTGGTGCGGTTCCAACTTGGTCAGAGCCGCACCAATTTCTAAAGTAGTACATGCACTACTTTTGGTGCGATTTGCATAGACATCTGTGTCAGATGTCTTGCAAATCGTACCTGAAATTGGCATGTCCCCCCAACTTTGAAATCATGTTACTTCACTGTAAGTCGCACGATTTCAAAGTCGGGCTTGATGTGACCGGGGTGTAAAGCTTGTGTCAAGTTTTTTCCCCCCGGATTTTCCGTCAGGTGCAGACAAAAACACATTTCTAATAGAGTGAGGAAGTGATAGAACATTTGACTAAAGGTTTATTGCTATTTGTACTTTTCTGTCTTGGTGAAAATGCTAACAGACAGGAATATAGGAATAAAGGGATTTTAACTGTTCTCTTCTACATCCATAAAAAAAGTTAAGTCTTTGTTATATTTATACATTTACTTTATTAAATGGAAGAGCTTCTCTCTTCGGATCTTTACAGTGGTCCTGTCACTACAGAGTTAAAACTGAAGGGAGCCTGTAAAACCAAATGCTCTATATGTATCTTTTTGTCAGCCCCATGTTCAAAGTCCATTGTGTTGCCAATCCTTAGTTGATAATGGTGTCCAACACTTCTGTTTGTTAAATACCTTCTACCCCTGTAACATGCTGTGGTTTCTTGCACAGGTTCACATGCAAGCACATATTTCCTGTAGTGACATAGCGACCAAATACAACTTATTTACCCTTTAGTGGGATTTTAAAGGCAACTAGTAGACTAGTACTGTATATAGTTAAAAAACAAACAATCTTTTCTTTATTTCTTCTCACATCATCAAAATGTTGTTTGATAAAAACGTTTTCATAGCAGGGAAACACAGTTGTGTAAAAGTCATATACAGGTGAAACTCGAAAAATTAGAATATCGTGCAAAAGTTCATTTATTTCAGTAATGCAACTAAAAGGTGAAACTAATTTATGAGATAGACTCATTACATGCAAAGCAAGATAGTCCAACCGTGATTTGTCATAATTGTGATTATTACGGCTTACAGCTCATGAAAACCCCAAATCCACAATCTCAGAAAATTAGAATATTGTGAAAAGGTGCAATATTCTAGGCTCAAAGTGTCCCACTCTAATCAGCTAATTAAGCCATAACACCTGCAAAGGGTTCCTGAGCCTTTAAATGGTCTCTCAGTCTGGTTCAGTAGGAATCACAATCATGGGACAGACTGCTGACCTGACAGTTGTGCAGAAAACCATCATTGACACCCTCCATAAGGAGGGAAAGCCTCAAAAGGTAATTGCAAAAGAAGTTGGATGTTCCCAAAGTGCTGTATCAAAGCACAATAATAGAAAGTTATGTGGAAGGGAAAAGTGTGGAAGAAAAAGGTGCGCAAGCAGCATGGATGACCGCAGCCTGAAGAGGATTGTCAGGAAAAGGCCATTCAAAAGTGTTGGGGACTGTCACGACTCTAGCGGTAGCTCTATAGGTCCAAAGGTTGGGGTTCCCCAGGGCGCAGGGTCTAAGCCCCAGTCTGCTTGTTCACCAGAGCCCCTGATGGTGGGGATGGACTTGGAGCAGGCTGAGACCAGGTCACGGCCTCCAGGTATGCCCAGCTGTGGTAGAGGAGACCGCTAGTGTCACGTACTTTAGTAGTGAGCCCGACGTGAAGAGGCAGAGCAGACCAGAGCAGGATGCGAATGGATCCACGCGGCAGGTAGCAGAGTCAGGCGGGCCGGGTTTGGTATCTGAGAAGGCAGAGCAGACCAGAGCAGCAGGCAGAAGGATAGTCGTGTCACAGGCCAGGTTCAGCAACAGGAGGTCAGAATGATCAGGAGCAGGCAGAAGAATATCCAGAGACAAACCAGGGGTCAGGGCAGGAGAAGGACAACGGTAGTCAGGAGCAGGCTGGGTTCGGCAACAGGAAACAACTCAGAGTCAGGAATCACAGGCAAAGGAATAAGACCATATGGCAATTTGGATCCTGCAGTGGCCCATTTAAAATAGCCCACCCAGCGCCGACAGGCGCACCTGGGTCCTAGTGCCCGCCTACCTGTATGCCTTGTCGGGATCCTGCGCAGGCGCAGATTCGTTCACCATGGCGATCTTCCCTGACATTGCCCCCCGCCTATGGGCAGCCTCTGGATGCTCAATTGGCTCCTCTTTTGCAGGTGACTGCGAAAAAATTCCTGCACTAGGTCTGTGGCATGAACATTCTGAGCTGGTTCCCATGAGTTTTCCTCCAGACCATACCCCTTCCACTTAATAAGGTACTGTGTCTGACCCCTCCTTTTCCTACAGTCCACAACAGCTGCGGCGATCTTCCCTGAAAGGGACTTTCACAAGGAGTGGACTGAGGCTGGAGTCAGTGCATCAAGAGCCACCACACACAGATGGATCCTGGACATGGGCTTCAAATGTCATATTCCTCTTGTCAAGCCACTCCTGAACAACAAACAACATCAGAAGCGTCTTACCTGGGCTAAAGAAAAACAGACCTGGTCTGTTGCTCAGTGGGCCAAAGTCCTCTTTTCTGATGAGAGCAACTTTTGCATCTCGTTTGGAAACCAAGGACCCAGAGTATGGAGGAAGAATGGAGAGGCACACACTGCAAGATGCTTGAAGTCCAGTGTGAAGTTTCCACAGTCTGTGTTGATTTGGGGAGCCATGTCATCTGCTGGTGTTGGTCCACTGTGCTTCATTAAGTCCAGGGTCAATGCAGCCGTCTACCAGGAGATTTTGGAGTACTTCATGCTTCCTTCCACAGACGAGCTTTATGGGGATGCGGACTTCATTTTCCAGCAGGACTTGGCACCTGCCCACACTGCCAAAAGCACCAAAACCTGGTTCAATGACCGTGGGATTACTGTGCTTGATTGGCCAGCAAACTGGCCTGATCTGAACCCCATTGCCAAGGGAAAGATGAGACATGAGACCGAACAATGCAGAAGTGCTGAAGGTCGCTATTGAAGCATCCTGGTCTTCCATAACACCTCAGCAGAGCCACAGGCTGATAGCTTCCATGCCACATGGCATTGAGGCAATAATTGCTGCAAAAGGGACCCAAACCAAGTACTGAGTACATATGCATGCTTATACTTTTCAGAGGTCCGATATTGTTCTATGTACAATCCTTGTTTTATTGATTGCATGTAATATTCTAATTTTCTGAGATTGAGGATTTGGGGTTTTCATGAGCTGTAAGCCATAATCATCACAATTATGACAAATCACGGCTTGAACTATCTTGCTTTGCATGTAATGAGTCTCTCTCATATATTAGTTTCACTTTTTAAGTTGCATTACTGAAATAAATTAAATTTTGCACAATATTCTAATTTTTCGAGTTTCACCTGTATAAAGTGGTATCCCCAATTGTGGATTTCCAAACCAGAGCTATCAGTCTTGTCGGTTTATTCAGCCTGGGATAATTAGCGCCTTTTGAAATTTTCAAAACAATATTTTCTTCATGGATATGATACCACTCTAAGTACAAAGATTCTGTTACAATGAAGTTTCAAGAGGCATTTCAACACGTACAATTTCAAAAGAAAAAAAAACTTACATATACAAAATATAACTCTTGACCAGATGTCCCCTCAGACATATACACAATATTTAATGGCATCCCAGTCTTCGTCTGTAGGGTTCAATATTGAGTTGGCCCACCCTTTGCAGCTACAACAGCTTCAACTCTTCTGGGAAGGCTGTCCACAAGGTTTAGGAGTGTATCTATAATTCCAGAAGTGACCATAATTCCAGAAGCACATTTGTGAACTCAGGCACTGATGTCAGATGAAAAGGCCTGGCTCGTAGTCTCCTCTCTAATTCATCCTGAAGGTGTTCTATAGGGTTGAGGGCAGGGCAGGCCAGTCAAGTTCCTCCACCCCAAGCTCATTCATCCATTAGTCTTTATGGATCTTGCTTTGTGCACTGGTGCGCAGTCATGTTGGAACAGGAAGGGGCCATCCCCAAACTGTTCCCATAAAGTTGGGAGCATGAAATTGTCCAAAATGTCTTGGTATGCTGATGCCTTAAGATTTCCTTTCACTGGAACTAAGGGGCCAAGCCCAACCCCTGAAAAACAACCCCACACCATAATCCTCCTCCAGCAAACTTTGCACAATGCAGTCAGGTAAGTACCGTGCTCCTGACAACCGCCAAACCCAGACACGTCCAGAGAACAGAGAAGTGTGATTCATCACTCCAGAGAACACGTCTCCACTGCTCTACAGTCCAGTGGCACTGTGCTTTATACCACTGCATCCAACGCTTTGCATTGCACTTGGTGATGTAAGGCTTGGATGCAGCTGCTTGGCCATGGAAACCCATTCCATGAAGCTCTCTATGCACTGTTGTTGTGCTAATCTGAAGGCCACACAAAGTTTGGAGGTATTTAGCTATTGACTCTGCAGACAGTTGATGACTTTTGTGCACTGTACATTTCAGCGTGCGCTGACCTCGCTCTGTCATTTTACGTGGCTCACTGCTTTGTGGATGAGTTGTTGTTCCCAAATGCTTCCACTTTGTTATAATACCACTAACAGTTGACTGTGGAATATTTAGTAGCAAGGAAATGTCATGGATGGACTTATTGCACAGCTTTCAACCTGTCATGGTACCAAGCTTGAATTCACTGAGCTCCTGAGAGTGACCTATTCTTTCACAAATGTTTGTAGAAGCAGTCTGCATGCCTAGGTGCTTGATTTTATACACCTGTGGCAATGGAGGTGATTGGAACACCTGAATCCAATGATTTTGGAGGAGTGTCCCAATACTTTTGGCAATATAGTATATATGAGGGGACATCTGGCCTTGAAAAATTCGAAGCACGTTGGATATCCCAGGCTGAATAAACTGACAATCAAGATTGATGGTTGTATGGTTTGGAAATGAACAATTGGGGATACCACTTTGTATATGACTTGTATTACCATGTTTACCCTTGTGTAATTTATACACAACTGTGTCTCCATACTATAATGATTACGTTTTTATCAAACAATGTTTTTATGATGTGAGAATAAAAAATAAAGAAAACATGATATTTTTTAACTGTAAGTCTAATGGTTACCTTTATAGTCCCATTAAGGGTTGGATAAATTGTATTTGGTTTATATTTAGAGATGTGGCAACCGCACCCTAAGCCACACAAATTTTCTTTTGACAATAGTCACATAGAGATGGAGAGTTGGATCGGGAATGGCAATGTGGTGGAGTTGATGGACCATCAAAAAGGTAAGTAGAGAGCCTCTGTTTCAGTCCTGGTTACAGGTCATTCTCATTTTGCTTCATTTGAATTCTCCATTATGATATTCATTTTGTATTTGCTCGTATCCCAACATTTCTCATTTTGTTTTGTTCTCCTCCATTACTATCTGATATTCTGCATCATACCAGTTCTCTCTTCCTGCCTATCTTTCAGTTTACAACCTCTGACCTCCTGGCTCTCTAACTGCTTTCTTAATTTCCTTCCATTCCTCATCTACATTTGAATCTCCTTTCCCCAGCCTGTATTGCTCACTTGTAGTGTCTCCTCACTCTATTTTTTCCTCATGTTTTCTCCTTTTTTTTATCATATTATTCATGAAGTGATTAGTGTTTCAGTTCACCTCTGTTACTCGTTGTATGACACTAATGTGTCTTCAGTCTGTCATCACATTATTTGTTTTGTTTAGCTTTATATATGTAATTTTTTTTTTTTTTAGAATAATTGATACTCATTTTCATTACCATTTTCATGGTGAATATAATTACACTTTGCCCATTAGCATTACTTTCTTTGTGTGAGCTTTGTGTATTTATGTACAATCCTTATAAATTGCTTCTCATGTAATCATTACCTGACAATCATTTCTATCACTGACAGGACTGAAATATCTAGCTGATGGTTTACAACCCTTGTGTACTACAAAACATTGTCCAATATTTTCTTATTGGGCTTCATTGTACGGTGTTGTGTTTATCTCCTTTCCATCATATTTTCTGTATACTTAAAAGTCTTTCCCCTTTCTCCTGCTGTTTGGTTACTGTACCCCTCCAGGCAGGCCAACCTGCAACAACACAACCGAGTAAACGATCTAATAGTCTTCAGTGGATCCTAATCTGCCTCATAGTTGCTCGCAGAGCCATATTCAAAAGTAGACCTCGTCTTCTGGGCCTACAATATCAGATGTTAAAAATGAACTCCAAATTCTCATGGACAGAGAAAAACTTGATATGGAAACGTTCCATGTCAAGGTATGGTAGGCTTTTATAGAACATTCTCTTCCACCGTCTTGTCAACTTTACTATCCTCCTCCCATTTCTGAGAAAACACTCTGTGCAAAGCCCCCATGGCACTGGTCGATCCTGTCTCCTCACAGCCTACTATGCTCAAGCTGAATATCCAGTGGACTACTGCCCTCTGTCCCTTAGCATTGTTCTTCCAATCTTTTGTTTTTTGTAGGTTTATATTACTCATTATGGTTAATATATTTTGAATACACTGCCCTTATGGACAAGGTTTTTGGGGTCTCATAGGATCCTTCCAACTCCTTGGGCTGAAGATGACTCCTGTGAGAATCTTCCATCTTCCAGCTACCTTTTTCTCTATTGGTATTGCAACTTGATTTGCAATTATACTCTATGATATGTTGCTCTGATATACTGGAGTATATATTAAAATCCTTTGTTAACCCTTTTGCTCTGTCGAGTCATTTATTGCTTATTCAGGAAATCTAATAAAATATATTTTAAATAAATGCTTTTTATCTTCTATCTTCATTTCTTTTATTTCTCAATGATTCTAACCTTTTCAGAAGTAGATTCCATGTTTGAAGCAACATACCACGGCCATGCCTAGATTGTCATTATTTTTCTGTTGGTTTTATAATGTACTGGTTTCTAGAGAATTCAGTTTTTCTGGCATAGGCTTACTTATGCCAAGCTTTGACCTGTAGGATTGGTATTTGGTCGTTTAGGTTGGATGATATGCAGGCCTCAAAGGCTTGCATTTGTTTTGGTTTTCTTTCACGGTTTCCTTTTTTAGACATTAAAGTGTTACTAAACCCAGGGCCCTGCATCCATTATATCTGGTCTTCCACAGTACACAGAACATGGACATTCAATTATTTTAGTAAACTGCTAAATACCTTTTCTCATCAAAAGTTAGAGCAGGAGGATGCAAAACCCCTGACCTATTTCTGACCAGTGCTGATTGGCAATGTCCTGATCACATGCAGAAAAAAAAACCCTCTAGTAATACTCACCAAACTGAGCATGTGCAAAATGCCTATAGTTCAGTCTGTCTGATCAGGAGATAAGAGGTAGTCACTTGAAAAAGGGGAGGAACAGAGAAGGATCAAACTGGATTTTTACACAATGCAGAGGATTAACCCCTTAGGTGCTACAGTGAGTATAACAAGCATGCTTTACTGTATATACAGGCTGATTTTACTGTTGTGGGTTTAGTAACACTTTAACAATTCCTGGTCTAACCTGTAAGGCAGTAGGTTGAGCACTTATTCACTCTCAGAGCTACTTCAACAGGGTCACCAGATCTGTCAACAGTTATGCAACTGCATAAAAAAGAAACAAGTGCCACATAACTTACAATAGCTAAAATCCACTCATTTTAAAAATGCCAGAGGTCTATCATAGAGCTTAAAATTTCGAGTCTAGAACTACTAGCCAGGCACAAACCTTACTCTCCACCAGTTGCCCCACCCAACCTTGCCCAGGTCCGCCTCCAACCCCACCCCCAGCCCATCCCCCAACCTCGCCCCCAACCAGCCCCCTTAAAGCTTATGAAATTACATTTTTCTTTAGAATAAAGAGTCCAAAATATAAAAAACTGCAGTTATAACATAGCTTTATTATGTCAATTTAAACATAACAGCAATAGCTTAATAGCAATAGGGTGCAATCAAAATATCAAGTTTTACAGTTTTCAACCTGTAGTAAACATTTTATAGTTTTTTGTTCTCCTGCATCGTTAAAAAGAGACTTTAGTAATTAAAGTCTCTTTTAAAAGATGTAAGTTTAGTTTACAGAGTAGTAAACTCTAAGTTTTAGTTTAATAGTTACTGTAAACATGTTGTATTTTTTATCTCCAGCAGAAACCTTAGAGAAGTGTGAAATTAAGAAAAAAAATACCACTCACATGATTAGGTGCTGTACCAACACTGTATACACCACTACATATATCCCACCTTCCACATACATTGCCTGATTTTGGAACTTCTCTTTTGCTTTCATCACGTCTAACTGTTCCCTTTTCTTGCCTGTTGGCTGGGTATACAATTGTGCCCCACTACCCAGCTGTCTGAGATCACGGTCACTGACTGACGTCTCTCACCCGGTCTAGGTCAGCTGCTCCGTATACCACTAATCCTGGCAATGTTTATGGAGTACATGCGAAGAAGAAACCGTAAGTCGGAAACCGTAAGTCGGTTTCACAATAAGGCTTGGAGCTCAAAACGATCCTCGGGCCTGGGGATCGCATTGCAAGCCACCCGCTCCATTGCAAGCCACCCGCTCCATCTGTGCTCGCCACAAAGGGATTTCCCCTCGTATTTGGCGAGCGGGCGAGCGGAAATTTCAAGCCCTGGTCTATCATAATGTTTTTTAAACTATGAGTTGGGACCGAACATGACTGTGTGAGTAAACATAACCTAGCTTGTCCAAGAAACTAGGTGCGAGTGATATAGCACACTTTATTAGGTTTATTAGGTTTCATACTACTTTGATCTGACATGTAGCCTATAAACTACATAAATTGGTGTTAATTTATTAAAGGCAAAAAGAATGCAATTGAATTTTATTCAGAGTTTCGTGAATGAGGTGAAGCTGCCGACTTCCAACATTTAAATATGCGCACTCAAAAGTGCTGTGGTTTTTTTTATTTTTTTTTTTACTTTCCTTGCACATGATTGGGTATTCACTAACCTCTGGGGATTATTCCCTTACAAAGTAAACAGCCTATTTGCCTTTTGTAAATCAAGTTTTGTTTCTATGGGAATAAACACATTAAATATTCCTACCCATGGCACCACCACCCCCTGTAAATTAACAAAACTAATATGATTGGCAGCACAGTTGCAAACTAGGGGAGGGGGGCAGAGGGAATTACACAGGAAAAATTGTGAGACTGTGTGTTATATGAAAATGTAACAAACAAAATTTACAAAAGAATCTTCTCAGCTTTACTAAAGAATGCAGAAATGGAAAATATCCAAATTGTGTTATACGGATAGTGTGGTTTTTGCTTGGCTTTGCTGATGTTTTGGTAATAATTTTCTTCTTGTGTCCAAAAACAGTAACCTTTTTTTTGGGGGTCCTTGAAGTAAAATGTTTAAGTACCCCAGTCTCAGATGTCAGGTAACAATTATACCCATAGAAGGTTGTTGGACTAAAAAAGCTAAAGAAGCCATATGCAGCCAATCAAAGCTTGCAGAACTCCAAAGTGCTACAATGATAGTGTTGGCTTTGTTAAATCTGCAAACTGTGTCAAGAAAACAGACCAGGGAATCAAAGGCAAACTTTAATTACCCAACATCCCTAGACCACCAAGGTTTAGCTGTCAGGGGCATTTCTAGACCTTAGCACTGGATCATCTGCTGGGTGCCCCCATTCTCTTTTAAAGAACTGTTGCCATCATCTGAAGTAGTATCTTCTAGACAAACATACTGTCTTTGTCTAAACCTTTGTTTTGAAATGGTTTTATATTTTTTAAATCTATTCTCACATCTTCACCATATACACTATATTGCCAAAAGTATTGGGATGCCTGCCTTTACATGCACATGAACTTTAATGGCATCCCAGTCTTAGTCTGTAAGGTTCAATATTGAGTTGGCCCACCCTTTGCAGCTATAATAGCTTCAACTCTTCTGGGAAGGCTGTCTGTCCACAAGGTTTAGGAGTGTGTCTATGGGAATGCTTGACTATTCTTCCAGAAGAGTAGAAGTCAGGCACTGATGTCAGACAAGAAGGCCTGGCTTGCGCTGTCTTCACGCTAATTCATCCCAAAGGTGTTCTATAGGGTTGAGGTCAGGACTCTGTGCAGGCCAGTCAAGTTCCTCCACCCCAAACCCGCAAATCCATGTCTTTATGGACCTTGCTTTGTGCACTGGTGCGCAGTCATGTTGGAACAGGAAGGGGCCATCCCCAAACTGTTACCACAAAGTTGGAAGCATGAAATTGTCCAAAATGTCTTGGTATGCTAACAACTTAAGAGTTCTCTTCACTGGAACTAAGGGGCTAAACCCAACACCTGGAAAACAACCCCACAGCACAATCCCCCGTTCATCAAACTTTACACCTAGCACAATGCAGTCAGACAAGTACCATTCTCCTGGCAACCGCCAAACTCAAACACGTCCATCAGATTGCCAGACAGAACAAATCTCCACTTCACTAGAGTCCAGTGACAATGTGCTTTATGCTATTGCATCCAATGCTTTGCATTGCTCTTGGTGATGTAAGGCTTGGATGCAGATTCTTGGCCATGGAAACCCATTCCATGAAGCTCTCTACGTGCTGTTTTTGTGCTAATCTGAAGGCCACATGAAGTTTGGAGGTCTTTAGAAGCCAGTTGGCAACTTCTGCACACTGTAAACTTCAGCATTCGCTGCCTCTGCTCTGTCATTTTACGTGGCCTACCACTTCGTGGCTGAGTTGCTGTTGTTCCGTTGCTTCCACTTTGTTACAATACCACTAACAATTGACTGTAAAATATTTAGTAGCAAGGAAATGTCATGGATGGACTTACTGCACAGCTGGCAACCTATCAAGGTACCACGCTTGAATTCACTGAGCTACTGAGAGCGACCTATTCTTTCACAAATGTTTGTAGAAGCAGTTTGCATGCCTAGGTGCTTGATTTTATACACTTATGGCTATGGAGGTGATTGGAAGACCTGAATCCAATGATTTGGAGGGGTGTCCCAATACGTTTGGCAATATAGTGTATATAGTAGTTCCTTAGTATTGTTCTTCCAATTTGAGGTCCCAATCTTTTGGCTGTTGTATGTTTATATTACTCATTATGCCTAATATATTTTGAATACACTGCTCTTATGGACAAAGTTTTTGGGGTCTCAGAGAATCCTTCCAACTCCTTGGGCCGAAGATGACTCCTGTGAAAGACCTCCATCTATCTTCCAGCTTCCTTTTTCTCTATTGGTATTGCAATTTGATTTATAATTGTACTCTATGATATGTTGCTCTGACATGGAGTATATATTAAAATCCTTTGTTACCCTTTCGCTCTGTTAAATCAAATTTATTGCTTATCCAGGAAATGTAATAAAATATACTTTAATAAATGCTTTTTTTATCTTTCATCTTCATTTCTTTAATTTTCTCAATGGTTCTAACCTTTTCAGAAGTAGATTCCATGTTTGAAGCAACATACCACGACCATGCCTAGATTGTCATTTTTCTGTCGGTTTTATAATGTACTGGTTTCTAGAGAATTCAGTTTTTCTGGCAAAGGCTTACTTATGCCAAGCTTTGACCTGTAGGATTGGTATTTGATTGCTTTGGTTGGATGATATGCAGGCCTCAAAAGCTTGCATCTACTTTGGTTTTCTTTCAGGGTTTCCTTTTTTTTAAATATTTGCAATCCCTGGTCTTCACTTATTCACTCTCAGAGCTACTTCAACAGAGTCACCAAATCTGTCAACATGTCAACAGTTATGCAACTGCATAAAGGAACAAGTGCCACATAACTTACAGTTTACATCTATGTTTCCCTCACAATTCTTAGAATCAAGGTCTTTTGGTCTTTTAGTGAATTTGAGGATCTGACATTTTTAATTAATTACTGGGTGAAATTTACTAAAACTGGAGCACTCAGAATCTGGTGCAGCTGTACATGGCAGCCAATCAGGTTTTAACTTCAGCTTGTTCAATTAAACTTTGACAATAATACCTGGAAGCTCATTGGTTTCTATGCAGAGCTGCACTAGATTTTGCACTCTCCCATTTCACTAAATTTTCTCCACTGTGTTTCTTTTATCGTGTACTTTGTCATATGTATTTTTAATCACTGAATAGGAGACTGCCTATTGAATACCAGTAGAATTATAGGTAAATCCTGGGATCAATGTGAGGTAAGTTTCTCTGAAGAGGAAAAAAGAATGAGAGACAGGGTACAAAGACCTTGTGAAGTAAATTTATCTACTCTTGAATTTATTTTTATCCCTTAAGTAATGACTGAACATTTGATTTTTAATTGCAGACCTCTCATTGTATTTAAGGAAATTATAGGCATTACTGTTCATGACCAACAATTTTGTTTTCAGTAAAAAAAAAAAAATATATATATATATAGTAATCATAGACCCAGATCCTATACAAAGATTTTTTAATACAATAAAAAGCCCTCTTAAGAATCAGTTTTACATGGAGTAATTAGGGGGTATGTAATATAAGGTGTGGTTAAATTCGTAGTATTGCAAGATCATTTTGGGCAGCCTTTTGATGGACCTGCTCTAGCCTAGAATTTCACAAACTGCTAGAGCAATCGTGGCTCATTTCTAGTTGGGTACAGCAAGAAAGAGAACAAAAAAAAAGAAACAAAATTAAAAGATGAAGGGAGACAGAAGAGAACACATTGGAGGAAAGATAAAAAAACAACTTTTTTGTAAAATGCAATCCCTGCAACATTTATATTCAAATATTTTTATTGAAGTTTCAACATACAAAAGTGGTATTTGGTAATCAATCATATATGGTTCACATTTGAGGATAGTAGTATATAAAAATAAAAATGAAAGGGAATAGGAGGTTCCCCACCAGGTGGCCGGGAAACCTACACTTCCATAAGTTGGCTACATGAGAGGTATGTTTCGTATGTCATGAACCACTTTAGGAAACTAGTGAAACATAAGAATGGGGAGAACATCAGGATAGTGGAGAAACAAGGGAATAGGGTGGGGGAAGGAAGGGTAGGTACCAATTTGGTTTGGACAGAGAGTATTGTACTTATTTCTAGTAGTAATCATATTATTGAGCAATTAGGGTTATTAAACCATTGTGACCATTGGGTTTTAAATTTGTGGTAGGAGGAATTATAAAGTGCGGTGCGTCTTTCCATCTCGCATTGAAGGTTAAGATCGGCTATGAGGCGTGACAAAGAAGGGATTGTGGTGGATCTCCATAGTTTGGTGATATTAGTTTTTGCGGCTGCTAGGATGTGGATGATAATAGTACGTATGGTGACAGGGAACATGTCTATTCCAATGTGGAGAAGAGCAAGGGCAGGATTTGGAGGGACTAAAGTTCCTATGAGCGATGAGATAATCTGGAAAACCTTATTCCAATAAGATTTGAGGGATTTACATGCCCAAAGTATATGGAGGAGTGTTCCCTTTTCTCCACAGTGTCTCCAGCAGAGTTGTGAGTGTTGAGGGTAGAATAAGGATAATTTAGTTGGGGTCAAGTACCATTGGTGCAGGATTTTCAAGTATGTTTCCCAATGGGAGCTACATTTAGAGGCTTTAAATGTGATAATGAATGTTTTTTCCCAAGTGTTTAGGGTTATTGGTTGGGATAGATTCTTTTCCCAATTGATTAAAGAAGAAGTGTATGTAGTGAATTGTATTTCGGCAATAAGTGAATAGAAAGTTGAAATTCCTTTCTTAGGGTACTGTGTTTTTTTGGAAGAATTGTTGTGCAGTTGCAGGAATTCCTATTTCGAATGGTATACGTGTTTTGGAAATGGCGTGGGCTATTCTCATATAAGTATATTGTTCTTTGTCGGGAAGATGACATTTCTTTTGAATAGCGGAGAATGAGTCCAGTTTAAGGTTTGTGTGGATATCTTGGAAGTGGAGTATACCAAGGCTGCACCATGGTAATATGTTTAAATGAGGAGTGAGGAAGTGCAGGGATGAAATGGGAGTGAGAATTTTCACATTGCTTTTGTTTGCTTGGTTGTGAATGGAAAAGTCAAACCAAGCATTTAAAGAAGCCTGGATACAGGGGTGTGTTTGTAGGTTTTTAGGTTGGGTTGCTTTTGGTATGAACAGTATGTCTGTTATTGTGTGTGGCCAGCATAAAGAGTTTTCTAATTTGGTCCAAATCTTCTCGTCAGTAGGATGCCACCAGAAGAAGATTTGGTCCAATAGGACCGCTTGATAATATGATTTTAGGTGGGGGAGACCTGTCCCCCCTTTGGAGGGTGGGCGTAGTAATAGGTTCATAGAGCATCGGGGTCTTTTAGAGTTGCATAAAAATTTATTTAGCGTAGCTTGAAGCTTAGAGAAGAAGGTATGATTGACTGGTATAGGGAGAGTCCGAAAAATGTATAGTATTTTAGGCAATATGCACATTTTTATGGTTGCCACTCTACCTAGAGTCGATAATGTGGTTGTGCGTAAGCTTTTGAGTTCTTGAGGAATGGTTTCTAATAATGGTTTGTAATTAGTTGCGTAAACTTGGCTAGTGGTTGCAGTGAGTTTGATCCCTAGATAGGGTATGTTATGTGTTTCCCAGGTAAAGGGAAAATGTTTGGAGATTAGAGATCTGGTTCCTACAGGTGTATGTAGGTTGAGTATGGATGATTTGGGTTCATTAAGTTTGTAATATGAGACTTCCGCGTAACAACGGATATGTGAACGTATCGATTGGAGTGATTTATAGGGGTTCGTAATCATAAGGATAATATCATCTGTGAAGAGACTGAGTTTGTGCTCGCGTTGATAAAGTTTAATTCCCGTAAAGTCTGGGTCATTTCTGAGATTGGTTGCTAATGGTTCGATAAGTAAAGCAAAGATTATGGGGGATAGAGGGCATCCTTGTCTGGTACCGTTTGATATACAGAAAGGATGGGATAGTGTACCGTTGTTCAGTACTCTGGCGGTGGGTTTGGAGTAGAGGGATAAAATTGCTGAGAACATCCAGTCCGTTATTCCATATTTTTTTAATGTAAGGGTCATAAATTGCCAATGGATTCGGTCAAACGCTTTTTCCGCGTCTAATGATAGGAGGAGGGATGGTTGTTTTACGGTCTCGAGGTGATGTAGTAGGGATATAATTCGTCTTGTAGCGTCTGGGGCCTGTCTACCAGGTATAAATCCCACTTGATCTGGATGGATTAATGTAGGTAGATATGGAAGTAGTCTTAGGGCAATTATTTTGGCATATATTTTTATATCTGTATTGAGTAAGGAAATCGGTCTATAGTTTTGGATTAATTGGGGGTCTTTACCCGGTTTTGGGATGGTAGTGATTATGGACTGTAACATGTCAGGGGGAAATTCCCCATTTGTTGCAACATAATTATATAAGGCAGATAGATGAGTAGTGAGGTTAGGTGCTAGTGATTTATAAAATTCATTAACAAAGCCGTCGTTCCCTGGTGATTTATTTAGGGGGAGAGTATTTATGCTTTGTTTAATTTCTAAGGGTGTTATCGGCACGGATAGAGATTCAAGTTGATGTGGAGTAATGCGGGGAAGATTTGTGTTCTGTAGAAAGTGTCTAATGGAGAGAGTTGTTGGTTGGGTTGTATTTGGGTCATCCTTTATATTATATAGATTCTGGTAATATATCGCAAACGCGTTTGCTATATCCTGTGGGTTTGTTAATAGAGTGCGAGTATTAGGGTGATGAATTGTGGAGATTTTAGTTTTAAGTCGTTTTTGTTTGACAATTCTAGCAAGGAGTGAGTTTGCTTTATTTCCTAGAGCGTAAAATATGGTTTTTGTTTTTTGAAGGTTATTATCGTAATTATGGAGTAAAATGGTCCGTAGTCTGTTTCTATCTAGGGTTAGGGCCGCGGATGTGGAGGGATTTGGGTTCTTTTTGTTTATCTCTTCATGCGCGTGGATAGAGGTCATTAGTTGGTCAATTTGTTGGGATCTCTTTCTATTCGTGCGGGAATTTAATTGAATGAGGATACCTCTCATGTAGGCCTTGTATGTTAGCCAGAGTGTAGTAATAGAAATATCAGGAGTAGAGTTCGTATCAAAAAAAAGGTTGTGAGCTTCTAGGATATGTTTCTGGTTTTCTGGGTTTCTCAGAAGTGAAGAGTTCAATCTCCAGATGGGAGGAATCGCTGAGCGAAGGTTGTCGTCCAAGGATATACTGATTGGAGCGTGATCTGACCAAGTTATGGTACCAATGTTAGATGATCTCACGTGCTGTAATGTCCATTTGTCGGTGACAAAGTTGTCTATTCTTGAATATGAGAGATGGGGAGGGGAATAGTAGGTGTAATCTCTCTCGGTGCCGTGCTGACATCTCCAGATGTCATACAGATCGTGGTCATGTAAGAAGTGATTAAAGTCAGGCTTGGTGGATTTTTTGTTGGAGGACGAATCTAAAAGCGGATTGCTCATAACGTTGAAGTCACCACCAATGATAAGTCTGCCTTGTTTATGTTGTGTTATGAGTTTGTGGAGTTTGCGGAAAAAAGACAGTTGTTTGTTGTTTGGCCCATATACGTTCACTAGGGTATAGGTGATGTCATTCAATTGGCACACTAGGATATGGTAACGACCATGTGGGTCGGCTGTGCTTGAGATAACTCGAAATGAGGTAGTATCTTTAATGGCTGTGAGAACTCCATTCTTCTTTTTAGCATCAGTTGCTAAAAATATTTGAGAGAATCGGTGCAGCTGTAGTTTGGGAATTTTCCCTGTGGCGAAGTGGGTTTCTTGTACAAAAATGATGTCAGCTTGAGATTTCCGGATTTCTTTGGATAGCATCGATCTCTTGAAGGGAGAATTAAGGCCTCGTACATTGAGGGATGTGATTTTAATCATGTAATAGTCCTTTCTTGAGGTGTGTATCTAAGTGGTATGTTGTTTGAGAGAATCGTAGCCCATTGTATGGCCATATGCGAGAAAAAGGATTTGCGTCCTTGTTATACAGGGTAAATTCGATTAGTGAATTAAAGTCAGTTTTCCATATATAGTCCAAGTGAGTAGATCTTGGGTTGAGGGTAGGTATTTGGTGGTGCCACCTTGGAAGGAGGGGAAGGGCATAGAGAACAATAATAAAAAAACACTTGCGCAAAATGCAAGCAAACCATGCAGCTTCATTAGCTACTTTTAAACTGGGGGTTTTAAACAAACCTTGACCGTCTATGAGGTCAAGCCAAATGTAAACGTGTAGAGCGATTTCCATCTGTTCTAGGCCGATCGCCAGAGAATCGATGTTGAACTGGAGCCTCTGGGGAAGGGCGTAAATAGAAGTGTACCTCAACTTATCTTGATCTGTGTTGTTAGTCATGTTGCCTCCATATGTTGGACGGGAGGTAGTGCGGTCTCCTGCGCATTTACGGGTATGATGTTCCAGATTTTAAGTAGATCTAGGCCAGCTTCAAGAGATTTGATCGTGAAAACTCTGCCTTGGTGTCTTACTGTTAGTTTTGTGGGGAAGCCCCATTGGTAAGCTATGTTGTGGTTTCTTAGGGCCTTGGTAATAGAAACCATTTTTTTTCTGTTGTAAAGTGTGGCTTTTGACAAATCCGCATATAACCTAAGATTTGCATGAGATGGTGGAAGTGGCGGCGGGTTTCTTGCCACTGTCATGATTCTCTCTTTGATATGGTAGAAATGTATACGGGTTAATACATCTCTCGGGATAGCCGCAGATAGAAATGAAGGTTTGGGCAATCTATGGGCCCGATCAATCGCCAGCTCTAGGTCGGGAATTGTTGGGATGAGGATCCTGATGTATTGTTGTAGGTAAGGTAGTAGTGTCTCGTTGGTAACTGATTCAGGTATCCCTCTAAATTTAATGTTGTTACGGCGCAATCTATCTTCTAGATCGGCTATTTTTAAATTGAGTTGTTCAGTTTCTGAAGTGTGATCCACGTGAGCGTCAATCAAATCGTTATGTGCTTGTATGATATCTCCCATATTAGTTTCAATGTGATGTATTCTGCATTCTTGCTGTTTTATAATACTAGTAATTTGGTTGAGCGATGCGGAGATATCAATGTGCAGGGTTTGACGTAGTGATGAGAGCATGTTTCTCATGCAGATCTCTGTCAGCGGTTGGTCTGATGCAGGGAACGCATCTATTTCAGTAAAGGCTGCGTTTGAAGTGTGTGGTGAAAAATTCAATGCCTGATATGCAGGGCCTGGGTCATCATCTAGTCATGGCCGAGATTTGGCTGGACTACTGGTTGTGGGGGACAGTGGAGGTGACAACTCACCAGGGTCCCCTGGGTATAACGACTGCTTCAGTCTGGGATCCGTCTGCTGGTCCCTGTAGTCCACCACAGTGCCGCCTCTCTCTCCCTGTCTGCTGTTGCGGGCGCCATTTTGGATTCCCGGCCCGACGGCCGGGAAGAAGTTTGTTAGTTTCCCCGGCTGTCCCGGGGTTTTTCTTCTGCGGGGCATATGTGTACTGGAGCGGGCACCTGTCAGCGAGGTCGGTATGCCTTTTACAATCCCCAGGGCTGGAGTGTGCCGGTTTAGTGTCGGCGGATGGACGGAGCTGCAATCAAAGCGCGTCCATCTAGATGCCGGCCGTGCATGCGCCCCCCCCCCTGCAACATTTAAATCTAAATGACCAGGAACCTAGCAACTTCTCTGATAGGAATGTACATTTCTGACTGCTGCCCCTGAGTAAGGATGTGTTTCATCTGCAGAGATGGACTTTAAACTACAATGCAATTTAGTTGATTTACTAAAGGCAAATAGACTGTGCACTTTAAAAGTGCAGTTGCTCCAGAGCTTAGTAAATGAGGGGGAGCTCTGGTGACTTCCATCATCCAATCATGTGCAAGCAAAAACTTAGTTTTTTTTATTTTCCATGCGTTTACTAAGCTCTGGAGCAACTGCACTAGCAAAAGTGCACTGTATATTTACCTTTGGTAAATCAACTGCAGTGTGTAATGTTAAGGTTCTATGCACACTGGCTTAAAAAAAACTGCTCTTGGAGAAGTTTAGTGTTTTGCCTGTAGAAGCAACTAAATGTTATGTGTTCATGCACATTAGGAAGTCTAGAAGGGTTTTTTAAACAGCGTTTAGAGGTATGAAAGAAATTCTCTTTTTTGGAGTGTTTTTCTAGCAGACAAAAAAACGCTAGCACAAAAAAAAAACACAACACACGACAATTCATTCTTTAACCATTAGCCGCCCTGCCAATGGCCGTTTGGCAGCTGGCAAAATCCTTCAGCATTCCGGGTGGATGCCATATGGCGTCCTCCCGGGCATGCGCAGTTTGCGTGCCTGCAGAGCCGCACGATCTGTCACCGGCCATATACCTCGGACACGGCCGATGACAGATCTGAGTACCGCCCCGTTGTCGGTACCATGTCATGTGACCAATCAGAGCAGGTCACATGGCAGTTGTATACAATGGATGGCTTTATTCATGCCATCCATTGTATACTTGTGTCTAGCTGTGAATGGTCACAGCGATCACATGCACAAGCTGGGCCAATCACAGCTCAGCTGTGTCATGTGATTAGCCATGGCCAAATCACAGCTAAAAGCACAAACCCCCCCCCCAAAAAAAAATAAACCCTGAATGAATCGATGTCATTCAGGTAAATGCTTGCGTATAGCAAAGTAATTCTTTGCTATAAGCAAATTGTGTAGAAAAAAAATAAAAAATACTGACTACTTTGGTCATAGTGAAATATCAAAAAAAAAAAAAAAAAAATTTTAGAAAGAAAAAAAAGTTATAAAAAAAAATAAAAAATAAAAAAAATTATATATATTTTTTCCATACTGTCACCAGTCAGTGTCCCTGATCACCGCAATGCCAGTTATATAATGATGCTGTACTGCACTGGTGACAGTATGTAAAAAAAAAATAAATAGTGAAAATTTTATTTTTTTTTTTTGTCAAATTTTTCGGAAAATGAAAAAATTAAAACTTCAAAAAACTCGCCATGCCTCTTATGAAATACGTCGGACTGTCTACTTTGCAAAAAGTGGTCATTTGGAGGATATCCAAATGACCGTGGACACGGCACAGGGGATGACCAGAGACTGCGGACACGGCACAGGGGATGACCAGAGACTGCGGACACGGCACAGGGGATGACCAGAGACTGCGGACACGGCACAGGGGATGACCAGAGACTGCGGACACGGCACAGGGGATGACCAGAGACTGCAGACAGTACAGGGCATGACCAGACACTGCAGACCTTTAGGGAGGGAGGGGGAGCAGGTACCTGACTTTGACACTTCCGGAGCTCTCCTTCCCATACTATGGGCGCCGGGTGCCCACTGCGCATGCGCGAGAAGCGCTGCGCTTTGTGAATGGCCCAGTCGTCTCCTGGGACCTGTCATGTGTCCCAAAAGGAGCTGGACCATTCACAAAGAGCAGCGCTTCTTGTGCATGCGCAGTGGGCACCCGGTTGTCACAGATGCCGGGGCGGGAAGAAGCCGGCGCGGGAAGACTACAGTGCTGGACCGAGGAACAGGTGAGTTCCTGCCGCAGAGAACAGCTGAGCGGCCTGCCCGGTATTCTGACATGGTGGCGGTGGAAATACCGGACCGGCTGCTTTATATTCGCTCCATAAGACGCAATGACATTTTCCCTCTTTTTTTTTTGGGGAAAAAAAGTGCGTCTTATGGAGCGAAAAATACGGTTAATATTTTATATTAAAGTAATACTAACGGCGGATACTTTTTTTCATGGATATAATCGTTGTAAATATAATGCACAATACTGGTAAACTTTTACTTTAAATGTCATTGTAATGCCTTATATTGCCTCCAGTCTACCAGCCTCCAGCTTCTCTGGGTTCAAATGCTGATCTTTCTTGCACAGAGCCCTTAAAGTGATTCTAACATTCAATTTTTTTTAAAATAACATCCTTGTCATACTTACCTGCTCTGTGTGGAATCAAAATGGAAGGAAAAAACTTACACTGGTGGGGATGTTGTCAACAAGGAGGACTTTCAGAAATTGGACAAGCTCTGTAAAAAAGTTGATGTCACATGGAGCCATGTCCCAGGACATGCTGGCCATGAAGGAAATGAAATGGCTGGCTGGCAAGGAACGGAGTAAGACAATAAAGTAATACAACATGCATTGTAGTTCAGGGGTTCCAAGAGTTACTATAAAATAAAATCCCATTATATGTTCTAGCAATACAATAGCATTTCGTGTTGTCATTAGTTTTTGGTTGTGAAAATGTGCCTTTGATTCTTTCAGAAGCACTGAAAAAAAAAAATTGTATGAAAAAAGTGTATGTAATGAGTGTTTATACACTGTATGTTTATATGCTGTTAATTATTTCCATTCAAATGGTTAGTGTTCTGCATTAAAGTTCAATAAAGCAAAAAAAAAAAAAAAAAAAATTGGACAAATGACACAAGTCCAAACACCAGTAAACCATAAATAATGCAAGTGGAAAATAAACGTGATCGTGCAAGACCACAAATAAAACCTAAGTACAGTATGGACACAAAATGGAGGGAACACAAGGAGCAGGTCTCTGGGTCAGGTACAAGGATCAGACTCAGGCAGGGACACGGCTTGCAGGAAGAACCCTGAAACACTGAACCTCGGTTAAGGACGGCCTTAAATACCTCCCAGCAGCCTATGTCAGCAGCCAGGCTTTCCAAGTTATTAGGCTGCACCTGAGAGACACCCGCTGTTGCTCATCGGAACTTTTGACTCCAGGAACAGCATTGCCACTATCAGGTGACCCAGGTAATGACACAAGTCCCGACAACCCCAATAGCAAGCCACAAAGTATAGTACAGAGTGCCCCTATAGCAAGGTAAAAAAAAAAAAAAGTCTGCCCTTAGAATCACTCACTTTCTTCTCCTGCCCAGGATTAATGCATTGCTCCTCACACATTCACAAATTCTCAGGCACTTACTGACATATATGGATGGTGTACTGAGCTGTATGTGTGCTGCACTGAGTATACTGACATATATGGACGGTGCACTGAGTTGTACGTGTTCTACACTGTATTTTATGGTTTGTAAACAAATAATGCATTCTGTATGCATGCCAACAAATCGGCTGACCAGCTAATCGATTAGGAAAATAGTTGACAACTATTTTCATAATCGATTAATTATTTCAGCCCTACTGAACTTGTTATCCAAAAGGCCAGATTCAGTAAAGACACTTATGCTTATTAGAGATTTTGTTCTCTTCTCTGATACAGTTAAGGTTCTGCTTAGTTACCAGTAGTCTGCAAAGGGAATAACATAGGCCTACAGATTCCCCGATTTGTTGCAGAGGTAAAATTTGCACTTGAAAAAGCATGTTCTAGCAACAGCTGAAGTCAAAGCACCATGTACATGTAGCACCCTCCTAGTTTAGCTAGGGGGAGCTAGTCTCCAATGGTTAGACAGGAGCTGAGCAGCAGCCCAGGCGTAATAGTCAAAAAGGGGTCAAATTGTGGTCAGGGCTGAGAGGCGCTGCAGGCCAGCTGCTCTAGGATTTCCTTCTGCTCTGGGGCTTTTGGAGGAGGGCCCTGGAGGCAGTGGGTGGTTCTGAGGAGTGACTGGTTGCAATTTTGAGGGATCCTAGTCAATCCCCAATAAGAGGTTGACAAGGGGCTGGATACCCTTAAAAGTGTTGGAGCCTGATGAGTTGCAGTAGAGTTGGAAGGTGTGTTCAGTTGGAATAATTGAGGTTGATGGAAGGAGGCTGCAAGGAGGCCTACCTGTAGAGATTAGTTGGGGCCTACCTGCAGACCTAGATCTGGAAAGGAGGATAGCTCATAGCTCACCGGCCTCCTGAGAGAGGACCACCTGTATGGCAGGGAAGGAGCTGCCCAGCCTGGCCTGGTAGCAGCCATGGACCCACAAGCGGTACAAGAGAGGTTATGAATGAGTACGCTTACACCCCCTGGACAGATAGGGGAAGGAGCACTCTGGTGGAAAACCAGATTATCCACCTACCAGTGACTGTTCATCTCTTAAAGTGACAGGAACCGAATCCCCTGTTCAGGGATACCTGCAGATTGCTGGGTGAAGAGAAGAAGTTCATTTAGGGGCTGGGGTGGAACCATAAGGAGACACTGGGTAGCTCTCAAACAGAGACTGTGCTGCAGAGAAGGCTTATAAATAGTTCCAGGAAGTTGTGCTCAGTTTATCAGTACCCTTGGGCATCCTGTGCACCCCTAACCATATCCCAGTTCAAAATACCCCTAAATAAAACAAAGATCAAAGGACTGATTTCTGACTGAAAGCCTGTGTGAAGATGAATGATGCCTGGCTGTGCAGGACTATTGGGGGACCCAAATCTTCTAGCAACTCCTAAGGCGGTAGTGCTACACACATGCTATCCAATTGCTGCAGTTGTGCTAAAGTAAAAATATACACTCATTTTATTTTTATTATAATGCAATACTCTCCACTGCTGTTTTTTATTAGATTTTAAAACTGCAGCAGCTATCAGTCTGTGGACTAAGTGATAGAAACCCAAAGACATGTGGACAAAGGAAGGAATATGGGGGAGGCCTAGTGACTGTAGTGACTGAGCCAGTATGAGAGTGATAGCTGCACTTAGAGAGGTGATACCACCGATCATAAGCTGCAGTAAAAGGGATCCCACTTTTGGTGGAGAGTCAGACATGCTTTAATGTGCTCATCTGTGTAGCAAGCCAACAAAGCTGAATGCATAAGCACACACACTGTATACAGAAGCAGGAGGGCCAGAAGTGACAGAAAAATTGTCTAAGCAGGACATCAGTGTTCTCTTTTTTTAAATGTTTAAACTTTTATAAAGGTCTCCAAATTTTGGTGTGTTTAAATGAATTGCTGGAACTGGACCTCCTGTAGCTCTCCCTTGTCATCTGTCACCATATGTAACCCCTTACTTAGACCCACCCTTTCCGACCTCCTTCTGAAAGCGACGAGTACCTCTAGAAACATAGAAATATAAAGCTTTGTACAATGTATAACTGCTGTGCCTTTTTGAAGCTTGATAACCTCATAGCACTGAAGAGGGCATGGAAAAGGCTGATCTTAGTCTGAATAAAGGTGCATACTGAAATAGGGCTCTCAGCACATTTGTAATTTAGCCCTGTCCATGAGACTGTATACTGATCTGTTTATCATTGCATTACCCTGAAAGAGTTTATCTTTAAACATTAAATGTACATGGAATATACTATGTAGTGGTTTTCTACACAGAAGTCCTTTTCAAGAGGACATGCTGTGATATTACATTGTATGCTAAGGATTTCATGATATTGTGAGTATGATTTTAATACATTTTCAATGTCATTTCATAAATATGCAGGAAATGTGGGGATGTGATTTTTGTGCACTCTGTTTTAACATTTTCACAAACTTTTAAGACAATGCAGTGTTTTTGCATACAGTGAACTAGCCTGGATTCTGTTGGACATCCCAGGATCCGTCCCAGAACCAAGTGCAGGAATACTTGTGCACTGTGCAGAAACTGTGGGCTGGGTGATCTCCTTCCAACAGACTCTGCATAGTCTCGGCGGAGATGAAGAGGCTGATGGAGAGAGCAGTGGTATGGGACACAGTACTATAAGATAAGTGCCCACCAATGTACCCCATCAGTCCTGATTAAATGTCAAATTACTCCTCTAGCCCCTATTGACAAATTACATACTCCATCAGCCTGCACTGACCACCAATGTACTATCTACAGCCACCACTGACCACCCAAGTACCCCTCCATCCCCCACAGACCACTACTATTACTCTTTGGCCCTCACTGATCGCCAGGATACCCTACTGCCCCCTCCCCCCCACACTAATCTCCAGTGTACCCATGTTGCCCCTTCTGATCACTATGGTACCTCCTTGGCCCCTGCCAACTTCCAATATATCCTTCAAGCCAGGTCACTTTTATCTCCCCCCTCCACTGCTCCCTCTGACCACCAATATCAGGGCATTATTCCTCCAATAGACAGTGACACTAGGCATTTTTATGCTTGCACTGACTACAAACTCTGGACATTTTGCCTCCTGCTAGCTACTGATGTTGGGCATTTTCCTCTTCCCACTGCCCCCGTTAAACAACTGACACCAACAAGAGAGGGAACATGCTAAAAACATAATTGCATATGTACTGTACAGAGATGAGATGCTGCATGACTCATGTCCTCATATCCATAATAATACATTTACAGTCTTCCACTAATATCACCACCCTTATGGTCAAGCAACGTGCAAAGAATCCCAGTGTCTTACATTGTTCTATAAAGTTTAAATTATTTTTAAGATGTGTTCATTGAAAGAGTAAAAAAGACATTTGTGCCTTTTAGTTTAACATGTTGTGAATAAACTGTAGCATATTTGCTCATTTAGATAGGCTTAGGGCATTCTACATACTTGTCTATAGAATAATATAGGGTCGAGGAAGAAGAAAAGGGTAATACATATAGGTATAGGAGGGATAATAAAATTTAGTATGTCTAGTCTAGAAGGAATGAGAGAGATGGTGAAATAGCATTGGAATAAAAGGAGGGGTGGGGAGGAGAACCTCTACAGTAAAATAAAGTGACATGGGGTGTCAGATGGGGTTAGCTGAAGTTGTGTCTAATATGGTATGACAGGTGTAAGTGATCAATCCTTTGCATGTTTATTGTCCAGCTAAGGATTTTTTTTTTTTATCAACTGGTAAATTACTGAGAATTTATATATTAAATGGCTCCAGGTCAACTGAAATGAGGTGATGGTAGTTGCTGCAATTGCTCTGGCCTCTTCCACAGCAATACAGAGTTGACCTTGTGTGTCCATTCCTAGAGTGAGGGTGGAGTTGTGGGCTTCCAGTGGGGATGCATCAAGGCTTTAGCTGAATAGAGAAGATGTATGGTCAAATAAGATTTCTTAAGTGAGACATTAGAAATGTGTAGAAGGAAGGTGGCAAAGGAGAAAAAAAAAAACATTTTAGAGTCCATGATCTGTTTAATGAGGTCTCAAATCAAAATAGAGATGTACAGTGCTAGAGCAGTGACCAATTCCACTTAACCCCAAACCGAGGTGCAAAAAAACTAAAGTAATGCTCCTCCAAAATATACTAAGCTAAACTAAAGCTATACTAATACTATACCTAAACACTGTAATAAATTGATGCAGTTCAGATGCACATACAGGTGAAACTCAAAGAATTAGAATATCATGCAAAAGTTCATTTCAGTAATGCAACTTAAAAGGTGAAACTAATATATGAGATAGACTCATTACATGCAAAGCAAGATAGTTCAAGCCGTGATTTGTCATAATTGTGATGATTATGGCTTACAGCTCATGAAAACCCCAAATCCACAATCTTAGAAAATTAGAATATTGTGAAAAGGTGCAATATTCTAGGCTCAAAGTGTCCCACTCTAATCAGCTAATTAAGCCATAACACCTGCAAAGGGTTCCTGAGCCTTTAAATGGTCTCTCAGTCTGGTTCAGTAGGAATCACAATCATGGGAAAGACTGCTAACTTGACAGTTGTGCAGAAAACCATCATTGACACCCTCCATAAGGAGGGAAAGCCTCAAAAAAGGTAATTGCAAAAGAAGTTGGATGTTCCCAAAGTGCTGTATCAAAGCGCATTAATAGAAAGTTATGTGGAAGGGAAAAGTGTGGAAGAAAAAAGGTGCACTAGCAGGGAGGGATGACCTGGAGCCTGGAGAGGATTGTCAGGAAAAGGCCATTCAAAAGTGTTGGGGACTTTCACAAGAAGTGCACTGAGGCTTGAGTCAGTGCATCAAGAGCCACCACACACAGATGGATCAAATGTCGTATTCCTCTTGTCAAGCCGCTCCTGAACAAAAAACGTCAGAAGCGTCTTACCTGGGCTAAAGAAAAACAGACCTGGTCTGTTGCTCAGTGGTCCAAAGTCCTCTTTTCTGATGAGAGAAACTTTTGCATCTCATTTGGAAACCAAGGATCCAGAGTATGGAGGAAGAATTGAGAGGCACACACTGCAAGATGCTTGAAGTCCAATGTGAAGTTTCCATAGTGTGTGTTGATTTGGGGAGCCATGTCATCTGCTGGTGTTGGTCCACCGTGCTTCATTAAGTCCAGGGTCAACGCAGCCGTCTACCAGGAGATTTTGGAGCACTTCATGCTTCCTTCCGCAGACGAGCCTTATGGGAATGCTGACTTAATTTTCCAGCAGGACTTGGCACCTGCCCACACTGCCAAAAGCACCAAAACCTGGTTCAATGACTGTGGGATTACTGTGCTTGATTGGCCAGCAAACTCGCCTGACCTGAACCCCATACAGAATCTATGGGGCATTGCCAAGAGAAAGATGAAACCGAACAATGCAGAAGAGCTGAAGGCCGCTATTGAAGCATCCTGGTCTTCCATAACACCTCAGCAGTGCCACAGGCTGATAGCTTCCATGCCACATCGCATTGAGGCAGTAATTGCTGCTAAAGGGGCCCAAACCAAGTACTGAGTACATATGCATGCTTATACTTTTCAGAGATCCGATATTGTTCTATGTACAATCCTTGTTTTATTGATTGCATGTAATATTCTAATTTTCTGAGATTGTGGATGTCAGGGCTCCGGGTATGACCAGAGGTGTGTGGACTGACACAGGGAAACGCAGGCTTCAGATATAGTATAAACAATATAATTTATTTAAGACTAAACAATACATAAACGCAGTGCAAGACTAAACATAAACACAGTGCAAACAAACCAAACCAAAACCCCCAACAGATAACAAAAGAACAATACTAAGCGTAGTCAGACAGGCCGGGTCAGGAACAATCAGGCAGACAAGGTACCAAAGGAGCAGACTGGAGAGTGGTCAGGAATAGCAGAGTTCAGGACAGGCGGAGTTCAATCAGAGTCAAGGATCAAGCAGGTTCAGACAGGAAGCAGACAGGATGCAGGTACAGGGGCTCTTGGGAAACATACACCAAGGCCCTGATTGCAAGTCTGGCCATTCCTTATATGCACCTCCTGCAATCAGCCTCAGGTGTTTTGGCTGACTGCAGGAATGAGCCTCTGGTTGCTGAGAGCACCCGCTGGCCAGTCCTGGTACTGCAACCCACAAGGCAGGTGAGTCCCACCACTATTGGCGAGTCCATTCCTGACAGAGGATTTGGGGTTTTCATGAGCTGTAAGCCATAATCATCACAATTATGACAAATCACGGCTTGAACTATCTTGCTTTGCATGTAATGAGTTTATCTCATATTAGTTTCAACTTTTTAGTTGCATTACTGAAATAAAATGAACTTTTGCACGATATTCTAATTTTTCGAGTTTCACCTGTGCTATATGTAGCAGTTGGCAGTTCAAATGTCCAAGGGATAAATATTAAATATCACCACTGATAGAGCTGAAATACAGTTCAGTTCACAAATGGCTAATATGTGGCAAATCCCAGCAATATGCCTCAGATATCTCAAAAGTTCTTCAAGCATTACAAAAAATAGCATGGTCTGTAGGGAGGAGAAAACTCTGCTTTGCTGAAATGGTTCTGCTGCGACAACTGAGGCTGCTTCGGAGGACAGACATTGTCCTTCCCCCATGAAGAAGTGCCAGTGTAGTTGCATTTGATTCTAGTTTTTTTTTGGTCTGCATTTTCTTGAAGAAGGTGGAAGGTAGTTTAAATGGGCAGGGTCTGAAATATATACAGAATGCTTGGCAAGATATTCATTTGAAGGATCGCTCTGTCTGACCTTAGAGCAAAAATATTGGTATCCCATCTTCACAGATGTCTGTTCAACATCCTTGATGACAGTGAATAATTCCTGTCATAGATATCTCCTGTATAGGACAAAAGAAAGATGTCTAGGTATTTGATGGCATAAAGTTCCCTGTTTGGGAAAGTCACTCGAAATACAATTTTGGTGAACGTCATGGCATCTGACTTTGCACAGTTTATTTTAAGATTCAATATATAGTCAAATATTTTGAGTAAATTAGGTATCAACGTGGGAGGTTGTGACAGGAGGAAGAGGTTGTGCCTCATTTTGATTTATGGTCCTGATAAACGCTTTCAGTGTCTAAAATAAGTGGTCAGGGGGGAGGAAGAGGGATCCGTTGATTTTGATTCTCACTGTTGAGTGTTGATACAGAGAGATCTCTTTATACAGGTTGCCTCCTCCTTAGTTAATGTGGGCAGTATGTGATCATTTAAAGTGTTATAAACCCAGGACCCTGCATTCTGGAAGACAGGATCAAACGGACTATATACAAAATGCAGAGGATTAACCCCTTAGGTTCCACAGTGAGTATAACAAGCAAGCTTTACTGCATATACAGACTTATTTTACTGTTGTGGGTTTAATAACACTAAGAAATTTAAGATCACAGCATGTGCTCTTGATCCTACCAAATGAGTGGTTTTATATTGAGAAAGCAGGTTATACAGGGCAAAATAATATAAAATTGGGTGGTCATTTCTTTGTTTTTGACTCTGCGTATGTGTGTGGAAGATATAGCATCTCTCAGAGCTCGCATCTAATACAATACAGTTTTGTTACCATATTGAGAATAAACTTTATCGGGGAATTTAGTTTATTGAGAGAATGTTTTGCATTTTCTCAATAAATGTGGAGCATTTTCTGATTGGACCAGGTGGAGAGTGTGACATCGCTGCCCAACATCCCTACCTCATCCAATCAGGAATTCAATCATCAAGAAAATTCTCTAAATGGTGTGTCACAATGTGTCTTCATCCTCCCCCCTCCTCCCCCCTTGCTGCGTCCTCATCCTACACAACCTCGGAAGCCAGGCTGTGCAGGATGGGGGGAGGGGACCCCCCACCAGGAGACCCCAGCGGCAGGCCGCCAAGGTGTCTCCGCATGCCCCCGGCGGGCACGGCACGGGCACGAGGCGTTCCCATGCTCTGTGCCCACCGGAGACAAAGGCCGCGCTCCCTCAGCGCGGTCCGAGTCAAGGGGGCGTGCCTCGTTGCCCGGGCAACGCGGCGCTTGGCCAGCCGTAGCAACCCGGAAGCATCTGGGGAGCTTTAAAAGGCTGGCCCGAGAGCCGGCCAGTCTCTTCCTCCTGCGCTGTCCGGCCGCTCTCGCTCGGTCCGCCGGGTGGGGACCGGGCCTCCGCAGCCATCCCCGCTGGGCGCTCTGCATGAGCCCCCCTTCTCAGAAGGTCAGACCCCACAGCCCTTCCTCCTGCTGCTGTCCCTGGGGCCACTGCTGTCATGGGAGGTCCGGGTGGGGACCGGGCCTCTGCAGCCATCCCCGCTGAGCGCTCTGCATGAGCCTTCCCCAAAGGTCAGAACCATCCCAGGCGCAGACCCCGCAGAGTCCCTGCAAGCCTACCGTATCCCTACCTGCAGAAGCCCGCTGTGTCCCTATCGGCTGATTGCTGGGTCCCTGGGAAGCCGTCCTGTCTGCCGATCGCTGGGGGCCCTGGGAAGCCACCCTGTCTGCCGATCGCTGGGGGGCCCTGGGAGGCCACCCTGTCCGCCGATCGCTGGGGCCCTGGGCAGCCATCCTGCCTGCTGCTGAGAGTCCGCAAGTCGCCTACCTCCCTGGAAGCCGCCTGCTGCTGAGCATCTGCAAGACGCCTATCGTGAGTGTCCCTAGAAGCCATGAGCTGCCCCTATTGTGCGCACAGACCACCCGTGTTCTGAACTGTCCCTATTGTGCGCACAGACCCCCCATGCCCTGAACTGTCTGTTGTGCGCACAGACCACCTGTGCCCTGAACTGTCCCTATTGTGCGCACAGACCACCCGTGTCATGAACCGTCCTATGGCGTGCCCGGAGTATAGCTATCTGTGATGCCCCTGAGTGCTTGAGCCATCGCTACCTTCTGAGTCCCCGTGAGCCTGATGTCCCTAGAAAGCTGGGTGGGAGCTGTGCTAAGGCCAGACTCCACAGCTAAAGTCCCACTGAGTCCCCGTGAGCCCGCTTACTGTGGGTTTCCCTACAAGCCGCATGTCACGGAATGCTTTGAGTTCAAAGTCCTGTCTGTGTATCTTTCATGGTTCAATAAAGCTTTGTGTGTTCCCAATCTTCTTTGCGTATTCTGACCTGCCTATGCTTCCGCACATGTGGACAGGGGGAGTTAATAGGGTGGAAGACGGGTCATCAGGGCAGAGGGCTGTGTCACCACAGCACAGCCTGCACCTCCTCCCAGCTCTCTCATCTCTGCCACTGTTACTTCTGTCTGGGCTTTTTCACTATAGTTCACTGCACCAGGCTGCCCCCCAAACTTGTTCCGGGCCTGAGTGCTGGCTGGGGGAAGGAGTTAATTGGCCAGGCACAATAGGGGGCTGACCTAGGGCGAACAACTGAAATCTAGGGGGGGGGCACAGCCCCCCTAGCGCCGCCCTTGATCCAGCCATGGAATGCAGCTGGGCAGATGCTCAGCACAGGACTCAGGGGCTATTGAAGATCACTCTACTGGCAGTGGCTACTACAAAGATTTTCAGCTTCTAGAGGTACTCTACAAGTATGATATGTGCATAGTTACATTTGTCCAAGCTTGATTGGATTTGGTTTGGGTTCTGAAGTCCAGAGGCTTTGTAGAGACTTGGAAGGAATGAAGCCTCTAATCCTGTGTTCATATTTTACTGGAAACCAACGTCCTTATTGTACAGTCCTTTTAGTCAAGGAGATGTCCATGGTGCAGGGCCCTTTCCCTTGGAGAAAAGCTGCTACAGAAGCTGGGTAAGTGTCTGTTCTCACCTCACCAAGAGGTGTTCTGATCGGACTAGGCCATCGCTTGTGGGACTGCGTGTAATTAGGAAGTAGCTTATGCAGCCCAAGTT
Organism: Staurois parvus; assembly: GCF_062004578.1. NCBI lineage: Eukaryota > Metazoa > Chordata > Amphibia > Anura > Ranidae > Staurois > Staurois parvus. The sequence continues at coordinate 6,679,835 of NW_028317883.1, forward strand.
GTGCAGTTGGTTTGACACAAGGCTGAATGAGATAATGTGGTATTTGTGTGGAGACAGACTCAGGGACTACACCTGAGATAACCAGGAGGATCGAAAATTTCTGTTTGCTGTTGGGATGCTGAAAACCCCTGACAGGGTAACCTTCTGTGTGAGTTTTTGAACTTTACTTTTGAATAAAAAAGTGATATTTACTTTACTGGCTGGACTGAAGTTCATGAAAAGTGCTACATTTTATGGAACCCACACAGCAGGATTATAACGTCTTTCATTCTAGCTTGGGAGTTTGTAACATCCTAGATGGGTATTAGGGGTGAAAGTTTAAACCTTCTATGTGCCAGTGTGACAGACCCAACTGGGGCAGGGGCTTTTGGAGGGGACTGTAGGGGACTCTTGCCTACTGGTTATGGGTCCTGGCATTTGAGGGGACTCTGTTCTTTGGGAGGTGTATGCCTGGGGGACCTTTGGAGTAGTTTTACTTCAGATACAAATAAGCAATCAGCACAGTGTCACCCTTCAGTGTGTCCAAATTGCTGCTAAACATCAATAGTGCTTCTCACTATACCATAAATCGTAAACATGCATAGAATGTAGCGTAAAATCTCAATCTAAATAAAGAAAAATTAAAATAAAGAAAAAGTCCTTTATATAAGAGTGTCACTAGTCCATCACCAATATTAATAGTGTGTGATATCTTCAGTAGTCCTCGGACAGTATTCTTACTATTCTGACCACCCCGTGCAATATATACGCTCACCTTCTAGAGTGGACCCCAATATCAATTAAAGTCATAAGAGCGTGTGTACTCATATTCAGAGGGATATTTTAATCATTCAACTTCTGTCTTCTACGCTTTCTGCTGTAGCTCCACTCTCACAGGTATGAAGACATGCAAACACAAAAAAACAAAAAAAAAAAAACACACAATAGTGCTCATTGTGCACAACAAGAGATTCAAAATACTTCAGTAATGCACTCACATTATACTAATTTACGTATGCAAATCAACAATCTTCACTCCACAGTGAAAACTGGCTGCTCATCTGTTCTCATGTACCCCATAAAGCATATCAAGGTCTTAACAACTTATGTTACTCCTTCAAAGGCAGCATTCCCATCACTCCTCTCTGCTAAACAACTCCTCCATTCCACGGCACTCACAAGCTCTGCCACATAAAAATGCAGAAATGGGTCCAATAGTGCACTTCAGCTTAAAAACACACTTTTTTAAGGGGCGAAAGAGGACAACCCTGACGGGTACCTCTACCCAATGTAAAAAAGTCAGAGTTACAGCCAGGAAGCCTTATTCTTGTTTTAGGAGAGTCGTATAGGGCATGTATGCCTGCCAAAAACCCATCACTGAAGCCCATTTTCTGTAGCAAAGAGAACAAGTAGGGCCAAAGAACACTGTCAAAGGCCTTGTTTATGTCTAAACTCATCAACAGAACCTCTTTGGAATGTAAATTGGCATCTTGAATAACGTTTAGAGTGAGACAAATGTTATCAGTAATAAATCTGTCGGGAATAAAACCCGACTGGTCTGGAGATACCAAAGAGGAGATAATAGGAGCCAACCTGTTCGCCAAAATGCGGCTAAATATCTTCAGATCGTTATTCATTACTGAGATTGGTCTATAGTTTTGCGGCAAACAGTGGTCTTTCTGTGGCTTGGGTATTAGAGACATGTTAGCTAACAACATCTCCTCTGGGAATTTACCCCCCTGTAAAACATCATTAAATAGTGTTATCAAGTATGGAGCCAATATAGAGGTAAAATCTTTATAATAGCCAGCAGTAAATCCATCAGGACCCGGTGCAGTAGAGCGTTTCAGCGTTCCTATTGCACATGTTATTTCCTCTAAAGTACATGGAGCATTAAGAGAGGCAATCTGAGAAGGTGTGAGAGCAGGAAGGGGTATAGAATCTAGCCATGAATCTGATAGAGAAACAGAATTCGACTGTGGAGAAGCCAGTAGTTTAGAATAAAAATTTTCAAAAATACCCAAAACTTCCTGAGGTAAAGATGAGATAGCACCTGAATTAGTACGCAATTTATACACATGTGGGGGGCGCAAAGAATGGTTCAATTTCCTTGCAAACATGGTAGATGCTGAGTTGCTATGTAATAGGAACGAGGCCTTCGACCAGCGGAGGGCCTTTTCAGTTTTTTGGGAAAGTAGGGCATTCAGTTCCAAGCGTTTTTGGGACAGTAACTGTTTATTGAGTAAAGATGGATCAGCTACATGGCTTCTATTGTGTGCTTCTAATTCTCGGGTTAAAAGTAGTATCTGCTGCCAACGTTTTTTATTTCTGGCCGAAGCCATAGAGATAAGTCGGCCCCGTAGGACCGCCTTGTGGGCTACCCAGAGTGTGGCTGGGGAAATATCAGGGGTTGAATTAGATTGAAAGTATTCCTTAAGAGATGTAACCACCTCCTGCCGAGAGTCAGTATCAGTTAGCATAGAATCATTAAGTCTCCATGAAAAGGGAGTAGGTGCCAATCCCACAAACGTGATAGATAAGGCCATAATACTGTGATCCGACCAGGGGCTCAAATGAATACTAGCTATCCTAGAATTAGCTAGCAATATAGGGGTACAAAAGATACAGTCTAGTCTAGCATAAGAGTCATGTGGGTGGGAATAAAATGTGTAATCCCTGGCTCCCGTGTTGTGCGCTCTCCAAGCATCCACCAACTGGAGGGCATCTAGTTTCTTAGTAAGGGATTTTGGGAAAGCTTGGGAAGTGTGCGAGGCGGAGCTACGGTCCAAAAGAGGATTTGCCACCAGATTAAAATCCCCACCCACCAATAGATGGGGGGACAAAAATTTATCCAGAGCACCAAAAAATTTAAAAAAAAAGGTAGCCTGTGCCGAATTTGGTGCATAGACATTAGCAATTGTAAGTTCTCGACCTGAAAGGGTGCCCTTAAGAATAATAAACCTACTGTCTGGATCACGATACACATGTTGAACCTCAAAGGGAAATGAGTTATGTAGAAAAATGGCCACTCCCCTACTCTTGGAGGAATGTAGGGTATAATACCCCTGCCTATAGGATCTATGAAAAAAGGTCGGGTGTTTTGCGGCTGCAAAATGCGTTTCCTGTAATAAGATGATTTTTGCTCCTAATCTTTTATATTGAAGAAAGGCTGTTTTGCGCTTATTTGGCGAATTGAAACCCTGGACATTATGTGAAATACATTGAATTGCCATAATAAACAGAGCTTGCCACTATCATCATAAAAGTACACATTACAAAGATATCCCCTAAAGTTATTTGACTAGACATAGAAACCCGCAGGTCTGCATCAGACAGACATACAGGTGGCAGATCCAGCCTAGGGGACCTCCAGACCCCAACATAGGGGTCGTGATGTCCACAGACCGACACAATACCATCCTCATACACTAAAGTTTTGAGAGAAGAGAAAACGAAAAACAATGGAGAAGAAGCTTTAATATCTTCTATATTTGAAAGGGTAACTGAAGAACATGGATCAGGCAGAAAAGTCGTCATACCTGATAAAACAAAAAGTTCAAACATTAAGGGGCCACATGGGCCCAAACCCTGTCTCCTTAGAACATGGAAAACAGAGCTGCCACCCCGCAATCGGGCAGCGACACCTCCGGCCATGTCAGGAGGCAGGGTGGGGTAACGTGTCAAAGAGTAGTACAACCATGAATTAATGGGCGCAATTAGAAGGGTCCAATGACCCTTGTTATACCTTAACTCGTCCAGGTATCAATGCAAGGCATACAAAATATTCAGTATTGCAAAAATATCACAGCAGCAACCACAGAAATATACAACCTGACAATGTAAGAAATAGAGAGCAAAATCCCTGTGTCCCAAATCTTAGTAAAGTCATAAAAAACAATAGACCAGACCAAAGACTATCAAGACAATGAGTATTAGGCAAGTGAGAATGGGCCTGTCAACCCGGTTCTTGTCTGACTCTCCTTCTATCCCTCCGTGGGGAAGGGGTATGCCAAATGGGAGAGATACGAGGGGTGGAGGGTGGGCGTTGAGGTGATGGGGCATCCGCCAAGCCTAATTTGGCCAAGATTGCTCTACCTTCGGGAGGGGATGTAGCGATATATGTGCTCCCATTGTGTGGAACTATCAGCTTAAAAGGGAAGCCCCACTTGTAGCGGATACGAGCAGAGAACAGGGCAGTTGTAACTTCTTTCATTTTTCTACGCCTCTCCAACGTGGCCGGAGAAACATCAGGATAGATTTGTAAAACCGAGCCTTCAAAGGAGATCGTTGGAGTATTGCGAGCAGCTCTGAGTATTTCTTCCTTGGTCAGAAAATCCTTCATGCACAAGACAATATCCCTAGGCGGCTTGTCAGCAGGAGGTTTAGGGCGTAGGGCTCTGTGGATGCGGTCACAAGCAAAAGATCCAGGGTCACGATCTGGAAGGAGTGACTTGAATAACTTGATTATAATTAATGAAAGATCCGACATAGACTCCGGGATTCCCCTGATTCGCAGATTATTCCTGCGATTGCGATTATCAAGATCCTCAACCTGCGCCTGCAGTTGTGAAAAGGCCGTTTGTAAATGATCATGCTCTCTGGAAAGTTCACCATAGGCCAGGCTAAGTTCATCGTGTTTGGTTTCCAAGCGGTCTGTCCTATAGCCCAGCGTGGCTATTTCCTGAGAGAGAACATTAGTGCTTTTATGCAATTCTGATTGAAATTTGGCGGCTAGTTTGGCGTACATAGATTCCAAGCAGGACTCCAAGTCCCCTTTTGTGAGTTGCTGTGTATTTTCGCTGACCAAGGCCGATAAGGGAATGGCGGTATCCCGTGCGGGATCGGACAGGGATGCTTGCTCTGTATTGACTGGAGACATGCCGCAAATCTCGTGAGCCTTGAGGAGGTATGTCGTGAGGGACTTCTGAGCTTGTCCCTTTTTTTTCTTGGTGGACGGCATACAAAGAATCTCCCGGGGGTGATCAACTGAAAATTGGAAAGTGAATGGAGACTATAACCCCAGGGGACCTATAGCGCCCAAAATAGGTTCAGGGTTGTAGTTACATGGATGCTGTCAAACCCATCTGCGATAACATTATATTGTAAAAATATTCAGCAAGCCTTGAAAGGGTAGATAGAACATAAGTCACAGCAACCAGCAAAAATTTCACTCCGGGGCAGGATGATAGCACCAGATCCCAACTCAGGACACGAGAGGGATGGGTGGGAAGCAGAGGACCTCCGATTCTGAGCACAGGGCCCCGCAGTGAGACACCCCCTGGGGCAGTATCAAGGCCCCAGTAGGCCTCTGAGCCCAGCAAGGGCCACAGACAGAGAAGATGATGGGCTCTGGGGCTATTAATGTGAGGCCCACTCCCCAAATCACTGTGGGGAGATCATGATAACAGGATGCCACCTGTACCCCCCACTCACTGTGACCAGGTAGAAAGAGGCCTCTGGCAGATGGTGTAGGCCGCAAACGTCGCCGCCGCCGCGGGGAGCAGCAACACTCAGCGACGTCCCTCTCTCAGCCTCTGTGATGCAGAGGACGCAGCAGACGTCCTCGGGTGATCCCCCACAGCCCGGATGGCAGCGGATGCGGATAGGAGGTGCCGGAGCCCCGGCCCACGCGGCCGCACCAGGCCGCGAACGTCCGCCGCCACGAAGGGCGGAAATATCGCCCGGATTCTACCTCCCAGGTATCTGGGATGATACCAGGGCCCTCCGCTGCTCCAGTGTGATCCGCTGCTGCACGGATGGCAGCGGATTCCGGAATACGGCGCTGGAGCTCCGGATTATGCGGCCGCTCCGGTCGCCATCTTGGACACGCCCCATATCTGGGTGATTTTGGCACATAGGGAACCATATAAGGCAATGAGGTATTTTCTAGCTATATGATCCTAGGTTTCCATATAATTCAAGCTTGTATTTAGATTAGCCATGTATTCTTCAAACGTATTCTTGGTATAGGCCAGGATATGTAGAGTAACTTCCTGGTAAGTGGAAACTGGAACAAAAAAATATATAGTCTTAAATAGCACATAGATCACACCATAGCTGCCCCATCCAGAGATAAATTAGTACTTTCATTACCTTCTCAGTAACTTGGCTGTCATACCAGTATGATGAATGTAGAGACTTCCTGGGTAACCACCCCAAGTGAAACAAAGTCCACAGTAACAAGTGATTCTAGAGATATATATAAAAAATTATATAGATCATACACATCAAGCAGAGTCCCTGAATAGTGAAAAACGACAAAATAAAAGGTATATATTACCATCAGTGAAGATCAAGAGGACTCACGTCGACTTGAAATAGGATCAGGTCCTTAATGCTTGTTCAGTAGTGCATATATAGTAGGTGGGGAGCCAGGTAGTCTCAATACATAAATTTCAAAAAAGAGTATTATGTATATAGCAGGCACTATATACCTGAATCTATATACCCAATAAAGGGTTTCCAAAAATTGCTCAAACTGAGATAGTAAAGCGGTTCCTTAAGGATATAACTATATCACAGCGTACAGCATGTGTGTGACATAGAAGATATAGATATATATTCCCCCTAGGGGGATTTCCAAAAATTCCCTGAAAAAACAGGAGTACTAGGCACATATAACGTTCCCTCTCAACTCCATATAAGCTCTATGAGTCTAAACAGCAACTGCCGCTAACTGAGCCAAATAAGCAAAAATAACTTGCCACCGGTGGAAGGTATGCTCCTATTTGAGATTGCCATATGCGGACTGCTGTAATAGTAGCTTTATGGTAGTTTTTCAAAGCCTCATGCCTTCCTAGCATGGAGCTGTAACAACGCCGCTCCTTTCCTCCTCGTGGGCACCGCACCCTATGAAGACGCCGAGCGTAGTGACGTCATTACGTTGACGCGTTTCGTCCGCCAATCACCGCAGACTTCGTCAGAACTGAGAGGGGACTTCATTCCATTGCCTTATATAGTACGCTAATTGCATACAAAAGAGTCTCCATGTCGCCCTCTTGTGTTGAAAAGATATCACTACATTGAAAAATCCAAAGTGAGTTTAAAAAACATATATTGACTGCTGGCAATACAGAAAAAGGCCTTATTTAGATAAACAAATTGTCTTTAATCAGAATAGAGGAACAGAGAGGATAATTATGATTCTAACAGCACAGGGGGAGGGGGTACAGGGAACATCAAAGCCAAGTAGAGAATCACTGTTTTAATAATGTTTTTATTATTATTATAGAGATTCAATCGGAGGTAGGGCGAACCCCACCTCAGGTTGGGTTCTCTATTTGGTCCCCTCAGATTCGTCATACCGAGATTATATTTTACCCGGGGGAGCCTTTATTTCCTTGATTTAGAAAGATAGCCGTATGGGCAATATAACACAAGCAAAGATATGGATTCAGAGGAACTTAATTCAGGAAGACTTTAAAGTTAAGTTCTGTATTTAGTCCATATGGGACAAGTGCACCCAGAGTATAGATCCAAAATTTCTCTTTTTGGAGAAGAACTTTATCAAAGTCACCCCGTCTAGCTGAAATATTCAGCAGGAAGATCCCTTTGACTTTCAGGCCTTCTGTCCTACCCCCATGTACTTCTTTAAAATGTTGTGCCAGGGGATTCTCTTTCTCCCCCTTACCTCCATTTCTATTTTCATTTCTAATATCTCTCAGGTGTTCACCAATCCTGGTTCTAAGATTCCTTTTTGTTTTTCCTATATATATCTTCTTGCATGGGCATTCTATCATATATATTACTCTATTACTAGAGCAGTTAATAAAACACCATATCTGAAATGCCCGAGAGTTATCTTTATTAGAAAACCGGTTAGTCTTATGCACAAATGGGCAGATTTGACAGTGGCCACAAGGGAACATACCGCGCGGGCGTGTCTTCCTAGTTAGCCAATTTGTTTGTGGAATCTTCTGAAATTCTGACTGTACTAGTATGTCATTTAGATTCTGAGCTCTTTTTGCTACCATTTGAGGGCTATCCCCTACAATTCTTGCTATCTGTGGATTTTGTGTTAATAGATGCCAGTGAGAGTCCAGGGCCTTCCTAACTTCACTCCATTGTTGTCCAAATTTAGTTATGAATCTTATGGGTTGGCTTACGGGGTCCGCCTCTGTTTTTGATTTTGGCTTATTTATTAGTTCCTCTCTCGTTCTACCCGAGGCTCTTCTTTTAGCTCTTCTTAGGGTTCTATGTGAGTACCCCCTTTCCCTAAATCTCTTATAGAGCTGAATAGATTCATTTCTATATTGAGCTTCATCTGTACAGTTCCTTTTTATTCTCTGAAACTGACCAATAGGTATGCCCTGTTTTAAACTCCTTGGATGATAGCTACTAGCATGCAGGAGTGTATTAGCCGCCGTTTCCTTTCTAAATGTTTTAGTAACTAGTCTATTTCCATATATTGAGATTGATAAGTCCAAGAATGATATTACCTCTCTATCTACTGTGTAGGTTAGTCTGATATTTCTATCGTTCTCATTTAAAGATCCCATAAAGTTTACCAACTGATCGATACCTCCATCCCACACCATAAGGATGTCATCAATGTACCGCAGCCATTTCACCGCATGTTGCTTAAAGGGAGTAGATGGATATACCAGCTCTTCTTCCCATAGACCTAAATGCAGACATGCCAATGCCGGGGCCCAGGGTGCTCCCATGGAGGTACCGCATATTTGCTGATAAAAGGAACCCAGGAACTGGAAGCAATTATGGGTAAGCATAAACTCCAGAAGGTCCAGAATGAATTCATTCTGAACTTTCATTTCAGGAAAATATATCTCCAGGAAAAAGGCCACAGCTCTCAACCCCAGATATGTGGAATAGAGGTATACAGTGATTCCATGTCTATGCCCACCAGAAGTGCCCCCTCAGGTACTTTAAAGTTTACAGTTTTTTTCAGCACATCTCCCGTATCCCTTACATAAGATCTAAGTTCAAGGACCAAGTCTTTAATAAGGTCATCAACAAACCTACCGATTAATTCCAACGGGCCTTTAATGGCAGATACTATCGGGTGTCCCGGTGGTTGGGTAGGATTTTTATGTATTTTTGGGATTACATAGAAGGTGGGAATATTGTAAACGTCTACTGTCAACATATCACCTTCCTGTTTAGTTAGAAGGTTTGCTTCACGCGCCAATTCCACTTTTTTATTTAGAGCAGCGACCAGTTTAGGGAAGGGATTCGTATAAAGTTTACAATATGTGTTGGGATTCCTCAGCTATCTAAGTACCTCATTCTCATATTCATCGCTTTGTAATAGTACTACGTTTCCCCCTTTATCGCTCTTTTTAATTACAATGTTTTTAGCCTTTTTAAGTTCCCTAAGAGCTATTCTTTCACCTTGAGTGAGGTTATCAGGGTTCCTCATTGTCCAGTTAATTTTACTAAGATCCTCATGTACCAGATCTAAAAAGGTACTTAGCCATTTATTTTTCTGATATTGGGCATCCTTCTGGATGGGGTTTTAAGTCTAGTGTGTCTTTTCCACTTATTAGAAACAGCATATTCCCCAGTCTCACCCACCATAGGGGTCTCTTCCAAAAGGCTTAGGAGGTCACTTAGTGCCTGTTGTTCCCTTTCTGAATCTAGGCCATGAGGATTCTGTTCAGCTCTAAGCAAGTACGGGATTTTTAGAAGGATCTTTCTCAAAAATAGATTTAAATCTTTATAGACCTCAAAAAGGTCCATTTTATCCGTTGGGGAAAAGGTCAAGCCTTTTTGTAATAGATCATAATGTCTTTTTTCCAACACAAACTTAGATAGATTTATTACCTTCAAATCGTTACTCCCTTCCTCTGGATTATCTTTTACCTTTTGTGACTTCTGGTCCGATTTTGGTTGAGCGGTTTCAGGGCAGTTGTAGCACTTCTTTCCTCCTTTGTCCCATTTACTTGCTTGTTTGTCTGTTTTAATATACCCTGATTTTTGCCTACCGTTTTTTCCTCTAAAAAACTAACAGATCTCTTGTTAATTTCATCATCATCCTCACTCATTGACGAATATTGTCTATTGTTCCTAGAGAAAAATCTTTTACGTTTAGAGCGACTCCTTCCTCTATTATTGGACAGATCAAATATTTCACCTTTCTCCCAGTCTTCTAGGTCTCTTCTGAATTTTTGTTGTTTAGTAAATTTCAGGTTTTTTTGTATTTTTTGCTATCTCTTTTCTAAGGAAATCATTATATTTCTCGAACTCTGGATTATTCTTCAGGGGATCAAGTGATTTAGCACTTTCATCAATTTCATTAGAGAGTTCATTTAGTTGAACCTTCTCCTCTTCCACAATTAGTCGCATGATCTCGATGCCATGCTTTATGCAGACCTCTTTCCACCCCTCCAGAAATCGAGGTGTGAAGATGTTCTGCTGGAATTACTCTCTCCCTTAGTCCCCTGGGAACAATCCCTCTCTCTATATAAGATTCAAGGGATGTAATATCCCACTTTCTATTCTGATATTTAGTGGTTACTTTCTTATGTAATTTAAACTTAGCTTTGATGTCCCCCTCACTCCCATCCATCTGAGAGTCAAAGTTCTTTGTAAATGCAAGTCTAATTTCAGCATCCATTTCCTCATCAATCTGATAGGCAATTTTTCCCCCCCCGACCTTTTCCTTAAATTAGGTCAGAGAAATATTGTTTATCCAGCAGTCAATGTTCACCGTGCAGATGTTAAACAACGTCAGGACCTCCAAAAGGTGGCAGAACAGGTTATAATAACCTTTAGAAGTATATATCACAAAAAATAGAACAGAAAAAAGTCACAGTATTAGGAGATCGTCCTTCAGCCTAAATGTTTAACAGGTTACATTTGTATTGGTGAGTTTGGTACTTGTTTTTTATTGCGATAAACATAATTTTTGGAAAACTTTTAAAAAGGTACAAAATTCTAGTTCCGCAGCCACCTTTACATGTTACTGAGTTACATTGAGTTGTAAACAACCTTTGTTAGGTTTCTGGTAGTTGGAGAGGGAACTATTCCAGGTAGTCTGAAAATAAATTGGAATTTTCATTGTAGAGTGACAGAGCAAATAGGAGGGACAATTGTCAGGGCTGCAATTCAAATGTCTGCCTGTTTGTCAAGTACAATAAACATAAGCAATAATGAGAGATAATAGCACAAGCTGCTTTGGAGGTTCACAACAACCGAATTAAATTTTTAATTTAGTAATGCCAGTGGAACTTTTCTATCTCAAGATGTATATTTATGTATGTCATAGGAAGAAATAATAGAAGTAAAAACCTAATAAATGTCACTGGGTCTTATTTTTTTCATATAAGACCTTTTATATGTAAATGTGCTTCCTGGTCCAGAAAATCAAAATGTCATTGATTTGGACTCTGATGCTTTTCCAGAAATTTTCTTCCACAAAGTTTATGTATGGGATATATTATCAGTTGTTCTTTCACCTCATTCACTTACAGGTTGAGCAATTTAAGGAACTGTACAAATCTGATAGATTTACAGATTTTTTACACACATAATTGTGGCACATTAAGCTTTTATGCAAAGTAAGCTTCTTATTTTAAATTTTTAACGTGGCTTTGTGAAAATGTTAGTACTATTAAAGGATAAGCATACTTTAACACATGCTACTAATTCTTTAAAAGGTGACACAAAGGTTATAAAAAACAGCATATATTACACCTTACCTATCCGGTGCTCTTTGTAAAATTTCTTCATTGGCTGGATATGACTGCTGCCATGACAACCATTTTAAAGTCCTAACTTTCCTTTCATGGCTTTTATGCCAAAACTGCTGTCTAAAGGGATGAGGAAATGTATACTCAGCATTGGGCTGCACACAGCCTTTATTTTCCCTGTTTCTTTACTACCCATGTATGAAGAGATCAGTCAAACAATCCAACAGTCCAGATCTAAACCAGATCGGTACAATTCACCACACTTTTGGAAGTATGCTCCTAAACAGTTTGCTGCAGTTTAATGTGTTTTAGTGTCTAGAAGGCTTTACCATGCCTGTTTGAAAATCTGCCTGGGCTCTCCTAAGCCTGCCTTTACTTTGATTTATATATGTACACATTTTTGTCATTAGTAGGGATACATGCACTGAAAATTCTTACTTTGATGAAATTTCAGTGACAATCACAAGATCATGCCTAAATGCATTAATCAGTGGGGAAGGAGAAAATAAGGTGTTTTGGGTATTGCACCCTCCTAGTGTAGAGTAGGCTGCTTGGTAAATTTAGTTGGGCTCCCCAGGTATAAGAGGAGCAGCGGTTGATTATTTAGGGTTGCTGCGCAGTGTTTAACAGACTGCTGCTCTGTCCCCCTGTCTTCCAGAGAATTTGAGAATTGTAGTGAGAGGGAGGATAGGGCATGCAGCCTGAATATTTATGGGACTCTAGCCAATCCCTGAGGTGTGCACAGTAGGTGGTGGGAGAGCCTATAAATAGTCTGAGGCCTGAGCAGCAAGGTGCATTGTTCTTGGGTCCAGTCTTGCATGAGGAGACACCTGTGCAGAGACTATACCCCTGCTGCAGGACCTTAGAGGAAGCTTCTAGGAAAGCACTAAGGTCCCAGCTTGGCTTAGCTGGAGACCTATTTGGAAATTCAAGTCCATAAATCAAAGTTCGATATGGAGAAGCTCACTGTAGAGATGCGGGAGGAAGTTGGTGGGAAAGAGTCCATTTATCCTTTGGTGGTGTGAGTCTGCATCTCCCTCACTAGGAATAGTCTAGGGGATATTGGGAGGAGGAAACCGATGAACCTGTGGCTATGTAAGTAGATGACCCCAGAGCTGAATAATAGTGACTGTGTGTAGCTTTTAACTCTTGGAGTACAGGTCACCATCAGCATAGAGATCCTGTGGGACATTGATTTTGTGCAGCGCAGCCAGAAGCTGAAGAGTCCTCAAGTTGTTCAGTTCTACATTTTATCAGGGTACCCTATGCTCTCTATCCCTATCCATGTTCATTGTTCCCAATAAAAAAAAAAAACCCTAGACCAGGGGTGGGCAACTGTGGCCCTACAGCTGTTGGCGAACTACAAGTTCCATCATGCCTCTGCGAGTCATGCTTGTAACTGTCAGTTTTGCAATGCCTCATGGGACGTGTAGTTCTACAAGAGCAGGAAGGCCACAGTTGCCCACCCTGCCCCTGTTTGGAGCCAGTGGAAGCATGCATAAAATGTGGTGTGCCTGGGTGTGTGTGCTCTAAGTAGAAAAATATGACTGCATTCACCAGTGGCTCCTATGTGGGTGTGCTAGAGGTATAAAGAGCCTTACATGGCTCCTGAGGGGTATGGAAGCTTCTTTTAACTTTGTTAATTTTTAAAGTGTACCTAGAAAGAAATCCAGTTACATGGCATGGTTTCCTAACAAAACCTTGCAATTACTGTGTCAGTTTTGACATAGTGATCACATGACTTTGTAGGAAAACAAAAGCTATGTGATGTTTTAAGGCAAATTTTGCTTCAGTAATTCACATGGTGACACCTGAAACCAGTTTAGATGAAATTTCTGTAAAGTCCAGTGGACAGTTTCACACAGTCAAGCAGAAGGAGATGCAGTTACTGTGAATGAGATTGATAATTGAGAGACTGTCACGTAGAATAATACTGGGGCAGATTTAGGACCATTTTTATATGGTGCACTGCACAATAAAGTGACTGCTCTTTAATTAGCTCTTTAATACAGCACAGGCAGGCAGCCATTATATAAAATGTTAACTATTTTAGCCTCAATTAGCAGGTAGTCTATTTTTAGGCTAGCTCTAATAGGTAGGTGTTTTGGGAAATTAAAGAATGAATTGATAAAGGGGTACATTAAATCTTTTACCAATTCACGAAACAGAACATTAAAAAAAATAAAATTACATGCCATACACATCAATATTCAAAAAAGTGAAAATAGACTTCACCAGTTCCACTAATTAAAGGGTATCTTAACCCAGAAGCAAAGAATGTAATATTTTGCAGCATACTAATCTTTTGATATGGTGCCTGTGTAAGCTGTGTACTGGGGAGGGCTCCCCAGGATACAGTGAAGTCACAAACGAGGAAAGCAACCCCAACACCAGCTTTTGCCACAACAGAATTTTACTTTGATGTGGCAAATAAGCACAACCACAAATACTGGAAACATACAATAAATTTACATACACGCAGCCCAAAGGCAGAGACCCTTGTGCTGCACAGCACGGCGCCTTCTGATGGATGAAGGTAGAAAGTGAAGTAATTTACATACTGGCGGGCACAACTAAGCTGCCACACCTTACCTGTTATTACCCTAAAAGAGCAGGAATCGGTGTATGCCAGTGGTGCAGCACAACAGCTTACAATCTTACACAAATCTACAGTATTCCCCCTCCCATAACTGGTCCTGTAGCACGTGCCTGAGTATTCCTTCTGAGCAAAACGCCAGTCTGGCTTGAGTTTGTAGGATTTTATCAGCTCTCCAATGTGAAATGTCACTTTAAGTTGTGGAGTCCTTCCAATAATCAGTAACAACACTTGTGGCCTGACACAAACAGGGACCCTAACTAACTATAGGCCTGGACTCAGTCTCAAGGCGCCAACACTGAAATGGGGTGCGTGCACAGTCTTAGCGACCCGGGTCTGCTTTTCATCCGCTGGTGACTCTGAACAGAACAAATGTCTCTCCAACCAGCATGAGGTCTTGCCGTATATTTTGCTTAGTTCCTCTGCTCTCATCAGCCTTCCTGGCAGCAATCTCATCAGCAATCTCTGGTTACTGAGGGACGCTTTCACACCTGGATGTGGTCAGATTCTCAGCTCACATGTCCCCTTATTCACCAAGCTCCAAAACATGGCTTCTCGCTCTCCTCTGTGTGCAAAAATCCACCTCTTCATGAATATACAAATATCTATGCAGTCTGAGGCTGTGTTAGAAAAACAGTGACATCTTGTGGCTAAACCACAGAATGTCAGTCAAAACATTAATTTACTTCCACACAAACAGTGTTCAAACAATGAGAGCTGTTTCCCCATCTCACACCTGCATGATTTGTCTTCAAGTTTTCCATTTGTTTCCTTTCTTATTACCTATACTAAAATCTGTGGAGGAACAGGGTTGTCACTTTAGGATAGGAAGTGTGTTAGGGCTACAGAATACATTCAAAGTAGAAAGTATGCCACTAGCACACCTAAGATCTCCATTATGGGTCCAAAAGCTTTATTCAACAATCACAACATTACAGAAGCAATGTTTCAGAGCCTTGCAGGACCCATTCATCAGGCATGTGACAAGGGGTCCTGTGATGCTTCAAACATTGCTCTTGTAACTATGATGTGATCGCTGGAGATTCTAAGTGTGCTGATGACATACTTTCTACTTCGAATGTCTTTGCTCACCAGTTGGTGGTTGCTGCAGCACCCACTCACTATTACAGCCACTTTCCAGGAACGAGTACATTGGGAATATTGTGCTTGAATTCAGGGGCTATAGAAGATGTCCCCCTTTTCTCATCTTATCCTGTAATTCACTGACATGTACTGAGAAGGACTAAGAAAGCTGCTTGAGATTACACTGCAAAGTGCACAGGTCCCAGCATAGTACTTGATTTTTGGCAGGATCAATGGGTATTTTTTATCTTAACAGATGTAACAAAATGCACTTAATAGTATACTTAAAAAACAGTAAGGAGTTAGATTCTCTTCCAGTTCGTTGTTGCTGTGTTTGTCTCTCCAACAGAGACAGACAAAAACCCCCACAATTTTAGTGGAATGTGGCAAGTTTAGTAGGATATGATTTTTTTCTGTTTGCAGGTAAAATAAATGTGCATTTACAATTTTTTGTTTTAGGAGCCTGGAAAGCATTGCAGGCTGTTTGGGCAGACAGTTTTAAACTGACAGAAGAATCAATAAACTACAGCTCAACAGCACCGTGGCAGTTCATTGAGAACTACGAACTGACAGCTGCAAACACTGTCAGGACCAGGGGCGGACTGACCATTTGAGCACTCTGGCACTGCCCGAGGGCCCGGGGTCAGTAGGGGGCCCCATGAGATGCCCTTGGTACCTTTCATAAGCTTTTTAATAGGCTTTTGTGGGTGTGGTTTGAGTGTGGACGAGGACACAGGGGCCCCATGATCCCTATTGCCCGAGGATCCCATGAGTTATCAGTCCGCTCCTGGTCGGGACTTGTAGTTTTTCCATTCACAGAACACCATGAATGAATGATATAGCCAGAGAAGATTCCCTGCTAGCTGTCACAAGGGGGGAGCTGGGTCCGATACAATTGTAACATATTACGTTACACCCTGAATATAGTTGTACATGTAACAAAAGGTGACCCTATCCTTTAAAAGACAAAACCATTATCTAAAAGGCACGGCATGTACAGTTATGGACATAGCTTTCAGAGACCAATACGTGTGCACTGGGACAGCTGTTAAATCTCTTGCTTTCTTTGTGCTAGTTAAAAACAAATTGAAGTAGCTAAGGCATCCAAATATAATTCAGTGCTACAGCACATCATTTTTTAAGTACATCTGCATTTAGGCCTCTTTCAGACAGGTGGTTGGGGGGACAGAAAAAACAGATGGCTGAGTTACAGTTTTACCCCTCCCAAGCCACCCACCCAAACTGAAAAATAATGCTACAGCTTTTTAAACTCTGAGTACAACATTTTACAGGCATCACTGCCTATCAAACTCTCAAACTGAGTTGCTTTTCAGAGGATATCACACTTCACCATGAGTGTGAAAAAGCTCTTAGATTTTTCTTAGGCTTTTCAGGGGGTTAAGAGAACTTTCTGTTGTAGCTGCCAGTGAGGTCCACCTAATACAGCTTCTTGTGACAACAATGCTGCACTGCTGTTGAATTTAAAGCACAGTTGCCACTCTCATGTAGGTTGTGTCTGCTTTCACTACAGTGGGATGAAAACATTTTGTGGGGACTATCAGTATTGTCACTGCTGATTCAGCTTGTAGCTTGTCAAACAGCACCTGGTCACACATACATTGTAGTCCTATATAGTAATTAACCTACGCCCAGGACAATTAAGCAGATTGTACACCTAGCAACTTTGTGATATAATCAACTAAAAAGTGAATTGGTAGGCTGCTGTTTCTACAAAGGTATAACCTTCTCTAATGAAACAACATACATATAAAAGTGCTGCTCAAATACATTGAATGAAAAATAACACTCATATCGAGGATTATATACTTTATTGAATTTATGTGTGATGGATATTTAGGTTAATTGGTGCACATGCTTCTTCTACAGACAATACGTGATTCATGATCTGTGCTCCCCACCTGTGTGACCACTAATTCACCAACTGTATTGGACTCTTATAATGAAACACAAGTCATTCACGCTTTTGTGGAGTTCTGCTGAGTCTTGCAGTTCTTCTGGTTTTCATAGTGCTTGTCATCCTCAGTCATGCCAATATGTTAACAGAATATGGAGTTTGCACATGCAGAGAATGCAGGAAGGCATCCACATAGTGTAATTACATTTATTAAATAAACATATGTTGCACTCACATATTTCCAGGGAAAAAACAGCATAAACGCCGGTTTAGAAGGCAGCACACTGCCATACGCTCCATACACCAGAAGTGACATTACCACAGTCCCAAACTAACGCGTTTACCTCTCCCACTGGGCGTCCTCAGAGGCATAGGGCCGTGGTGATTGGCGGACAAATTTATACACTAACTCCGCCTACGACACTCGACTATTGTTGTGCTTAGTTGGATGTATGGCTTCAGCCATCTTGCTACTTTCAATATGGGAACTGAATGTGATGTGGACCGGAAGAGTGTCCTCCCCCATCTTGGTACCCTAATGAGTGTATACCCCGATGTCTGTTACAAAACATCTGAGTTTAAAAACTGATAAATTGAAAAAAACTCTAAATTACATTACAATGTCAGGCTAGCTTTTATCTCATGTAGAAGTCCAACTGGACTTCACTACAATATAGAATGGAGTTAAAAAGGTGAGAGGCCCCACAGATCCCCCTACTGGTGATCTGTGTAACTACACACGTGCATATGCCTAACATTAAAAACATATCAGATACCTTATATGGTCTTGCTTACTAAGCACTACATGTATAATTAAGCAAATGAACAGATAAATATTGAAAAATGTGTAAATAAAATGTTAATAAATTAAAAAATTGGGTAAAAATATTGTGCTTTCTGAATTAGGATCAATCCTCTGTTGTTGAAACCCTCCCGCTGCGACCTGCAGTGTCTGGGAGGGGAAACATTTAAAAACACAAATGTAGATGGCCTACGTTATGTGCCTTGTGCATCTGATAGAAACTGGATTTTGATTGTCATAGGAGCATTCATTGTACATTAAAGCTGACATTAGCTACATTAACCTGTTCCCACCCAGCACAGCAGAATGATTTCCGAGCGGGACTCTCGTTGATCCGGGTTTGCGTCATATGACTTCCTTCTCGGAATCAGGCTGCATTGTGGCGAGATCTGTCACCGGCCATGTACTTGAGACACAGCTGATGACAAATCTGTGTATCGGCCCGTTGCCAGTATCATGTGACCTGCTGTGACCAATTACAGTAGGTCACATGACAATTGTAAACAAAGGATGGCTTCCTTTCATGTAAGTTATTGTATACAATTGTGTCACTAGTTGATTGGTCATGGTTAATTACATGAAACAGTACATGTGATCACTATGGCCAATCACAGCTAATCACAACAAAAAAACTTGAATGAATCAATTTTGTTCAGTTAAATACTTGCTTATAGCAAAGAAAATCTTTGCTATAAGCCATCAGTGTGCAAAAAAATAAATAAAAAATACTGATCACTTCCTCAAAGTAGTACAATGTAACTATGGTAACATTATACTACTCTCTTTACAATGTATTATGAAAAAAATCTTAAAAAAGAAAAAAAAATGTAATAAAAAAATTAAAAAATAAAAAACAATTTTACAGAATGTAAAAATAAAATTAAAAAAATATATATATATATATCTTTTTTTCCCCAATAATTTCACCAGGCAGTATCCCTGATCAAAGCTACACCAGTTATATGACGATGTTCACCTTGAGGTCATCACAGAGGACAAGGGGGCACTCTTTACGTCTGGAGGAAAATACATTTAATCTCCAAAACATGGAAAGGTTTCTTCACTGTGAGAGCTGTGAAAATGTGGAATAGACTCCCTCAAGAGTTGGTTCTGGCCAGCTCAGTGGATTGCTTTAAAAAAGGCCTGGATTCTTTCTTGGATACGCAGAATATACAGTTGATCCAGGGAATATCCGATTGCCTCTCAGGGGATCAGTAAGGAATTTTCCCCCTGCAGGAGCATGGATCATGCTTTGCTGGGTTTTTTGCCTTTCTCTGGATCAACTGTGGGTGTAGTATTAGAACTTTATTTTTTTAATGGTTGAACTGGATAAACTTTTGTCTTTTTTCAGCCAGACTATGTAACTATGTTGTACTGCACTAGTGATCTGTAAAAAAAAAAAAAAAAAAAAAATTGTAAAAATTGTTTTTTTTCAGTAATTTCTTCATTTTCCAAAAAATTATGACAAAATTACAACTTAATAAAACTCACAAATGAATCTTACTAAATACTTTGGACTGTCTACTTTGCAAAAAGGGGTAATTTGGGGGATATCTGTACTGTCCTGACATTTTTAAGCCTCAAGAAATTAGATTGGCTGTCAATACTTCAGGATTGGTCAATTTTCAGATATATACCTTAGTTTGGTGAAAATAACCCAAATCAGTAGGAAAGTTCACAAAGAAATGTAGCAGAATAAATCTTGGCCTAAATTTATGAAGAACATTTATTTGCAAAATTTTATAACAAACAAAAAAACAAACAAACATGTTTTTTTCATTAATTTAGCTAAAAATAAAACCCCAGTGGTGATTAAATACCACCAAAAGAAATCTCTATTTGTGTGAACAAAATGATGAAAATGTAGTTTGGGTAATGAGTTGCATGACCGCGCAATTGTCATTCAAAGTGTGAGAACCCTGAAAACCCTGCTATGACAGCATTCTTCCAGCTCCCTGAACGTTCATTGAGGACTACAAACCATCAGCTGCAATGGCTGATGGTACTTGTAGGCATTCATTCACCGAACTGTGTGAATGAATGATGTTGCCATGTGGGCGAGCCCCATATGGCGGCTCTGTTTTCAAATTGTGACAGCGGATACAGGGAGAAGGTCCTGCACCCAAAGTCACAAGGAAAGGGTGGATTGGGGGCTGATGTGGTGGATGTTAACATGTTACACCCTAAATATGGGTGTAAAATCATGAGAAAGGTGAACTTATCCTTCAAAGTAACAAGTGCTTGATATGTCATTACCTTCAACGATTTGTTCCAACAAGATGGTGTGTATCCAAGTATCTACCTGGAAGACCTAACCTTGTCTCCTCCTGTTGTTTAAAGGACAAGTTCGCCTTTCATAACAGGTTACATCCCTATTCAGTGTGTAACATGTAGTTATGAATAGATCGCCCCCCCAATCCCCCACTTTGACAGCTAGTGGGAGATAGTTTCCTCCCACTAGCTGTTTTTTCTTTTCAAATGCCCATACATGCAAGCAGATATATTGACTTTCAGGAGACCTGCATGACATCGGTGATCTGCTGATCGCTGGTGCAATGCTTTACAGGCTACTGGAACAAAAAATAATAAATGCACTTTTTTTTACCTGCAAAAAATGTGCATTTATTATTTTTTAGCAAAAGGTGAACTTATCTTTTGGGTGTACCTTCACAGGCAGGGAGTTTGGGGTTGACCAGGCTGTACTGCATAATCGCCACTAGAGAAAAGTCTGGTCACTGGCCTGGTTGCCCTGTATAAATCTTAGAGCTGGCTAGACAGAATACAAATATGTTGGCAGCAGGGGCGAACTGACCATTCGAGCACTGCCTGAGGGCCCGGGGTCAGTAGGGGGCCCCATGAATGCCCCTGGTACCTTTTATAGTTTTTATTTGGGTGTGCTTTGAGTGTGGGCAAGGACACAGGGGCCCATGATCCCCTATTGCCCGGGGGCCCCATGAGTTGTCAGTCCGCCCCTGGTTGGCAGATAAAACATTACCTGTATAAGTGTGTTAATTGTGTATATATCTGTAGTTCAGACTTAAATATTTATATATTGTACTATGCTTTAATTAGGCACCAATGGGTAGCTCAAAACAATAGTAGGCAAGCTACAAGCAAGGCTTGGTGAATGCCCTGCAACTTGTTACCACCATCATCTTAAATAAATTCCCTTGTTTTATTTTACAGTTTGATCTATTGAATTCTAGCTTTGTGTACGTAATGGGAGTTATGGCATATAGAAGCCATAGCGAATAGGATTCCTATTTGTAGCTGTGTTTATCCCAAAGAAATGAGCTTTAGAGTGATGCCACTTCAAGAGATAAGGCAGAGCAATATGCTTATGATTTAAGACCTCCTAATGAAGGTTTTTCTTTCTAAAGATTACCATAGCTACAAGCTATTTGGCAGAATAAAGACATCACAATCAAGTCCGTAATATAGTTTCAAATTCTTGCTTGCAGTTGTAGTTCCTATTGCCATTCCTGTTCCTTATTTTGACTTAAAGCGGTATTAAACATAAAAACAAATGTATAATATACTGCAGCTTACCAATTCTTAGATGGTGGCTGCATTAGGTTTATTTTTTAGTCTCTTTCCATTTTTACACCAAGCGATTCTGCCATTAAATCTGTTGTTTTTCAAAACATGCTATCCTGCAGATGTAGCAATTAGAGGGTTTAGACAAACCATTTACCCCTGACACATTTGCTTACATTGATTAGATTTTATTTATGTTAAACCTTTAAAACCTCCCAAAAAACATAAAAAAAAAAAAAATGTTGCTGTAACTATTAAAAAAAGTTACCTGGAGTGTGACTTCAATTTGTTAGTGTATCTATATCTGCTAGTACATCTAATGCTCCCCTCCCCCCCCCCCCCCCAACAAACAATGCTGCTGTCCAAAGGTGTCTCTGTTGCTCCTTTATTCACAGTGGAGGAACTCTAATACAGAAGGTGTGTTACTAGCAGGATCACCAGGTCAAAAGAAAGGGAAAACACCTGAAAAGAAAACTAATGCAGCCACCACGTCTAATGATTGGATCTGTTGAACTGTGTTTTTCTGTGCACCACCACACATGTATGGCATGAACAGGGAACATAGAAAACTATTTTTGTATGTGCCCTATTCATAACTATTATGAAAAAATGCAGCTCTATGGGCATGGCATGAACAAGCTTAAATCAGAGCTGGATTACTGGCAAGGCAATGTAGATAATTGCTTGGGACCCATTATATGAGGAGTTGCCTAGCCAGCATGGGGACAAATATTGTCCAATTTTCCTATTAGGGCTGGTTCACACAGGGATAGCACTCAGTATGACAGCATCTCATTGAATGATATATGTAGCACTGCCCCTTGGGACAAGCTGGAATATATTAAGGGTCCTGCGCTCAATAGATCCAACCCTAAGCAAACCCAATCCCTCTGGCACAACTGGTAATGAATAGAAAATACCCCGCCAAGAAATTTGCTGACACAGGGTTAAATGAAACAAGAACAATTTTATGGAGAATGAAATGCAGTGTAGAGGGGTGGGGTTCCCCTTTCAACTTCAAAACTTACTTTTCTTCTTTTATGCAATGCAGTAAATTTGGTCTGCCACTAGAGGGCTTCACAGCCAAGAGTCTCCGGATGGCAGAGTTGCACTTTAAGCAGAATACAACTGATATCAAACAAATAAACGTACTTATACTCTAGCAATGAAATGTATTACCCACACCGGTGTATGATTCTGCTTCTGAGGGGCGTTAGCCAAAAATCACCTCAGAGTCAGAACAGAATGCAATAAAGAGGTACCTCTAATAAGGCTACTAAGCCAGATTCCCCCACTTCAGTCCTTGTAATGGTGGAGCTCTAGTTGGTGCACGTTTAGTCCTTACAATGAAGTAAATAGCAGCTGAAGGCTTCTTTGGAGTTTCAGATGGTGTGGGTTACATCAGATTTCACTAGGTTTCTGGGCTGAGAGGGTCCAACCTCAGTGTCTAAAAGCAACACAAAGCACCCCAAGACCAGGAGCAGTCGCAGGATGCAATCTCCCAGTATGTGTCAGTCCCCGGGGCAGACAGTCTCAATTACACTGGTGGTGAGGGGCAAAGCAGGCAGAGGGATCTGTGGCTTGCACAGGGCCCCGGATGGGTGAGATCCCAGCAGTGGGGTGCGGATGTCCCAGTCTATATGCAAAGTGTAAATGGTGTGTCTTACTCTCTCCAGGGGGACAGCTCACCAGACTCTGAACACACAGCAGGGTCCCTCTATCCGTGCTGAGTGCTGTAGTGCCTCCTCCTCTCCTTGGACGGGCTCCATATGTCCCTGTCTTTTCTCCAGCCTCGTGTCTCTCTGTTCTCCCCTTCACTTCCTGCTTCCTCCCCTTCCCAGCGTTCTTTGCTGTGTAGTGGATGAGTCATCAACTTGGCAGAATGCCCAGGTTTTACAAATAGGGGAGAGAGAGGAAGGACTGACGGCTGAACGTGTCATTCCTTCTGAATCCTCTTGTACAAGGAGCCTGCTACATATACTTCTTAGTGGCCCTGATTTTTAATAAAACACTGCTAGGTGTCCTTATATGTTTCCGCAAAGAGCAA
Organism: Staurois parvus; assembly: GCF_062004578.1. Lineage (NCBI taxonomy): Eukaryota > Metazoa > Chordata > Amphibia > Anura > Ranidae > Staurois > Staurois parvus. The sequence continues at coordinate 6,703,445 of NW_028317883.1, forward strand.
GTTGCAGTTACTACTGATTTGCAGCAAATGTTTTGTGGTTTCGTGGTTAGAGAAGATCACTAACTACTTGAGGTTCCTTTGCTTTCAGGATAATGACCTCAAGAATGAAATGACAAAGTTCAGAATGAAAGTACATGCCTTTGGAAATAGTCCTAAGCCTTCCATAGCCATTTATGGTCTAAGATAAATCGCTAAGCAGGAAGCAAGTGAGTATGGTGAAGATGTAAAACAGTTCATCTTAAGACATTTCTACGTAGATGATGGTGCCTACTGAAGCCAAAGCAGTCAGTCAATCCCCTGCAGAGAGCTAGGGAGATGCTTGCAGGATCTAATCCTAAGGTACACAAGGTGGCGTCCAGTAGATGCTCAGTAAAGCAAGCGTTTTCGGCCATTGACAGAGCTAAAGAGTTAACAGACCTTGTTCTAGGTGTTGATCCTCTGCACCTTCAACAGAGTTTAGGAGCAAGTTGGAATCTCCAAACCAACAAGTTTACCTTTCAGGTGTCCAGCGAGATGAAGCCATACACACAGAGAAGTATCACTATGAAAGGCAAAGCCTTAGTTAGAGAGCTGTCAGTAGGTCAATGTGACTGGAACTCTCCACTCTTACCAGAAAGAGAAACTCAATGGAGAACATGGGCAGAAGACTTGATTCATCTCAAAGATCTCAGTATTCCCATACCCTATGTGCCAGTGTCGCTGACATCTCCAGTACTAAGAGAAGCATGTGTCTTTTCTGATGCTTCCACTGTTGTAACAGCAGCTGTAGTGTAACTCAAAGTCATAGACAGTAATGGTCAATGTCATGTAGGCTTTATTATGGGCAAATCTAAACTAGCTCCAAGACCAGCCTACACAGTGCCATGTTTAGAGTTATGTGAAGTCATTTTGTCAGTTGAGCTATCAGAACTGATTCTTGCAAAACGGACTTTGAGCCCGATGCAGTTAAATATTACACTGACAGCAGAACTGTGTTAGGGTATACAGTATTCACAATTCCTCCTCAAGATTTTAGGTGTAGGTCTTAAACAGGGTAATTTGCATCAGAAAATCCACTGAGCCAGGTAAGTGACATTATGTTACCACTAGTCAGGACCCAGCAGATCACGATAACAGACTAGTTCAAGCAGCTCATCTGAAACACACCAACTGGTTCTCAGGCTCAGATTTTTTGTGTCATGCAGATACCAGTGAGTCACCTAAAGCGGAGTTATTTTACCTTATTGAACAAAAATTTGACAGTGAGAAGTCCTGAAGTGACAGCCTTGGTAACTAAAGTGCACGAACACAGATTAGGCTCACATAGATTTCTCAGATTTTCAAGTTGGAAGTCTTTGGTGAAAGGTATAGCAACACTTATTCAGATCAATAAACCCTTTTCCAGCAGAAGTCAAATAGATATATGTAAAGGTTGCCACTGTTGCAAAAACTTATGCTGTCCATCAGCTTTATTGCAAATAGATCTTGATAATGGTCTTATCAAAATGTGTTCAACAAGAGATGTTTTTAGAAGAGATAAAGTCTCTACTGAAAAGAAAAAAAAAAAACACCATCACCTGTAGCACTACCCCCTTAGGAGTTACTAGAGATTTGGGTCCCCCTATAGCCAGGCAACACGCATTTTCCATTCAGACTTGCATCCAGGAGACAGTAACCAGTCCTTGAACCTTTTTGGGATTTTATTAGGGGAATGTGAACTTGGGATAAATGGTGTATGGGATACCCAAGGAAATACTGACAATACTAACAATCTTCCTGGAACTATATACAAGTCTCTTTAACAGGAAAAATTATCTTTTGGAAAGCTAGCCAGCATCTCCTGGTGTACCACCTCAGACCCCAGATACTCCTTTATCTAGCTGTACTGGGTGAATCCCTGGGCAGGGGACCAGTGCCTGTCACTCTAAATAGATAAGACAGTCCTGGGTAGCAAGTTAATCCAGTTTCCCACTAGAGTGATCCTTCCCCATACTGGCCCAGGGGGTGTAGGTCTACTCACCCAGTCCTCTGTCTGTGAACTGATGGGTCGTTGGCTGCTCTCAGGCCTTCTGCTGCACCACTCCTTCCCTGCTCCACAGATGGTCCTCACTTTGGGGGACCTGAGGTCCTGAGCTTTCCTCCTTTCTAGCTCCTCTGCCTGTAGGTGAGCCCCTTCACATCTGGGCCAGCACCCAGGCTCCTGCTCTCCAGCCTTTCACTTAATCTTCCACCCGAATTCTCCTACTGCTGAACTTTGTTTACATTAAGCTACCAAGCTGATAAATGTCATTCAGGACAAAAGGCTGCTTTCACACTGATCTGCTTTTTTTTAATACAAAAATGGAAGAAAAACTGAAGAAAAATGCATGACCATTAAATCATAGGGAACTCTTCACACTTGTCAGTTGCAGGTCTGTTGCAAGTCCTGCAAACTGCATTTTTTGGTGCTGTAAACAAATAGAACACATATTAAAAATGCAGCAAAAATACATTAAAAAAATGCACCTGTGGTTGTGCATTTTTGTAATCACGTCCTTTTTCACAGGTGCAAAATGCACAGGAAATGTGACAAAAATGCATATGCATTTTTGGTACATTTTTGCAATGGAGCAGTGTGCAAGTAGCCTCCATTAGGAGTGCATCTTGTTAGCAGTCAGCATGTTTCCCTTCTATAGATCGACTGGAGTCATTGATCAAGATTTACATAGATCTACATCACTGGGGATGTGGTTGATGGATTTACACCATTTTTAAAATAAAGATTTTGTCAAATGTGGAATGCATTTACTTATATTGTATTGTTTTTGTGATTGAGTAACCAGGGGTACTTTTTATTCGTTACTCAATTATGGAGGGGAGCAGATATCTGGAGGCCCCTTATTTTAAAATGGGAGTCCAAGGCTTGGTTCACACTTGGTTCGCATTTGTTCCCACACTTCAGCCGAATTGCATTGCTCTTAAATTCTGAATGGCACGCCCACGCATCTCAGCCCGGGTGCACGAACTGCAGGGAAACCGCACAGTCTTTTTACGGATGCAGTTTTGAATGGGCTGCTGTGCCCAAGAAAACGTGGGCCACATGGCCCATACTAGTGTGAACCAGACCTAAATTATAATACGTCCATCCCTGAACTACCCTACATTCAAAAGGGCCAGGGAAATTAAGAAGCGGCCCTTGTCCCCATCAACATGGGGCAAGAGCTTTGCAGGGAGGAGGACCTACATTTTATTTTTTTTTGCATGAGTTACCATACCTTTTATTAGAATACCCAACAAGGAGTAGCATGTTTTTTTTTCTCTGCCTGTCAGTTTGAGGATGGACTTCTGATTCGCATAGCAGGATGAAGTAGCTTCCAATGCAAAATAGGTTCTTGCGGAGGTTCTATTGGGACACCTTTGTGCCCAACCCATGTATCCCACTGCAGGAACTGCATGGGTTGGGAACTTAAAGAGGAGTTATTAGGGCACTTACCTGTCCAGTCATCCAGCAGTGTCCTTCAATCGTCTTTTGGGTGCTGCAGTCACCATCTTAAATAAGGAAAACCGGCAGTGAAGCCTTGTGGCTTCACAGCCGATTTCCTACTACTTTGTGAATGGGACACAGTTTTCTTGGACCTGTGAAGTGTCCTAGAAGGCTGCAGGGGAAGGGGGGGGGCGAATGTCCGGGTCAGTCTGCCATGGCCAACTAAGCCAAAAGTGGGAGCAGGCACCTGCCAAATCAAGTACCCACCCCCCCTCTCCTCCAAAAGGTGCCAAATGTGGCTGCGAGGGGGGGGGGGGGGGGTAAGGCAGAAAAGCGAAGCTTCCTTTTTTTGGGTGGAACTACGCTTGACCTAGGTTCAGGTATCTATACTTTTATTAGTCAGCTAGAGGGGGCTAAGTCCTCAGGGATTGGGCTTTAGCCCAGGATCCCAGACTGGGGATACAGCCTGCATGCAATGACCATTCCAGAAGCTTTCTCAGCATATTTGTTAAAGCCTGGTTCAACTAACAAAGTCCAATAGCCAGCTAACCAATATGCAGAGTTAACCCATGATGCACCTCTAACAAAACAATCGGAATCACTCAACAGGGTCTGGATGATATTACAACATAGGCACCCAATTAAACTGGAAACATCCCTGCCAAACAGTAAAATAAGTACATATCAAACAGGCTTTAGGGAAAGCATCCCTATAAAAAGGAACATGAAAAAACACTATCAAAAACATTTTAAATGTAAACATAATACTTGCAAATCGTTTGGTGTGCATTGGAAGAGTTAAGGTCTCAAATAGGTATACATTCATCTACATTATAAGCAATGAGTAATTCTCCAGACCTGCATTAAGTGGCTGTGTCTGAGCGTTGTGCAACCATAATTAAATTCTCTGTTTTGCATTTAATACTTGCAAATTGGGACCCAGTGGACCATCAACATTAAATGAAAAATGTACCTTTGTATGTTTTATCTCATGGTTTACCCGGAGCAAATTGGCTTTGCCTGCATATACAGTACTTCCCTGATTAATATGATTTTGGATAGACAGACAATATTATAATGTGTATATGGTCTTTTACTACATATAATTAGAGAAAAAAAATGTGCTGGACACAAAAGCAGAGAGAAATCTTTGAAGCTTTTTGCCTTAATATATGCATACACCATTCAATAATCCTAAAGCAATAAAAGTACTTTTCATGGAAGCCAATAAAATATTGTTTTGTTTTTTTGATAGCAGAAATATAGGAATTTGTACATAAAGAATGGAGTGGATTACAGCAGCAGACTTTCAGTTAGTAAATAAATCCATAGGGTTCAACACCATGGTGCTTTATTTGCACAGTCTGGTCCAATCACAGAATCTAGTTAGCTCTCAGCTTCTCCTCCTACACAGTGCACTGTTTGTTGGATGAAAAGTATCTCCCAGTGAGACCCCAGAGAGGAGGCTCATATGGCTATTCTGTGTGATTAGTCCAAAACTATGTTCAGTTCCAAAGCCACAGCCTGCAGTCCCTGGGGCAAGAGGCCAAATTACAGCCAAGAATAAAGATCTAGGGGAGCAATCCACCCACAGAAATGTTCTCAGTGTATAATTAGTGGCAATGAACAGAAGTTAGCAGAAAGCTGTAAATAAAATACGGCTGACAAAAGGCTATTCCTATACAAACTGTTCAATTCAAGCGCCATCAGAATGCATTCCCTTCTGTAACGCTTGTTTACCTGATACTACAGAGTATTGCTAGATGCAGTTGCTAGCCAAAAAAACCTGTAATGAGATGAGAAACCCCTACACAGAGCATGTTTCATTTGTGTTATTTTAAGAAAGGAGCAGGAATCTCTTGTATGGTTTTCGATCAAACAGAATCACTTTCAGACTACATCTCATTCAGGGGCATGCTCATCATTTCCAGCAGGGATATTGCTTTTACATATTACTTAGGCAGTGAATTTATGTAATGTTAGTTGGCCAGAGACAAGTGGTTGACAGGGTATGGTCACCTAACTGGAAAAGGTCGAAACTGAATATAATTGGTTATATCTGTTCTCATGACTTTTTACAATACTATGCTCTTTCCAAATTAACCACTTCAATACCGGGCACTTTCCTCCCCTTCCTGCCCAGGCCAATTTTTAGCGCTGTCGCACTTTGACAATTGAGCAGTCATGCAACACTTTATCTATATGAAGTTTGTATTCTTTTTTGAGACAGAGCTTTATTTTGATATTTAATCACCACTGGGTGTTTTACATTTTTGCTAAACAAACGAAAAAAGACAGAAAAGTTTGGAAATAAAAAAAAGGTTTTTCTTTGTTTCTGTTGTAACATTTTGCAAATAAGAAATATTTCTTCAATGTGCGTTGATGAAGCTGCACTGATGGGCATGGATAAGGCTGCACTGATGGGCATGGATAAGGCTGCACTGATGGGCATGGATAAGGCTGCACTGATGGGCATGGATAAGGCAAAACTGATGAGGCTGCACTGATGGACACTAGTAAGCTGCACTGATGATCAGTGCCCTGATTATCAGTGTAAATGTATGCTGTCACAGGATTGCTGGTTATTGGCTTTCCTTTCCTCACACAACGACAGCGCGAGAGGAAAAGAAATGGTGATAACTAGCATTTGTTTACATTGATTGGACACAGCTGATCACATGGTAAAAGGCCACTGTGATTGGTCCTTTACCTAGCTTTGTGATCAGCTGTGTCCAAAGGACACAGATCACAGAGCAAGCCTAAAGAGCACTATGTGGGTGCACGAGGGGGATCTGGGAAGAACTAGACTATCAAGCTGTAACTGTCTTTCGGCTATAGTGCGGTTGGCAAATGGTTAAAACTACTAAACACAAATACAGATTTAAAAGTCTTTATTTTGTAATTTAGTTATAAAAAAAAGGTTCTCAAAGGATCCCTTGGAAAAAAAAAAAAAAAAGAAAAAAGCACCCACAATGTAAGTATCGTCAAACATGCCATCCAGCGATGCAAATCCTTCTCAATCACGTATAGCAACATTCTCCAAGCTGCCAAAAGAAAACACTGGCTGATCGCCAGCACAATCCACTTCCATTTATCATGTAAATATAAATATCAGCGCTAGCTTATAACTACACACAAAAATATTTCATCATTTCAAAATTCAGCAATGAATCAAAACACATACAAGTGAATGAAATATAGTCTGTGATAAATAAAATATCCATAATAAACTGAAAGTCCACAATAATGAATTAAAAAAAAATTGTGTAATAGAGATTCTTCCACCATGTGCCCAGTAATTATCCTGATGAGCAGATCCTGAAGAAGTCACACAATGAAACGTGTTGGTGATCTCAATATGTGCTCACCCGGAAGAGCTTTTTTTTTTTTTTATCAAGCTACCAAGGAGCATTGATTCCTGATCCTGCTTTTGACCTTGATCCTGATTCCTTCCATGATCCTTTTCCCATTCCTGTCCAGTATCTGCATCCTTTACCCCAATACCTTTCATCCTATATATCTGCTCCCCTTGATCCTGATCCCAGTTCTGGACCCAGTCCTGATTGTTTTTTGCATCTCTTGTCTTACCCCGTTTATCCATGGTTCCCCTTTTTTGTATATTTTATATTGTAGTTCGGTTGCTAATAGGTATTCTGTCATTTGGTTAATTTTTCACCAGTTTCCCTCTATCAGGTTAGCTGTATGTGGAAATAATACATTGATCTGAGATTGCCACATCGCTTCCTCCTTTTCTTTAGTAGGTCATGCGTCTTATCTTTTGCCAGGGGGGGGGATTGCCAGTGTACTGGGGCGGGGATTGTGGAGGGCTCTCTCGGGTGGGGGCGGGGCTTGGGTGTTGTTGGTCAAGGTCAGGCTCTCTTCGTGCGGAAGGGGGAAGTTGGCTTGTGTCAAGCTCTCGCCATGGGGGGGGGGGGGGGGTGTCGAGGGTAGAGCCAATTTTTGTGTTGCCTAAGGCAGCACAGAAAAAATGTCACCAGCACACCGAGGATCACCAATGGGTCCAAAGATTTTAATAAACCATCACATAGTTACAGCAAGGCAACGTTTCGGAGTCTCGCAGGACCCCTTCATCAGGTATGTGACAAATTGTGATAGAAACTGGAGAACTATTTCAGAAAACCATCCACCAATCAGAGTGAAGTGAAATGAGCTTGGCCCCACCCCATGATGTCATGTTCCCTCCAAAAATGTATTCAAATCAATGTAAACAGAAACAATACAAACTGCAAAAATAAATAAAACAATAATCAGATGTACAAAAACTGCATTCCCGGGGATATAAACATTGTGGTCACATGTGTATCATGGTACTCCCCGGATTGTAATAAAGTGCTAGCTGAAAGCAGCGCTGGGTTCTGGAAACAACGACCAGCAGCATATATGTCCCTGACAGAAGATAAAGACTGTTACCTAGAAATATGGGAGGGTTGTCTCCGATTGCCAAGTGAGCTGCAATGGGGACACACCTACAGTGGTCCTATTAGTGCAGCGGCCGACAGTTTCATAGCGACGCATGTCACCTGCATGCACCATGAGAGTTTACTACTCACACATGCGCTCAAAGACATACCTGCACCGGTGGCCATCATCATGGAAACCCATGATGACGGCGCCGGGAAGGACAAGGCGGAGGCAAGTCGCCGGCATCATAGAAACATATGGCACCGATGCCACACAAACCAGTGGGTGGGCGGGGTTGCAGAGATGAGCTGTGAAGAAAAAAAAAACAAAGAAAACAGATTGAAGGCTAGTTCACACCACATGCATTTCAGTTACTTTTCATCTACATCCAAAGATAAAGTAGTATACTATACATGGTTGCCAATGTCATAGTTCACATCAGTGTTCGTAGTTCCAGTGCGTTCCAGCTGCAGATAAAAAAAGCAGAACACGCCGCATCTCATTCGTACAGAGCTGCACTGGAATGCTGCAAAACACATCAAAACGTACCGGAGTGCACCAAAATTGTGCCGTATTACACATGTCCCCATCTCAAATGAAAAAAGAGAGGGGGAAAAAAACAAAAAAAAACAGACTAGAATGTATAAAAAAATACTTTCGAATGCATAAAAAACGCATAAAAAATGCACCAGATATGCCAAAAACCGTGTCAAAACGCACAGGCAAAGACGCATCCAGAAGGGCTCTCTCTGGTGGGGGCAGGGCTTGGGTGTTGTTGGTGCGACGCATGTCACCAGCACACCGAGGATCACCAATATGGGTCTAAAGGTTTTAATAAACCATCACATAGTTACAGTAAGGCAACGTTTCGGAGTCTCGCAGGACCCCTTCATCAGGCATGTGACAAGTTGTGATAGAAACTGGAGAACTATTTAAGAAAACCATCCACCAATCAGAGTGAAGTGAAATGAGCTTGGCCCCACCAACAATGGACATTTCGTCCTTGTATACAAGTATACCTAATGAAGCAGGTTTGGTGGAGGTTAGACATTTCTGGTCTGGATCGAATGCCCAGAATCTCCCATGTGAATATCTAATTGATTGTTTACGTTTTCTACTTGAAAGCAATTTTTTTGCATTTGAGGGGACCATCTATGCCCAAATACGTGGCACTGCCATGGGCAGTTCTGCTGCCCCCTCCTTTGCAAATCTGTTTGTTGGGTATATGGAGGAGCACAACATTTATGTCATGCCTTTGTTCATTGATCATGTCAAATGCTGGCTAAAGATATATAGATGTAATCTTCCTTACCTGGAAAGGGGAAACATCTATTTTTTATGAGTTTGTTGACCAGCTTAATGGCATCTTTCCTGGTATCATTTTCAACCCCGAGATATCCCCCAACAGCATTACATATCTTGATGTGAGGATCACTGACAATCAGGGTACACTCCAGACATCTGTGTTCTCAAAACCAACGGACAGGAACACCCTACTACATTACCAGAGCGCACATCCCAAGCATCTCCGTGATAGCCTGCCTATCTCACAGTTCAAGAGGGTGTTACGCATTTGTTCCTGTATGAGTGTGTATACTTGAGGCCATGTATAGAAAATTTGTGGAAAGAGGTTATCCTACTTGAGTACTTGATCAGGCATTAGCCAGAGCTATGGCAGATTTTGAAGGCAGCCCTAGGGCAGCCAACAGGCCGCTCTTTATACACTGCTTCAATCAGGCATCTGAGCGTATTAAACAAGCGGTCATGCATAACATGAACATCCTTAGAGCTGATGACACTATCACCCGACTTAAAGAATCCACCATTGATGGCGCATAAGCGAGGTAGATCCCTACGTGACTTATTAGTTCAAGCGGACCCTAGGACCAAATACGCTAAGGCAGTATTTAAGTTCTCAGAAAGACAGGATTGCTATAAGTGTTACAATTGTAATGTATGCAACTCATTGATCTGTGGGGAATATTTCACACATCCCCACAGTGGGAAACGTTAGCAGATATAGGGTTACCTGAACTGTAACACCGATCACTGCGTTTATATTCTGAAATGCCCATGCTCACTAGTTTATGTGTGCAAAACAAAAAGGTCCCTTTAAGCGAAGATTTCAGAAACATAGGAGTGACATTAGGACAGCTCTAGTCAAGAGTACCAAAGGTGAACCCATTGATTTGAGCAAACCCGTAGCAGTCCATTTTATTTCGACAGGACACCAGGTACATGAATTGAGGGGCATGACCATCGAACACGTCAGTCGATTGGCGAGAGGAAGAGATCGTGACAACTTCCTCCTCCGTCGTGAAGCTTATTGGATCCATACCCTTGACAGAACACAACCGAGGGAACTTAATACTAACACATCATATTTGTGCTTTTTGGTTATGATGATTCCTCATGATTGAAGTGTATATAGTTTTGTAGGTAACTTTTGGTTTAGATTTTTCACATTTGCACTATTCACAGTGGTTTCTTTCTTTCTCCCTGCAAGCAGGTGAGCTGTGTCACCCCCTACACATTCCTTTTTTTTTTTTTCTCCATGTCTAGCCATGTCTAGCCTCTTTTCCATTTTTTTTTTTTTTTTTTAACGTTAGATTTTTATTGAAAATTTTTCAAATTACATACATAACATGCGGATGTAGTCATTGTTGTATGATATGACATAAACCACTAGTAAACATGTTGGACAGAATAATTGTCATGGAACATAAAAAACATAAACATTATACAGGTGGTCCTACAGAAATCAGAGTCAAATGATCAATACAAGTTCTCCAGCACGTCAGAAGGAGGGGAGAAGATAAAGAAAGAAGGGAGCAAATACAGGGATATTCACATACAAAGTATGACCTAGAATGGCAGCATAGTACATTTGTGTACGTATAGGAGACCTGAATCCCATGTAAAATTTCAGTATCACCAAGTTTTATACCATATGAGCCAAGGTTTCCAGTTTTTTTCAAATGCAGGTAACGTGTCATTTTGGATAGCTAACAAACGTTCATAAGAATAGTGTTGTTGAGTAGTATAAACAGCCTCTGACAGATTGGGGGTTAATTCCTTTTTCCAGTGTCTGGTAATGGTTAAATTAACAGATAGCAACAGGTTTGCTACAATCTTGCAATAAGAGAAGGGGAATTTGTCTATTCCCAAGTTTAGTATGGCCAAGCCCGGATCGGGGGGGTTAATGTACCTGATGTATCTGACAAAATTTTTAAAATTTTACGTCAAAAGCTGCAAATACTTTTACAATTCCATAATATGTTCTTTTAATTAAGCTGGTTCAGCAAACTTTTAGTCTGTACATGTTAGACATAACCATTGATCTTCATTACAGGGAGGAGTGAAAGATGATGTCTCCCTTTCTGCTTATGTGACAATGGCTCTAATAGAGGCTGGTGCATCTCTGGAGGTAAGTGATCATCAGCAAAAATATTGTTACATACCTGTATATGTTGTACCTAACCAAGAGAAAAAGTGATATTGCAATGTTTCTTCCAAGCATAACAACTGTTTTTCAATCAATTGCTTAATGGTAGGTGCTGTTAGAATGGGTATACAGTTGGCCACTGGTGTTCCATCCCCGTCACATCACATCACCCCTGAGCACGGGTAGACAACTGGGCCTGTAGCAGCTCCCTTCCATGTTTTTTTATGTAATCAATTTGTGCCCAAGAAAGAAATCAGATATGTCCACTAGTGGGATAAGAATAGGATCAACTATACGTAATGACAAATTAGGCGTTTTTTAAGTGGTTAACTACTGTTAACTATTTAACAGAAATTAGGTTTGAGCTTTAGATTTGGGTCAGCCATGAGTTCAACCAAAGCTGTTTACAGTTCAACAAATGGGTAAACAAAAAAAAACAGATTTGGCCAGTTTGCCCACCTGCCAAACCTCCAGCTGCTGGTATCACTACCTCCACTGAATGACAACGTCCCACTGGTCAGTTGCTAGGGTGTTGGGCTGCACAGCTTTACTGGTTACCAGGAGACAGGTGGTTGCCTGTCGACCACTAGATCATCATTTTCAGCAGCCCGAACAAAAGCAAACAGTTCCTGGATGATGGTCAAAGATTCTACCTGTGTGGTATTCAGCCAGATCCCTTTTTTTTGTTTTGTATAGAGAGGGGAAGAATTAGCACCTCTTACAGCTTTTTATTAGTATCTGTGTCTCCGTTGCTGGGATGTCCCTTTACTCTGTGCTCCCTTGACCACCAGGGTTGTGAATTGAACTCTCTCTTGTCCCTCCCTGGAAAACCTTGCCCATCCTTTTTAAACCAGAATCAAATAGAGAATAAATGCCACCATTACCGTCTCAATTGGATTGTATAGAAAATACATTCCAGGGAGGATAAACAGAAAATCCAATTCACAGCAATGCCCTGGGTGTCACAGACACAGACAATTATAAGAATTTTTTCCAACAAGAGACACAGATGACATTATTTCTAAACTGAGAAAAACATTTTGGCTGCAGTTCTACTTAAAATGTATTTAAAAAATTGCAGATTTTAGTCATATACGTAGATCACATCAGAGGTATCATGCATCTTTATCCTCTTGATTACTCTTCCCAATGTTATTTTAGCAAATACTGAAATTTCATACTAGTCAATTTATTTCTAGGATCCTCTGGTTAGAGACGCAGTGTCCTGTCTGCGGAAGGCTGCTGTGGATGTGAACAATGTATACACTTTGGCTCTGCTGGCCTACACCTTTACATTGTGCAGAGAGACAGAGCTCAGGGCAGCTGTATTAAACAAACTGGAAGAAAAAGCTGTACGAGGAGGTAAGGAATAGATTTACTAAAATGATTCCAGGCAGAAGTCATTGGGGTTGATTTACTAAAGGCAAATAGGCTGTGCACTGCAGGTGCATTTGTTTTAGATTTAGATCCAAGAGGCAGCTCTGAAATGAAGAGAAGCTCTGCTGATTTATTTCATCCAATCATGTACAAGCAAAAATGCTATTTTTTTATTTTCCTTGCATGTTCCTCTCAGATCTAGAGCAACTGCTCTTTCAGTGCACTTGCAGTGCACTTCCAATTCCTATTTGCCTTCAACCCCATCGTATATTTTATATTCAAATGTTTTTATTGAAATTTTAACATACAAAGAAGAAAAAGAACATAGTAAAATGCAATGATCAATCTTGTTCAATTCACATTTGGAGAAATTGAGACATGGAAAGGAAAGTTAAGAGACAAGAGAAGGTTCCCCACCTAGTGGCCGGGGAGCCTGTGTATCTTTAATTTATTTACATGAGAGGTATGCTCGGTCTGTTGTGAACCGTTCAAGAAAACTTGTGAGGTGTAAATATTGGGGGGAATATGAAATTGAGGGAGGGGTGGAACATAAGAGAAAACATGGAGAGGGGGAAGGGGGGGAAGAGGAAGAGCACCAATGAAGTACTGTTATGGAGTATTATATCCATTACAGATAGTAATCATGTTATTACGCATCTGGGATTGTTTAACCATCGCGACCACTGACTTGTAAATTTGTGGAGGGAGGAATTATAAATTGCTATTTTTCTCTCCATTGCACATTGGAGGTTAAGGTCAGATAAGAGGCGGGACACTGATGGGACGGTGATGGATCTCCATAGTCTAGTGATGTTAGTTTTTGCAGCTGCTAAGATGTGGATGATTATGGTGCGTACGTTTATCGGGAATGCGTCTATTCCAATGTGGAGAAGCGCCAAGGCGGGATTTGGAGTTACTAAAGTTCCAGAGAGTAAGGAAATTATCTGGAATACTTTATTCCAGTACGACTTGAGCGATTTACATGCCCAAAGGATGTGGAGAAGTGTTCCTTTTTCTCCGCAATGTCTCCAGCAGGTGTTCGTATGTTGAGGGTAAAAGAGGGCTAATTTAGTTGGGGTTAGATACCAATGATGTAGTATTTTTAAGTATGTTTCCCAATGGGAACTACATTTGGAAGCTTTAAAGGTGATGGCAAATGTTTTTTCCCAAATGTATGGGGTTATTGTTTGGCAAAGATTCTGCTCCCAATTGATTAAGGAAGAAGTGTGTGTAGTAAATTGTGTCTCGGTAATGAGTGAATAGAAGGTCGAAATTCCTTTCTTAGGATACGGTTTCCTTTGATAGAAATTCTGTGTAGTAGCAGGAGTCTCTATTTTGATTGGTATTTTTGCTGTGTTAATGGAGTGGGCTATGCGCATATAGGTATATTGTTCCCTATCAGGAAGATGAAATTTCCGCTGGATAACAGAGAATGAGTCTAATTTATGATTCGTGTGAATGTCTTTTATGTAAAGTATACCGCGGCTTTTCCATGATGATATATTTAGGTGAGGAGTGATGAAGTGTAAGGACGTCAGGGGAGTGGGGCTTTTCACATTACTTGTGTTGCCTTGAGCGCGGGTTGAGAAATCAAACCAAGCATTTACAGAAGCCTGTATGCAGGGGTGTGTTTGCAGGGTTTTAGGTAGAACTGCTCTGGGTATGAATAGTATGTCTGTTATTGCGTGTGGTAGGCTTAAGGAGGTTTCCATTTTGGTCCATATCTTCTCTTCGGTAGGGTGCCACCAGAAGAAAAGCTGGTCTAGTAAAGCGGCTTGGTAGTATGATTTCAAGTGAGGAAGACCCGCTCCACCTCTGGAGGGAGGGTGTAGTAATAGATTCGCAGAGCATCTGGGTCTGCTAGAGTTCCATAGAAATTTGTTTATTAGAGATTGAAGTTTAGCGAAAAAGGTGTGTGTGAGTGGTATAGGAAGCGTCCGAAATATATATAGTATTTTAGGTAATATGCACATTTTCACCATTGCTACTCTGCCTAGAGTCGATAGTGAGGATGTGCGTAAGCACTTTAGTTCTTGAGGAATGGTTTCCAGTAAAGGTTTGAAATTAGTTGTGTAGAGTTGGTTAGTAGTTGCAGTGAGTTTGATCCCTAGATAGGGTATGCTATGTGTTTCCCATGTAAAGGGAAAATGTGTGGATATTAAGGCTTGGGTTTCAATAGGTGTGTGTAGGTTTAGTATAGATGATTTAGGTTCGTTAAGTTTGTAGTATGAAACATCTGCGTATCTGCGTATATGTGTACGTATTGAGCGAAGTGAATTGTAGGGGTTCGTAATCATAAGGATAATATCTAGAGATGAGCGAATTGTTCAAAAATTCGATTCGACTGATTCGCGGAATAAATTCGATTCGAGGCGAATATATTCGCTGCGAATTTAACTTATAAAAAGGGTGTTTCTAGGCTTCAGAGAGCCTTTATATTAGTGCAGAACACTGTACCTTTAATTTAAATGCCCTTGGAGTCTGCTGGGGAAGAGAACTAATACTGTCAGTCAGTATGACATGCAGATGAGTGCCGTCGATCTTAGAATCACCGCACACTTCACTCATTTGGGCACTCACGGGGCCAAAACCAGAGTGTGGAGCCACAGTGTGGCGGTGGAGGCAGCAGCAATGGGAGGCCATACAGCACCCTATGACAAAATGGAACCCACCAGCAGTGTGAGGAGACCTGAAAGTGGCACATGGCAGAGTGTGGCGATGGAGACAGCAGCAATGGGAGGCCGTACAGGGACCCATGACACACTCTGGACCTGGCAGCAGCATGAGGAGGCGGTACAGGGGCCCATGACAGATTACGGGCCTGGCAGCAGCAGAGGGCGGGCGGTGGATGCAGCAGTATTCGGAAGCCAAACACAGGCCTCGGTTAAAAAGCGGAAGCCGTCAGCAGCGTGAGCAGACGACAGAGGCACATGGCGCAGGGTGGCGGTGGAGGCAGTAGCAATGGAAGGCCATACAGCACCCTATCACAAAATGGAACCCACCAACAGTGTAAGGAGACCTGAAAGTGGCACATGGCGCAGGGTGGCGGTGGAGGCAGCAGTATTCGGAAGACATACACAGGCCTAGGCTAAAAAGCGGAAGCCGTCAGCAGTGTGAGCAGACGACAGAGGCTCATGGCGCAGGGTGGCGGTGGAGGCAGCAGTATTCGGAAGCCATACACAGGCCTAGGTTAAAAAGCGGAAGCCGTCAGCAGCGTGAGCAGACGACAGACACATGGCGCAGGGTGGCGGTGGAGGCAGCAGTATTCGGAAGCCATACACAGGCCTAGGTTAAAAAGCGGAAGCCGTCAGCAGCGTGAGCAGACGACAGAGACACATGGCGCAGGGTGGCGGTGGAGGCAGCAGTATTCGGAAGCCATACACAGGCCTAGGTTAAAAAGCGGAAGCCGTCAGCAGCGTGAGCAGACGACAGAGACACATGGCGCAGGGTGGCGGTGGAGGCAGCAGTATTCGGAAGCCATACACAGGCCTAGGTTAAAAAGCGGAAGCAGTCAGCAGCGTGAGCAGACGACAGAGACACATGGCGCAGGGTGGCGGTGGAGGCAGCAGTATTCGGAAGCCATACACAGGCCTAGGTTAAAAAGCGGAAGCAGTCAGCAGCGTGAGCAGACGACAGAGACACATGGCGCAGGGTGGCGGTGGAGGCAGCAGTATTCGGAAGACATACACAGGCCTAGGTTAAAAAGCGGAAGCCGTCAGCAGCGTGAGCAGACGACAGAGACACATGGCGCAGGGTGGCGGTGGAGGCAGCAGTATTCGGAAGCCATACACAGGCCTAGGTTAAAAAGCGGAAGCAGTCAGCAGCGTGAGCAGATGACAGAGACACATGGCGCAGGGTGGCGGTGGAGGCAGCAGTATTCGGAAGCCATACACAGGCCTAGGTTAAAAAGCGGAAGCCGTCAGCAGCGTGAGCAGACGACAGAGACACATGGCGCAGGGTGGCGGTGGAGGCAGCAGTATTCGGAAGCCATACACAGGCCTAGGTTAAAAAGCGGAAGCCGTCAGCAGCGTGAGCAGACGACAGAGACACATGGCGCAGGGTGGCGGTGGAGGCAGCAGTATTCGGAAGCCATACACAGGCCTAGGTTAAAAAGCGGAAGCCGTCAGCAGCGTGAGCAGACGACAGAGACACATGGCGCAGGGTGGCGGTGGATGCAGCAGTATTCGGAAGCCAAACACAGGCCTCGGTTAAAAAGCGGAAGCCGTCAGCAGCGTGAGCAGACGACAGAGGCACATGGCGCAGGGTGGCGGTGGAGGCAGCAGTATTCGGAAGCCATACACAGGCCTAGGTTAAAAAGCGGAAGCCGTCAGCAGCGTGAGCAGACGACAGACACATGGCGCAGGGTGGTGGTGGATGCAGCAGTATTCGGAAGCCAAACACAGGCCTCGGTTAAAAAGCGGAAGCCGTCAGCAGCGTGAGCAGACGACAGGCACATGGCGAAGGGTGGCGGTGGAGGCAGCAGCAATGGGAGGCCATACAGCACCCTATGACAAAATGGAACCCACCAGCAGTGTGAGGAGACCTGAAAGTGGCACATGGCAGAGTGTGGCGATGGAGACAGCAGCAATGGGAGGCCGTACAGGGACCCATGACACACTCTGGACCTGGCAGCAGCATGAGGAGGCGGTACAGGGGCCCATGACAGATTACGGGCCTGGCAGCAGCATGAGGAGTCGGTACGGGGGCCCATGGCAGATTACGGGCCTGGCAGCAGCATGAGGAGGCGGTACAGGGGCCCATGGCAGAGTGGCGGAGCGTAAGCAGCTAAAATTGAAGGCCATACAGAGGCCTATGTTAAAAAGTCCCCCCAGCAGCAGCGTGGGGAGACGACAGAGGCACATGGCGCAGGGTGGCGGTGGAGGCAGCAGCAATGGAAGGCCATACAGCACCCTATCACAAAATGGAACCCACCAACAGTGTAAGGAGACCTGAAAGTGGCACATGGCAGAGTCTGGCGATGAAGTCAGCAGCAATGGGAGGCCGTACAGGGACCCATGACACACTCTGGACCTGGCAGCAGCAAGAGGAGGCGGTACAGGGGCCCATGGCAGAGTGGCGAAGCGTAAGCAGCTTAAATTGAAGGCCATACAGAGGCCTATGTTAAAAATAATAACATGTTTGGGGCATGATTCATGGCGGATTTAGTCAGTTGTGTCAGGAACTGGTGGTTTGAAATCCAGACTAATCCACTCCTGATTCATTTTCACAAACGTGAGTCTCTCCACACTTTGGGTGGACAGTCGTGTCCTCCGCGGAGTTACAATACCTCCTGCCGCACTAAACACGCGCTCCGATGCCACGATACTGGCCGGGCATGACAGCCTTTCAAGGGCAAATTCAGCTAGTTGGGGCCAAAGGTCAAGTTTCGTTGCCCAGTAGTCAAGGGGATTGTCTACCTCGGTTGGCAGGGTGCTGTCCAAGTAGGCCCAAGCCTGTTGTTTGAGGTCCTGCTCCAGGTCCACCTGATGCTGCTGCTGCTGCGGCTGGTTAGTAGTTTCCTCACTGCGCTGGTGAAGAAAGCTACTCATCATCGACTGCAGACTGAGGCAGCCGCTGCTGGTGGAGCTGCCACTGCTCCTACCACCCCACCCCTCCCCTGCTGCCATGGCAGCGGAACGCGAGCGCACAGGGCCCACAGTGTCTGAGGATGGACGTTGGCGCACAAAGGCAGAGACCAACTGACTACATAGGTGGTTTTTATAGTACGTTATTTTGGCCTCCCTCTCAGCAGGTGTGAAAAAGGACACCATTTTTGAACGGTAGCGAGGGTCCAACAAGGTGGACAGCCAAAAGTCATCCCTCTGTCTGATGGTTATTATTCGGCTGTCGCTACGCAAGCAACCGAGCATGCTATGGGCCATTTTTGCCAAGGAATGCGAGGGACTCCCTGCCTCCATCTCCACAGCATACTGCCACGGTGCGTCTGGGTCCTCTGTCTCCTCCTCCTCCTCCTCTACCAGATGCTCCTGCTCCTCCACTCCTGTCCGCTGAGTGGAAAAAACACCCATTTCACTCAATAATTCCTGAGCACAAATGTCCTCCTCTACCTCCTCCTCTTCTTCCTGTCCTGCCCCCACAGGGGTCAGGTGGCGTTGAGATCTGTGCGCCACGTCTACCGCACCCTGACCAGCCATTGTTAACAGCATTTGTTCCAGGACGTGCAACAGAGGAATGACGTCGTTCATCCCATAGTCCTGCCGACTCACGAATAGCGTGGCCTCCTCAAAGGGCCTGAGCAAGCGGCAGGTGTCACGCATGAGCTGCCAATGGCTGACATCGAAGTTACACAGGGGAGTACCTTTATCCGCTTGTAACATCAGGAAATCGGTGATGGCCTTTCACTGTTCGTAAAGGCGGTCTAATATGTGTAGGGTTGAATTCCACCTTGTTGCAACGTCGCAGATCAGGCGATGCTGTGGAATTCCGTTCTGCCGCTGCAGCTCAAGGAGGGTGTGCTTTGCGGTGTAGGAATGGCTGAAATGCATGCAAAGTTTACGTGACATTTTAAGGATGTCTTGCAGTGGGATGGTGGATTTTAGGAACCGCTTGACAACCAGATTGAACACGTGAGCCATGCATGGCGCATGGCACAACCTTCCTTGACGCAGAGCAGACACCATGTTCTTTCCGTTGTCGGTCAACATGGTTCCGATTTTCAGTTTGCGCGGAGACAGCCATCTGTCGATTTCTCTGTTCATTACACTCAGAAGTTCCTCCCCTGTGTGACTACGTTCGCCAAGGCATACCAGGTGCAGCACAGCGTGACACCGTTGCGCCCTGCACATGTGATATGCCGGTCGGGTAATGGGACTTAGCACAGGGGTGGCGGCTGAGGACACGGCGGAAGAAGAGGTGGTAGAGGCGGACATCTTTGCCGGACCAAGGACGTGCAAACGTGGAGGCAAAAGCGGCGTGACCTGTCCAAGTTGCTGGTGCGGCTGTGACGGCACCACGTTCACCCAGTGGGCCGTAAATGACATGTACTGTCCCTGACCGTAGTTACAGCTCCACACGTCGGCGCTGCCGTGCACTTTGGCAGAGACCGACATGCTCAAAGACTGGCCCACCATCTCTTCTACATGTGAATGCAGGGCTGGCACTGCCTTTTTGGCGAAGAAATGCCGGCTTGGCACTCTCCACCGCGGCTCGGCACAAGCCATCATTTCTCGGAAAGGTGCTGAGTCCACCACTTAGAAAGGGAGGGACTGCAGCACTAGCAACTTGGACAGGAGGACGTTCAGCTTCTGCACCGTCGGGTGCGTGCTCGCAAACTGTTGTCTCTTGGAAACGGATTCCAAGAAAGACTGCTGACGGAATCCGTGAAGAGGAGTAGCAGGAGAAGGAGCATCTGAACGAGCGGAAGATGCCAACGAGCGACAACTCCCCTCAGCAGAGGTGTTGGAGCCTTGACTGGCTGATAGAGGGCGATTGACGTCGGGTGACGGAGCAAGTAACGGAGCAGGTGATGGAGCGGGGGCTGGGGCAGGCAGAACCGCCGTATCTTTATCACGGTTTTCCCAGGCCACCGAATGGCGACGCTGCATATGCTGACGCAACGCTGTAGTCCCAACATGGGCCCCCTGGCCACGCTTGACTTACTGGCCACATAGTCGACATACGGCTACGTTTACTTCCACGGGCGGCTTGACGAAAAATTGTCACACCGCCGAGTAGGAAACTTTGCCCCCGCTACTCCTCACTGGCTGACTGCTACTTCCTCCGTGCACACCGGCACCACTACTGGCCGTGGTGGTAGGCTGCAGTGGAGCTGGTGCTGTACTCCGTGGCCGTTTGCCTCCACTGACACTGCTGCGACCCTGCTGCCTCCTGGGCAACCCACCGACTGTTTTGCTCGCTGGCAAGCTGGCACCCTCTTCTCCTGATGATGCGGAAGCAATAGCCTGATGACGACGAGGCTGCCAAGTGTGATCAGCCTCATCATCATCAATTAGGGTCTCCGCGTCACTACTAGCCCCCTCGGCTGCGTGTGGGTCAGGAGACAGACCTGTCTCTAGACCGGCTACCGAGCCACTCTCCTCGCCAGTACTTCTTCGCCTGGCTGCTGAAGAGGCGGATGTCTCCCCCCGTTCCTGACCGCACTCTGTTAGCTCTTCCTCACTGTACAGTGGGGCTGAGCCCACAGCATGCGATACTTCGCTTGGTGAGGGAACACCAAAGGACAGGGGCAGGTAGAGGACACGTGATTTCAGTGAGCTTGCTCCCGGGCCATGCCAACTAACGGTTGTGTCTGACGTACCCACCGACCGTTGGCTGTAGGTGTCAGAGGTGACCTGGGAAGAGGAAGACGACCGAGTCAACCAATCGATGACGGCAGGGTTGTCGGTGGAGACACGACCGCTGGATGACACCGGGAGCACTGGCCTCTGGCTGCGACTAGTGCTGCCTCGACCCCTTCCTCTGCTGCCACGTCTGCTCGCTCCTGAAACATTGCCTCCTCTGCCACTCCTCTGCGTGTTGTCTGACATACTCTTTAATTCAATAGTGGTTGTGAAGCAGAAAGTAACGATTCTGTGTCCCTGAGTAACAATTCTGTGTCCCCGAGTAACGATTCTGTGTCCCCGAGTAACGATTCTGTGTCCTCGAGTAACGATTCTGTGTCCTCGAGTAACGATTCTGTGTCCTCGAGTAACGATTCTGTGTCTGTCCCTGAGTAACGATTCTGTGTCTGTCCCCGAGTAACGATTCTGTGTCTGTCCCTGAGTAACGATTCTGTGTCCCTGAGTAACGATTCTGTGTCCCTGAGTAACGATTCTGTGTCCCTCAGTAACGATTCTGTGTCCCTCAGTAACGATTCTGTGTCCCTCAGTAACGATTCTGTGTCCCTCAGTAACGATTCTGTGTCCCTCAGTAACGATTCTGTGTCCCTCAGTAACGATTCTGTGTCCCTCAGTAACGATTCTGTGTCCCTCAGTAACAATTCTGTGTCCCTCAGTAACAATTCTGTGTCTGTCCCTCAGTAACGATTCTGTGTCCCTGAGTAATGATTCTGTGTCTGTCCCTCAGTAACGATTCTGTGTCCCTCAGTAACGATTCTGTGTCCCCGAGTAACGATTCTGTGTCCCCGAGTAACGATTCTGTGTCCCTGAGTAACGATTCTGTGTCCCTGAGTAACGATTCTGTGTCCCCGAGTAACGATTCTGTGTCCCCGAGTAACGATTCTGTGGCCCCGAGTAACGATTCTGTGTCCCCGAGTAACGATTCTGTGGCCCCGAGTAACGATTCTGTGGCCCTGAGTAACGATTCTGTGGCCCTAACTCTGTCCCTAATACAGACAGGTCTGTCTCTCTTGAATGACCGGAGGCTAATGGAGAATTCTAAGATGGCCGCGATTTATAGCTCCACCATTACACAGTGCTGGCTGGCTGGCTGCTGATTGGCTAATGCGATCACATGTCATGAATGAATGCATTATGGGTCAGCGCGCCTTGTCTGCGCGCCTTCCCAGAGATCCCCGCTCTGTCGCCGCCATTTTTGGGAAAATTCGATTCGTGCATCCGAAGTTTGCTAATTTTCGGATTCGGCGTGAATTGAATTTTTCCTAATCTTCGAAACGAATTCCACTTCGCCATGTTCGATTCGCTCATCTCTAATAATATCGTCTGCAAAGAGACTAAGTTTGTGTTCGTATTGGTGAAGTTTAATTCCCGTCAAGGCTGGGTCGCTTCTAAGACTGGTTGCTAATGGTTCAATAAGTAAGGCAAAAATTATGGGGGACAGAGGGCATCCTTGTCTGGTGCCGTTTGATATGCAGAAAGGCTGTGAGAGTGTACCGTTGGTCAGTACTCTGGCAGTGGGTTTGGAGTAGAGAGAGAGAATTGCTGAAAGCATCCAGTCTGTTATTCCGAATTTTTGTAAAGTAAGGTTCATAAATTGCCAGTGGATTCGATCAAATGCTTTTTCCGCATCTAGTGATAGGAGGATGGAGGGTTGTCTTTTGGTCTCAAGATGGTGTATTAGGGAAATAATTTGTCTTGTAGCGTCAGGAGCCTGTCTACCAGGTATAAATCCCACTTGATCTGGATGGATTAATGTGGGTAAATATGGAAGTAATCATAGGGCAATTATTTTGGCGTAAATTTTTATATCCGTATTGAGTAAAGAGATTGGTCTGTAATTTTTTATTAACTGGGGGTCTTTGCCCGGTTTAGGGATAGTAGTTATTATGGACTGTAGCATGTCAGAGGGGAATTCCCCATTCGTTGCGGCATGGTTATAAAGTGTAGATAGGTGAGAGGTAAGATTGGGTTCTAGTGACTTGTAAAATTCATTAGTATAGCCGTCATTCCCTGGTGATTTGTTTAAGGGGAGAGTGTTTATGGCTTTCTTAATTTCTGGTGGTGATATCTAGAGATGAGCGAATCGAACTAGGCGAAGTGGAATTCGTTTCGAATATTAGGAAAATTTCGATTGCCGAATCCGAAAATTAGCAGACTTCGGATGCGCGAATCGAAATTTTTCCTAAAATGGCGGCGACATGTGCGGCGACGGAGTGGGGATGTCTGGGAAGGCGCGCAGACAAGGCACGCTGACCCATAATGCATTCATTCATGACATGTGATCGCATTAGTCAATCAGCAGCCAGTCAGCCAGCACTGTGTAATGGTCGAGCTATAAATGGCGGCCATTTTAGAATTCTCCATTTGCCTCCAGTCATTCAACAGAGGCAGACCTGGCTGTATTCAGGGAGAGAGTTAGGGCCACAGAAACGTTACTGAGGGCCACAGAAACGTTACTCAGGGACAGACACAGAATTGTTACTCAGGGACACAGAATTGTTACTCAGGGACAGACACAGAATTGTTACTGAGGGACAGACACAGAATTGTTACTGAGGGACAGACACAGAATTGTTACTCAGGGACAGACACAGAATTGTTACTGAGGGACACAGAATTGTTACTGAGGGACACAGAATTGTTACTCAGGGACACAGAATTGTTACTCAGCGACAGACACAGAATTGTTACTCAGGGACAGACACAGAATTGTTACTCAGGGACAGACACAGAATTGTTACTCAGGGACAGACACAGAATTGTTACTGAGGGACACAGAATTGTTACTCAGGGACACAGAATTGTTACTGAGGGACACAGAATTGTTACTGAGGGACACAGAATTGTTACTCAGGGACAGACACAGAATTGTTACTCAGGGACAGACACAGAATCGTTTAATTAAAGAGTATGTCAGATAACATGCAGAGGAGTGGCAGAGGAGGCAATGTTTTAGGAGCGAGCAGACGTGGCAGCAGAGGAAGGGGTCGAGGCAGCACTAGTCGCAGCCAGAGGCCAGTGCTCCCGGTGTCATCCAGCGGTCGTGTCTCCACCGACAACCCTGCCGTCATCGATTGGTTGGCTCGGTAGTCTTCCTCTTCCCAGGTCACCTCTGACACCTACAGCCAACGGTCGGTGGGTACGTCAGACACAACCGTTAGTTGGCATGGCCCGGGAGCAAGCCCACTGAAATCACGTGTCCTCTACCTGCCCCTGTCCTTTGGTGTTCCCTCACCAAGCGAAGTATCGCATGCTGTGGGCTCAGCCCCACTGTACAGTGAGGAAGAGCTAACAGAGGGCGGTCAGGAACGGGGGGAGACATCTGCCTCTTCAGCAGCCAGGCGAAGAAGTACTGGCGAGGAGAGTGGCTCGGTAGCCGGTCTAGAGACAGGTCTGTCTCCTGACCCACACGCAGCCGAGGGGGCTAGTAGTGACGCGGAGACCCTAATTGATGATGATGAGGCTGATCGCACTTGGCAGCCTCGTCGTCATCAGGCTATTGCTTCCGCATCATCAGGAGAAGAGGGTGGCAGCTTGGCAGTGAGCAAAACAGTCGGTGGGTTGCCCAGGAGGCAGCAGGGTCGCAGCAGTGTCAGTGGAGGCAAACAGCCACGGAGTACAGCATCAGCTCCACTGCAGCCTACCACCACGGCCAGTAGTGGTGCCGGTGTGCACGGAGGAAGCAGCAGTCAGCCAGTGAGGAGTATCGGGGGCAAAGTTTCCTACTCGGCGGTGTGGCAATTTTTTGTCAAGCCGCCCGAGGAAGTAAACGTAGCCGTATGTTGACTATGTGGCCAGAAAGTCAAGCGTGGCCAGGGGGCCCATGTTGGGACTACAGCGTTGCGTCAGCATATGCAGCGTCGCCATTCGGTGGCCTGGGAAAACCGTGATAAAGATACGGCGGTTCTGCCTGCCCCAGCCCCCGCTCCATCACCTGCTCCGTTACTTGCTCCGTCACCCGACGTCAATCGCCCTCTATCAGCCAGTCAAGGCTCCAACACCTCTGCTGAGGGGAGTTGTCGCTCGTTGGCATCTTCCGCTCGTTCAGATGCTCCTTCTCCTGCTACTCCTCTTCACGGATTCCGTCAGCAGTCTTTCTTGGAATCCGTTTCCAAGAGACAACAGTTTGCGAGCACGCACCCGACGGTGCAAAAGCTGAACGTCCTCCTGTCCAAGTTGCTGGTGCTGCAGTCCCTCCCTTTCCAAGTGGTGGACTCAGCACCTTTCCGAGAAATGATGGCTTGTGCCGCGCCGCGGTGGAGAGTGCCAAGCCGGCATTTCTTCGCCAAAAAGGCAGTGCCAGCCCTGCATTCACATGTAGAAGAGATGGTGGGCCAGTCTTTGAGCATGTCGGTCTCTGCCAAAGTGCACGGCAGCGCCGACGTGTGGAGCTGTAACTACGGTCAGGGACAGTACATGTCATTTACGGCCCACTGGGTGAACGTGGTGCCGTCACAGCCGCACCAGCAACTTGGACAGGTCACGCCGCTTTTGCCTCCACGTTTGCATGTCCTTGGTCCGGCAAAGATGTCCGCCTCTACCACCTCTTCTTCCGCCGTGTCCTCAGCCGCCACCCCTGTGCCAAGTCCCATTACCCGACCGGCATATCACATGTGCAGGGCGCAACGGTGTCACGCTGTGCTGCACCTGGTATGCCTTGGCGAACGTAGTCACACAGGGGAGGAACTTCTGAGTGTAATGAACAGAGAAATCGACAGATGGCTGTCTCCGCGCAAACTGAAAATCGGAACCATGTTGACCGACAACGGAAAGAACATGGTGTCTGCTCTGCGTCAAGGAAGGTTGTGCCATGCGCGGCTCACGTGTTCAATCTGGTTGTCAAGCGGTTCCTAAAATCCACCATCCCACTGCAAGACATCCTTAAAATGTCACGTAAACTTTGCATGCATTTCAGCCATTCCTACACCGCAAAGCACACCCTCCTTGAGCTGCAGCGGCAGAACGGAATTCCACAGCATCGCCTGATCTGCGACGTTGCAACAAGGTGGAATTCAACCCTACACATATTAGACCGCCTTTACGAACAGTGAAAGGCCATCACCGATTTCCTGATGTTACAAGCGGATAAAGGTACTCCCCTGTGTAACTTCGATGTCAGCCATTGGCAGCTCATGCGTGACACCTGCCGCTTGCTCAGGCCCTTTGAGGAGGCCACGCTATTCGTGAGTCGGCAGGACTATGGGATGAACGACGTCATTCCTCTGTTGCACGTCCTGGAACAAATGCTGTTAACAATGGCTGGTCAGGGTGCGGTAGACGTGGCGCACAGATCTCAACGCCACCTGACCCCTGTGGGGGCAGGACAGGAAGAAGAGGAGGAGGTAGAGGAGGACATTTGTGCTCAGGAATTATTGAGTGAAATGGGTGTTTTTTCCACTCAGCGGACAGGAGTGGAGGAGCAGGAGCATCTGGTAGAGGAGGAGGAGGAGGAGACAGAGGACCCAGACGCACCGTGGCAGTATGCTGTGGAGATGGAGGCAGGGAGTCCCTCGCATTCCTTGGCAAAAATGGCCCATAGCATGCTCGGTTGCTTGCGTAGCGACAGCCGAATAATAACCATCAGACAGAGGGATGACTTTTGGCTGTCCACCTTGTTGGACCCTCGCTACCGTTCGAAAATGGTGGCCTTTTTCACACCTGCTGAGAGGGAGGCCAAAATAACGTACTATAAAAACCACCTATGTAGTCAGTTGGTCTCTGCCTTTGTGCGCCAACGTCCATCCTCAGACACTGTGGGCCCTGTGCGCTCGTGTTCCGCTGCCATGGCAGCAGGGGAGGGGTGGGGTGGTAGGAGCAGTGGCAGCTCCACCAGCAGCGGCTGCCTCAGTCTGCAGTCGATGATGAGTAGCTTTCTTCACCAGCGCAGTGAGGAAACTACTAACCAGCCGCAGCAGCAGCAGCATCAGGTGGACCTGGAGCAGGACCTCAAACAACAGGCTTGGGCCTACTTGGACAGCACCCTGCCAACCGAGGTAGACAATCCCCTTGACTACTGGGCAACGAAACTTGACCTTTGGCCCCAACTAGCTGAATTTGCCCTTGAAAGGCTGTCATGCCCGGCCAGTAGCGTGGCATCGGAGCGCGTGTTTAGTGCGGCAGGAGGTATTGTAACTCCGCGGAGGACACGACTGTCCACCCAAAGTGTGGAGAGACTCACGTTTGTGAAAATGAATCAGGCGTGGATTAGTCTGGATTTCAAACCACCAGTTCCTGACACAACTGACTAAATCCGCCATGAATCATGCCCCAAACATGTGCCACTTTCAGGTCTCCTCACACTGCTGGTGTGTTCCATTTTTTGTCATAGGGTGCTGGCAGATTACGGGCCTCCCATAGCTGCTGCCAGGCCCCTAATCTGCCATGGGCCCCTATACCGCCTCCTCATGCTGCTGCCAGGTCCAGAGTCTCTCATGGGTCCCTGTAAGGCCTCCCATTGCTGCTGTCTCCATCGCCACACTCTGCCATGTGCCACTTTCATGTCTCCTCACACACTGCTGGTGTGTTCCATTTTTTGTCATAGGGTGCTGGCAGATTACGGGCCTCCCATTGCTGCTGCCAGGCCCGTAATCTGCCATGGGCCCCCGTACCGACTCCTCATGCTGCTGCCAGGCCCGTAATCTGTCATGGGCCCCTGTTGTCGCTTGTTGGCATATTCCGCTCATTCAGATGCTCCTTCTCCTGCTACTCCTCTTCACGGATTCCGTCAGCAGTCTTTCTTGGAATCCGTTTCCAAGAGACAACAGTTTGCGAGCACGCACCCAACGGTGCAGAAGCTGAACGTCCTCCTGTCCAAGTTGCTGCTGCCAGGCTCGTAATCTGTCATGCGCCCCTGTACCGCCTCCTCATGCTGCTGCCAGGTCCAGAGTGTGTCATGGGCCCCCGTACCGACTCCTCATGCTGCTGCCAGGCCCGTAATCTGTCATGGGCCCCTGTACCGCCTCCTCATGCTGCTTCCATGTCCAGAGTGTGTCATGGGTCCCTGTACGGCCTCCCATTGCTGCTGCCAGGCCCGTAATCTGCCATGGGCCCCCGTACCGACTCCTCATGCTGCTGCCAGGCCCGTAATCTGTCATGGGCCCCTGTACCGCCTCCTCATGCTGCTGCCAGGTCCAGAGTGTGTCATGGGTCCCTGTACGGCCTCCCATTGCTGCTGTCTCCATCGCCACACTCTGCCATGTGCCACTTTCAGGTCTCCTCACACTACTGGTGGTTTCCATTTTTGTCATAGGGTGCTGTATGGCCTCCCATTGCTGCTGCCTCCACCGCCACACTGTGGCTCCACACTCTGGTTTTGGCCCCGTGACTGCCCAAATGAGTGAAGTGTGCGGTGATTCTAAGATCGACGGCACTCATCTGCATGTCATACTGACTGTCAGTATTATTTCTCTTCCCCAGCAGACTCCAAGGGCATTTAAATTAAAGGTACAGTGTTCTGCACTAATATAAAGGCTCTCTGAAGCCTAGAAACACCCTTTTATAAGTTAAATTCGCGGCCAATATATTCGACTCGAATCAAAATTTTTTCACGAATTCGCCGAATCAGTCGAATCAAATTTTTGAATAATTCGCTCATCTCTAGTGATATCGGTACCGAAAGCGATTCAAGTTGGGAGGGGGTGATGCATGGGAGAGATATGTTCTGTAGGAAGTCGCCAATGGAGAGAGTCGTTGGCTGAATTGTACTTGAGTCATCTTTTATATTGTATAGGTTTTGGTAATATATTGCAAAAGCATTGGCTATATCTTGCGGATTAGTTAAAGTGGTGTGAGTGCTAGGGTGTTGGATTGTGGAGATTTTAGCTTTGATTCTTTTTTGTTTGACAATTTTAGCAAGGAGTGAGTTTGCCTTATTTCCTAGAGCATAGAATTTGGTTTTAGTTTTTTGAAGATTAGTGTCATAATTTTGGAGTAAAATAGTTCGTAGTTTGTTTCTTTCTAAAGTTAGGGTCGCGGATGTGGAAGGGTTCGGGTCTGTTTGTTTATTGTTTCATGTAAACGGATTGAGGTCAGTAGTTGGGCAATTTGTTGGGATCTCTGTCTATTTATGCGGGATTTCAATTGTATGAGGATACCTCTCATGTAGGCTTTGTATGTCAGCCAAAGTGTAGTGATTGAGATATCCGGGGTAGAGTTCGTTTCGAAAAAGAGTTTGTGGGCGTCTAGGATATGCTTCTGGTTTTCTGGCCTTTTCAGAAGTGAAGAATCCAATCTCCAAATAGGTGGGATTGCAGAGCGTGTGTCGTCTTCCAAGGATATACTGATCGGAGCGTGGTCTGACCAAGTTATGGTTCCGATTTTGGATGATCTCACGTGTTGTAATGTCCACTTGTCAGTGATGAAATTGTCGATTCTCGAATATGAGAGGTGAGGAGGGGAGTAGTAGGTGTAATCTCTCTCGGTGCCATGTTGACATCTCCAGATATCATATAGGTCGTGATCGTGTAGGAAATGGTTAAAGTCAAGTTTGGTAGGTTGTTTAGTAGAAGATGAATCTAAGAGCGGATTACCCAGAACATTGAAATCGCCACCAATAATGAGTCTGCCTTGTTTATGGCGCGATATGGTTTTGTAAAGCTTGCGGAAAAAGGACAGTTGTTTGCTGTTTGGGCCATAAACATTCACTAGGGTATATGTCATATCATTTATTTGACACACTAAGATATGATATCGGCCATGTGGGTCGGCTATGCTCGAAATAGTTCTAAGTGAAATAGAGTCTTTAATAGCGGTGAGAACTCCATTCTTCTTTTTGGTTTCAGTTGCCATAAATGTGTGGGAGAAGTGGTGAAGTTGTAATTTTGGTATTTTTCCCGTGACTAAGTGGGTCTCTTGTATGAAGATGATGTCGGCTTGGGATTTCTTAATTTCTTTGGAGAGCATCGATCTCTTGAAGGGGGAGTTAAGGCCTCGTACATTGAGGGAAGTGATGTTAATCATTTAATAGTCCATTCCTGAGGTGTGTAGTTAAATGATTTGTTATTTGATAGAGGTGTAGTCCCATGAGTGTCCCTTTGCGAGATTTAAAAGTTATAACACTGCGGTGTAGGTTGGGTGCGATTTGTAAGCTGTATGTAGTTTTCCATGTAAAGTCATAGTAAATAGCTGTTAGATTGAGGGTAGATAAGTGATGGTGCCATCTTTGAGGGGGAAAAGGGAAACCTAAAACACTAAAAAAGAACTTGCAAAGAATGCAAGAAAATCGAATAGCTTCCATAGCTACTTCAAAACTGGGGGGTGCGAACAATTCTTGACCGCCGAAGGGGTCAGGCCAAGTGTAAACTTGAAAATCGAGTTTCAACAATTCTAGGCCGATCGCCAGTAGATCGGTATTGAATGAAAGTCTCTCTGGGGACAAGTTCCCGTATAATTTTGCCTCGTGTATTTTGTTTATCCTTGTTAGTTAGTTATGACGCCTCCATGTGTTGAACAGGAGGGAGAGCAGTTCCCTGTGCGTCTACGGGAATGATATTCCATGCTTTGAGTAGGTCTAGGCCTGCTTCAAGGGATCTGATTGTGAAAATTCTACCTTGGTGCCGAACTGTTAGCTTTGTAGGGAAGCCCCATTGGTAGGCTATGTTATGATTTCTTAGGGCCTTGGTAATGGAAATCATTTTTTTCCTGTTGAGAAGTGTGGCCTTGGAGAGATCCGCATATAATCTAAGATTGGCATGCGTTGGTGGAAGTGGTGGCGGGTTTCTAGCCACTTTCATGATTCTCTCTTTGATATGGTAAAAATGTATACGTGCCAATACGTCTCTTGGAATGGCCGCTGGTAGAAATGCAGGTTTGGGTAGTCTGTGGGCCCGATCGATCACAAGCTCTAAGTCAGGAATCGATGGGATGAGGATTTTCATGTATTGTTGTAAATAAGGGAGCAGCGTCTCATTGGTTACTGATTCAGGTATCCCTCTAAATTTAATGTTGTTACGGCGTGATCTGTTTTCTAAGTCGGCTAATTTTAGATTGATTTGTTCGATGTCAGAAGTGTGATCTGTATGAGCGTCAATCAGATCATTATGTGCCTTTATTATATCTCCCATATTTGTTTCAACGTGTTGTATTCTGCGTTCTTGCTGATTTATAGCGCAAGTAATTTGGTTGAGTGATGTGGAAAAATCTGTGTGCAGGGTCTGCCGTAGTGATGAGAGCATGTTTTTCATGCATAGTTCTGTCAGCGGTTGATCTGATGCAGGGAACACATCTATGTCAGGAAAGGACGCATGAGGTGGTGGAGGCGGAGTATTTAAGGCCTGATATGAGGGGTCAAGGTCATGATCTAGACGTGGCCGAGATTTGGCTGGGCTGCTGGATGTAGGGGACAGTGGGGGTGATAACTCACCAGGGTCCCCTGGGTACAGTGACTGTCTCAGCCTGGGATCCGTGTGCTGGTCCCTGTAGTCCTCCTCATGGCTGCCTCTGTCTCCCTGCATGCTGCTGTTGTGGCTGTTGCGGGCGCCATCTGGGATTCCCGGCCCGAAGGCCGGGAAGAAATCAGTGAGTTTCCCCGGCTGCCCCGGGGTTTTCCTCCTGCGGGGCATGGTCATCGAGGTGCGGGTGCCTGTCGGTAAGGGCTGGGAGCCGTTTGTTGTCCCCAGAGCCGGTGTGAGCCGCTTAATGCTGGCGGGTGGACGGAGCTGTCAGCAATGCACGTCCATCCGGGTGCCGGCCGCGCATGCGCCCCCCCTCTTTTCCATTTTATCACTCCCTTTCTTTCACTACTCCCCAGCTCCATTCCTGGACTGATTATCATCATTCTCAGGGCTGGTTTGCACTATGAATACGTAGTCGAGATGTGTTCCGGATGCGTCTTTGCCTGTGCGTTTTGACACGGTTTTTGGCATATCTGGTGCGTTTTTGATGTGTTTTTTATGCATTCGAAAGTATTTTTTATACCTTCTAGTCAGTTTTTTTCCTCCCTCTCTTTTTTCATTTGAGATGGGGACATGTGTGATACGGCGCATTTTTGGTGCACTCCGGTGCGTTTTGATGCGTTTTGCAGCATTCCAGTGCAGCTCTGTACGAGTGAGATGCGGCGTGTTCTGATTTTTATCTGCAGCTGGAACGCACTGGAACTACGAACACTGATGTGAACTATGACATTGGCAACTATGTATAGTATACTACTTTATCTTTGATGCAGATGAAAAGTAACTGAAATGCATGTGGTGTGAACTAGCCCTCAATCTGTTTTCTTTGTGTTTTTTTCTTCACAGCTCATCTCTGCAACCCTGCCCACCCACTGGTTTGTGTGGCGTCGGCGCCATATGTTTCTATGACGCCGTCACATGCCTGATGAAGGGGTCCTGCGAGACTCCAAAATGTTGCCTTGCTGTAACTATGTGATGGTTTATTAAAACCTTTGGACCCATATTGGTGATCCTCGGTGTGCTGGTGACATTTTTTCCTTGCTGATTTTGTTCAGTTCCAGCCGACGGTCACTGCAGCACCCACTTATACACACAGCCATTTTTAAGGCAGGAACGTGTGCGTTTGGATCATACACTTGCCTAGGGCAGCACGACACCTAAATACACCACTGGATAACTGGGTGGACTATCTTTTATATATAACTATTTGCTTATAACAATTCTAAACATAGTCCCACACTTAACAATGCCCTTTTTTCTTAAACACCAGGTACCATCTGTCATGTGCCTGGGACTGAACTTGGGTCCTTCTGTCTTTGGGCAGGTCAGTTCACTCTGCCACTGGGGAACCTGAGTCTTGCAGTATACACCTTGCATAGTACCTCTGCTCCTAGTACTCTCTAGCCCCACCTGTTTTCCAGCTGCAATGAATCCACAATCAGATCAGCCTAAATTGCATGACTTCCTATGGAATGTGCCCATTTGTTGGATCTGTTTCCCTGGGTGTGCTATACTGCTGTGCTACTGAACTTCTGGACTTTGACGTCTGCCTGATTCTTGGATTACTCTCTTTGCCTGGCAATTCTGCATTACTCTGCCAATCTGTGTATGACCCTACCTGTCTCCGACCACGCTTCTGGATTCTGACTTTGTACCTTGCCATCAAGATTTGTTGCTGACCTGGCATGCCTGACTATGCCCCAGCCAAAGCACCACTTTAGACTATACCTAACAGGTCCCTTACACCATCCAGGATTTATTCTGATATCCCTGTCTGAATACCTGCTAAAATTAAAGGTTAACAACTTTACAAGAAATTCAGCACAAACTGCTTGATATTTTGAAGGAGGCTCAGGAATATTACAAAAAGGCTGCTGACAGACATCGCAGATCACTCCTTTTTTTCATGTTGGTGACAAATGCTAAATTTTGTGAAAATTTTGTGTGGCCTTTCCAGATTTTTTTCTCAAATCAATCTGGTCACCTTTCGCTTAAAACTTCCTGAGTGTATGAAGATTCACTCTGTTTTTAACATATCACTACTCAACCCATTTTATGAAAATCCTTTCTAGGAGAATTCTCCCACACCCACCACTCGTTGAGGTGTAGGGTGAAGAAGAATTTGTATTTGAAAGAATTATTGATTTAGGAACACATTACAATATCTGGTTCAATGGGAAGGATATGAACCAGAGGAAAATTCTTGTTAACCTGGAGGAGAAAGTTCATGTCACCAGATTGACAAAAGAATTCCACCAGAGGTTTCATCACAAAACTGGCTCTAAGATGTCCCAGAGCCATATTAGAGGGAGTGGAGTGCTGCTAGGATCTGGGTCTGAACCTCTCTATTGTGTTTGGTTGTGGCTCTTCTCACTGTGCCACCAGAGATTCTGGACAGCTCTCTGCTTGATTCATTGGAAAACCTTGCTTTGTATTTTGTTTCTAGCGAATCTTGAACCCTTTACTCCTCCCATGCACTTTCTGATTTAAGCCATGTCTCTGCACTTCCTGTTTGCCAGAATCTCGTGTTTTCGCCAGCCAGTATTTTGCTCCTTGCACACCTGCTGCTGTTCTTATCTTCACTACAACTCACTATTGACCTTTAGCTTGTGCATCGACTATGCTTCCATGTGATCCCATTCAGCTACTTGTTACCAACCTTTGGCTTGAAGACTGACTATGCTTCTGCTTAGTATCTACCTGCTATATCTGCTACCAGCCACTATCTCGTTCAGCTCCTGGTGGGGCAATCCTAGGGACCACGACCTGGTACTAGCATGCAGCAAAACCCATCCCCACCATCAGCAGCTCTAGTAAATACCAGTTAATACTTAGACCTAGTGCTGCAGGTGAACCTGTGCCATTTACTATGAAGATCTGCTGGTGTATTTCCTGCCGATTACTCATCAACCTCTCTACTGCTACAGCCAATGGATTCTAATCCTTATTCTAGGCCCTGACAGACAGTGACACTAGCTGAATAACAGCTTCCCAAGCTGTTATCAGCTGTATAAGGGGCGGGGATAGTGGTGACATCATTGATCAAATATAGCCATCACTATGGGCAATGATGTCACTTATCCCCACTCCTTTACTTAAAAAGATTATCAATTCCCCATGATGTCATGGGTACAAGCACTGGTGGCTTCCTTAGGAACCAGTGACAATAGGAAACTGCTCCAACCCTGAACATAACCCTTATCCTTTGATATTTAAATCAACCACTAAGACATAAATATAACCTAACCATTAAAATCAATAGTTTATTGGAGATAAAAAGGAAATAGCCTGTCTCTGTTTCACAATATTGGAATACTTCAGAGCTGCTGATCAATTATTATTTAACCCTCTGAGTCTTAACCATTCTCCAAAAAATACAGCCCTGAAGAAGGGGGAGGCAATTCCCCCGAAAGGTGTTGGCTCCACTTGTTTATTTTTATCTTCAATAAACTATAAAATCATCAAGTGAGACTTTTTTTTTTACAATCACCCAAGTGTTTAAGTTAAAGGATAAGTTCACTTTAAAAAAAGTGAACTTTTTTAGAGCCTAGAAAGCATTGTACAAGCAATCAGCAGATCATTGGTGCCATGCAGGACTCCTGCAAACTGCCAGTTTATCTGCTTCCCTGTCATCTCTAATGGGCAAGCAGATACAGTCTGACAAGAAGACTCAATGTCCCAGTGCTCAACAGTTGTAGTTCATTGAGAAGCCGACAGCTGCAAAAGGCTCTCAGGACTGGCAGTTCATTCACAGTACACAATGTAAAAAAAATACATAAATAAACTTTAAAATTAATTAAAAAAAAAAAAAAAAAAAGTGCCCCTGCTCCCCCGTGCTTGCGTACAAAGGCGAAAGCACAAGTTGGTTTGCTACACAGGCAAACAGCGATCGTTCCACAAATGTGAGGTATCAACGCGAATGTCAGATTATGGGCAGTAATTCTAGCACCAGAGCTCCTTTGTAAATCTAAAGAGTTACCAGTAAAATGTTTTTAAAGCATTAACTATGGATAGTAAAATTTACACTGTTTGTTGCTGTTGAATAGGCGGGTGTAGCAATCATGCCCACAGAGAAGGACGCAGTCCTCCATTTTGTTAAGAATTCTCCATGTTGTCCCATCATCCCCCCTTCCTCTGTTCATACACAGTGACATATGGTCCGTGTGTGTGTGTTGGAAGTGTCACAGGCCGGCCAGGGAACAGCAGGCAGCTCCGAGCTACAAACCATTTTTGAGCTGGGTGCCGGGCGGGCTGGGAAGCTGAGTAATCTGGCACCTCGTAAAAAGATAACCCAAGCCTTCCCCTGAGTTCAAAGACATTCCAGAGGAGTAAGGAACTAGATAACACTTTTAAAATCCATTTTTTCCCTATGTCTCATATCTTGGAATATGAGAGGCTTACAAAAAAAGCAGGCCTATCTTCAGATGGCCCACGATTAGACAAATTGTTTGATAGGTCACACTCCCTGACTGGAATACCTAGGAAAGCAGAAACTTACATCTCTTGAACCCTTCAAATTTGTATGTCATATTTCATATGTACCCGATCTTCAGATGCGTCTGCATACTAATCTACCCACGGGTGGAATGGTACTTGTGCCTAGGAAAACTTATGAGCCAAAATATGAGTGAAGAGATTTTATTTCTAGTTTGGGTCTCCGCCCAGACAATCCCTCCCTAAATGAGGCATTGGTCCTTGGCTTCAGAGACACCCCCTGCTGAGGGACTACAAAATGGGCTGTCAGGCCTAAGAGAAGTTGAAGAATTCTCCCTTTTAACATCAGGACCACCTTGGGAAACCGTGCCCTTTCACTCTGAAACTTGATCTGCAAACCCAGGACTTTGGCAAGTACTTTAACCCTCCAACTTCTCTCTGTTATCTCTTTGTTGTGATATTGTTCTCTGTATATATATATATTACACACACGCCTTTTTTCTGTAAATTTTTTTAATGCACCCTTTTGACCTTTTAGTAATAAATCTTTCTTTCTGAAAGTGTTGAACTGTTTCTATAGCTCGTTAATGCAACTTACAAATTCCTGCCGCTGAAGAGCGCTACTATGAGTGTTTAACCCTCTGTATAACCTGTCTGCGGTGATAGTGGTATACACAGACGATTATCCAATCAGCCTAGTGTATTGCTAATATTGCAGAGTTTCCTCTTTCTCTGTACAAAAAGTAGGTCGCGGCAGTGTGAAGGGTTAATTGTGTAATTAACCTGACCCAGTAACAATCGCATTCAGGCTGCCGGTACATCGATTTGAGGTCCAGTGAGCTTTTAAGCAGGGGCCCCCTATGATAGCATAGTGCAGGTGACAAGTTCTCTTTAAGGGGATAATAGTGGTCTATTAGACTGCGAATGTCACCTTTGCACTCTGTTATAGTTGGTTGACCACAGACTGTGTTCACTCAGCATCTTCTCTACCAGAGAGGGTGGGTTTTACTCTGAAATGAGAAGTGACCACAGCTTAGCACTCCTATGATCATACTAATACATATTTAAAGGGAAATATTAATTGTTGTGATGTTCCACATCCCCAAAATGCTCAATACCAAAAAAACATTTGTAGGAGGGACTTTATAAGCACAAACAATATTGAAGCAACACACACTTAAATGTACAGTATAAAAATATATTACAAATATTATCCAAATTTGTTTGACAAAAACACAGTAAGATTTAACAGGTTGACATTGCAACGGTTCATTACAACTAGATGTTTTATGTGAATACTCACAGACCACATACCAAGCTCTTCTTCAGAGTACATCCATGATCTTATTACCTAGGGGAGATCAGCAGATGGATATTCACAGATTTCCACTGGTCTCCCTCCTGCCACAGACTGCTGGGCATCCAGGAGGTCAAATGCGCAAGGGACAAATGTTGGGGGGTCAGTTGGGGATGCAGTACATTCCCTGCTGCTAATAGATACCCATTTGTTGGGAGTAAAAAAGTAAATAAAGTCCTGGCTGCTGTAGTGGCTGGGAGTTTGTTTACAAGTTGATACTGCAGCTTCCATAATGGCTATGGTGGTAGCAGTGCAAGGATGAAAGGATTGCAGAATACAACTCTACAGAAACTTTTAGTCCATCCAGTTTACTTCCTCTAGTACACTGAGAATTACATATGAGGAACTCCATCTTTGGGATGAGGTTCAAGTTTGCTGGCTAAAAGACCAAATTTGGCCTGTTCACCCATGCAAAACTCTGACTGTGTTGCATGTGAAAGCTATTTATTTAGAGGTGGTATTACTACCCTAGCTAAATGACTAAATGTGACTGCATGTTAATGCACCTTAACAACCAATAATAATGTGCAAAAAAAAAAAAAAAAATTGACACAGGTTTCCCCCCAAAAAATTCATACCAGACCTTATCCTAGGTAGGGGTCTAATATGAACTTTAACCTTTTGCCTCCCGGCCAATGGCCGTTTGGCGGCCGGCAAAATCCCTCAGTGTTCCAGGTGGACGCCATATGGCGTCCTCCTGGACATACGCAGTTTGCGCACTTGCAGAGCCACGCAGCTGCGCAATCTGTCACTGACCATGTACCTTGGACACGGCCGATGACAGATCTGAGTACCGGCCCCGTTGCCGGTACCATGTGACCAATCACAGCAGGTCACATGACAGTTGTATACAATGGATGGCTTCATTAATGCCATCCATTGTATACTAGTGTGTCTAGCTGTGATTGATCACAGCGATCACATGCACAAGCTGAGCCAATCACAGCCCAGCTGTGGCATGTGATTAGCCATGGCCAAAATCACAGCTAAGCACAAAAAAAAAAAAAAAAAAAGTGAAAATATTTTAATTTTCCGAAAAATTATGACAAAAAAATACAACTTAAAAAAAAACTCGCCATGCCTCTTATGAAGCACGCGGACTGTCTACTTTGCAAAAAGTGGTCATTTGGAGCATATCTGTACTGTTCTGACATTCTTGGACCTCAAGAAATTAGATTGGCCATCAGTACTTCAGGATTGATCAATATTCAGATATATCCCATAGTTTGTGAACTCTATAGCTTTCCTACAAACTAAATAATACATCCTAATTTGGGTTATTTTCACCAAAGACATGTAGCAGAATACAACTCGGCCTAAAATTTATGAAGAACAATTATTTATTTGCAAATTTTTATAACAGAAACAAAGAAAAACGTGGGTTTTTTTTCAAAATCTTCGGTCTTTTTTGTTAATTTAGCAAAAAATAAAAATCCCAGTGTTAATTAAATACCACCAAAAGTAAGCTCTAGTTGTGTGAAGAAAATGATAAAATTTTAGTTTGGGTACAATGTTGTATGATTACACAA
Organism: Staurois parvus; assembly: GCF_062004578.1. Taxonomy (NCBI): domain Eukaryota; kingdom Metazoa; phylum Chordata; class Amphibia; order Anura; family Ranidae; genus Staurois; species Staurois parvus. The sequence goes on from NW_028317883.1 coordinate 6,742,157, forward strand.
TTGTCATTCAAATTGTGAGAGCGCTGAAACCTGAAAAATGGCCTGGGCAGGAAGGGGGTAAAAGTGCCCGGTATGGAAATGGTTAAGGGAGACTCCATGCACAAAAAAGGCACTGGGTCTCTTGGTGTCTGTTATTGATTTTAAGGGGGTACCATACACAGAATGACATGTTGGTCGGTTAATTAGATACTGTCTAAATTGGCCCTAGTATGTGTATGTATGAATGTAAGTTAGGGACTTTACATTGTATGCCCCTTGAAGGCAAGTGATTGATGTGAATGTACAATATATATGTAAAGTACTGCATAAAAGTTATGGTGCTATAAAAGTACCTGTAATAAATAAAATAAAAAACATTCCATAGCAACCAGATCATGCTTGATCATCTTTATTCCTGGCCAGCACTGCTGGGGAATGACAGTGCTGAACCCAAAAGAGATATAATACATTTTGCTTTTGGGCTCATTCATCGGAGGGAGGATCATTAAAATAATGTGCACTGAGCTCCTTCTGCTCTACCCAGAAACACATGCCAAGCCTGCAGGTGGGACAGAGGAGCACACAATACCTACCGGGGATGTAGCGGAGGAAATGAATCCTATCTGTGCCTGCTGTATCTTGCTGACTTGCATCTCCTCTGAACCCTGACACTGGCACAGTCAGGGATTTAAGCGCCTCCCTTCTCCTCTCAGACTAATAGAGAGAGCCAATCAGAAGCCATTAAAGAAGCCAATGACAGGGACTTTCTGAAGCAGGAGGTGCAGCTACAAAGCATTGTGGAATATGCGGTCTTGAACAGAAACAGCCTGATAGGCTTATATGAGCAATGGAACTACAGAGACCAGCATGCTTAGTGAGAGCAGAGTGAAGGACCCCATCTTGTTTTCCCTGAGGGGAGGCAGTCTGCGTGTGGCAAGGTAACAGTCTGGACCTGGCAGAGAAGTGCTTAGGGTCCGTTCACTGCATGTTTAGTGATCTGCATCAGTCAAGGGGACACCCAAACAGAGATGTGGGCCTACAGTACAGTGCCTACACCGACAGCGTGAAGCACTCATTGTGTGCTGACCAGAGGAGCTTGTTTCCAGGACGATCGTTTGGGCCTTAGTCACAGGATCTGGTGAGAGGGATTTTGCCCATTGGCAGATGACAGGAACACTGCACACAGACAGACATTACACTTCCTCATACTCACCAGGCACTGGGTTGTGTCGATGGCCTTGGTAAACAGACAGAGAATTTGCTTTGCTATACAAATACTGCCACGGGATTACAATTCTACTTTATCATAGGAGTTTAAGTGCACCAACGAAAGTGGCTAGCTGAAGATCCCAAGATTCATCCTGTTACAAAGAGACTGAAATTACTGGTGCCATACGGGCATGCGCATTCAGGCCTCTATATTGCATGGTGTGTGAGGGAATAGCTTTACCTTGGAAAGTAGCTATTAACCACTTGCCGACCACAGATAGCCGAATGACGGCTACACTGCAGCCGGCCAGTTCTGGGTGGACGTCATATTACGTCCTCCCAGAACATGCTCTCCTGCACGCCCCCAGGGGCACGCACCCAGCGATCTCCATGATCGCTGTGTCCTAAGGACATAGCTGATCACGTGATGTGGTAAAAGGCCAATCACAGCGGCCTTTTACCACGTGATCAGCCGTGTCCAATGACACGCTAATCACAGGGAAATGCAATTGCCGGTTCTCGACTGCACTTTCCTCACGCTGTCAGAGCATGAGGAAAGTACTGCACCGATCATCACGACACTGATGATCAGTGCCCTGATGATCGGTGCCCAGCACTGCCACCCACCAGTTCCGCCCACCTGTGCCACCCAGCAGTGCCCAGTAGTTGTGCCAGTCAGTGCCCAGCAGTGATGCCAGTCAGTGCCACCTATCAGTGCCGCCTATCCGTGACACCTCATTAGTGCTGCCTATCAGTGCCGCCTATCCGTGCCACCTCATTAGTGCCGCTTATCAGTGCTGTCTCATCAACGCACATCAGTGGAGAAAAATTACCTGTTTGAAACATTTTATAATGGAAACAAAGAAACTTTTTTTCACATTTTTTGCACTTTTTTCATTTATAGCACAAAAAGTAAAGTGCCCAGTGGTGACTAAATACCACCAAAAGAAAGCTCTATTTGTGAGAAAAAAATTTTTTGTATGGGTACAATGTTGCATGACTGCGCAATTGTCAAAGTGCGACAGCGCTGAAAGCTGAAAATTGGCCTGGTAAAGAAGGGGGTACAAGTGCCCGGTAGGCAAGCGGTTAAGCATCAGTTGGACACAGTGTTTGCCTACTGGGCTTGTGGTGTCGGGGGTTAGAAGGGAGAAGTCTGACACAACAGAGAGTCATTCTTCTGCTCTCCTCCTGCTTGGACATCATAGAGCCAAATTTATTTAAAGGGGTTTAGACTCACTTTAAGGTTGCTAATTAAGTGTTTGCCTCTGCTCTTGGGGTTATTCACAGTTGGAATCCCCTGAAAGCAGCCCGAGTGTAAAAGCTATATTGCTTGCGGTCACAGTATTTGCTGCTCTTGATTCCCCTAATGTATACCTGTTGTTAATGTTTATTACTTTCCCATAGAGGTCTTACAGTAAAGCTGATCTGTTTTATTATAAAGTGTGTGCTTTTCATTGGTCCTTGCACTTCCACTATTGCCAGGTGTACCAGTTGGGCTGTGACAGTTCTTGGGGTTGAGAGACAGAATGGCGGAGTGAACAAACTTAAGCAGCCCCTTCGGGGGTATCTCTACAGGGAGACTCACGGTGAAGGTGGAGGGAGGAATGACACTTTCCAGTGCTAGTGGAAATTACTTCCATCAGGAAGCCGATTGTCAACTTGCCGAAGTATGGCATATGTTGTTGGCAGTAAAGGATCTAAGACATCCCCCAAGCATGTTATTATATTTTTATGTTTCACGTTAAGTCTTATTAAAACAGCTGCTCCTCATCAAACAGCATTTTTAATGTATTTTTCCTTTTTTGCATTGGTACATGTTCCTCCCAGCAGTGCCCAGCATCCAATGTCATTTGTAACATTCCCTTGCTTAATAAACTTGAGAACTGATTGTCAAAATTTGCCTGCTATTGACTTCATATTAAACTTTGATATCAGGTGATTTTTGGCTTTGTTCTCCCAACATGCCTGCAATTCTAACCCTATGAAATTCTTTACTCCATCTGTACTTTGTTGAAAAAAAACTGTGCCTATATTCTCCATACAGTCAGTCAGCACCTGTATGAAAAAAAAAAAATATATAAATATATATACACAGGGCTGGAAAAAAATCCTTGCAATTATTGAGGAGTTTCCTATAAAGTGTGACTTCAAAAGTGATGCAGAGTCTGCTTAGTGCCGCTTTCCTCACTAAGCAAAAGAAAATCAATTTGGTGTAGGCATGTAGATTTCACAGGCTCAGCTACCTTTCCTCCATTTCTCTTGTTAAACAGAGCGCTGACTAAAGAGGCATCTAATAAAATGAGCAATAAAAAGGCAGTGCTGTGTGTTGGGAGCTCAGCTCTGCAGTGACTGATGGCCTCTTCTGTGTGCTTGGACGGAACACAAACAAGGGAGGTGATTGCTGCAGAATGTTAATCTAACTTTGCCTATCCTAGTTGCACTTTGTCTTCCCAGATTTCCCTGGGGGGTCCATTATTTTGTGAGGCTATTTTGCAGAAAGATCGAGCTGTATCACGTTGCTTACCTGAAAAACTAGCAGTAATGTATTATTTGCTGCTGCCACCCCTCATGTGTCTTTGGTATGTTTGTAAGAATTACCGGTTGTTTTCACAGATGCTAGAACTATGGAAGAATGCTCCATCAGACTCACCACCTTTGGAATCCACCACATAACAAGACTCAAGATAAAATTATTGCTTTCCAACATCCACTTCACAGGATCTCTGCTCCTTCTGTACTTTACATTTGTGAATTAAGCCCAACTCTGGGTTATGGACCCACCAGCAAGTGACACTGCTTTCTTCCGGACCTTCTCCCAGTATATATGATTTTTAAAAAATCATTTGCAATATTTTTCTGTCCCATCACATACTGGGTTTTCCTCTTTATCTTCTCCAATGGTGGGTGATTCTTGGGGATGCAAAGGGCCAATAGCATGATGATGAAAGTGCCACTATCTGCATCAGTACACTATGAATGAAGGGTGCTGTGGTGAAGCCCTTCAGGGGATGGAGCCATGATGCATCATTGAATCAAGAAGAATGAGGTTACTTTGCAGAAGTACTAGGGGAGACAGCTCTAGTTTCAAGATGAGTATTGCAGCTTAAGCTGTATTTTTGTTCTCTGCTTGGGGGCACATTTAACCACTTCCCTACTGGGCACTTTTACCCCTTTCTGATCAGGCCAATTTTCAGCCCTGTCGCATTTTGAATGACATCTGCACAGCCATGCACCACTGTACCCATATGACTTTTTTTTTTTTTTTTTTTTTTTTTTTTTTTAGAGCTTTCTTTTGTTGATATTTAATCATCACTGGGCATTTTAGTTTTTACACATATGACCACACCACCCATACGCCCCCAGTGGCTTGCACTTGGTGCTCTCTGATCATTGTGTCCTTTGGACACAGCTGATCAGATGGTAAAGGGCCAATCACAAAGGCCTTTTGCCACATGATCAGCTGTGTCCAAAAGGACACAGTGATCACAGAGAGCACCAAGTGCATGCCGCTGGGGGCGTACGGGTGGTGTGGTCATCAAATGACACCCTCCCAAAACTGGACAACTGTGCTGTAGTTATCATTCAGCTATAACACGGTCAGGAAGTGGTCAATTTAAAAAATGCTTGGCAGTCATGGCATCATTACACTATGCATGGGTAGTGAGCTTACATATTTAAAGCGGAGCTCCACCGAAAAGGGGAAGTTCTGCTTTAAGCCTTTGTCCCCAGCTCCCCATTAAAGATTGGCACCTTTGGGGAGCGGGTACCCGAATTTGACAGGTACCCGCTCCCACTTCCGCTGTGCTCGTAAGCGGAAGTTGGTCTCCCCCCTCCCTCCCCGTAGTCATCTGGGACATGAGACAGGTCCCAGAAGACTACAGGGCCATTCACAAAGTGCAGCGCTTCTCGTGCATACGCAGTGGGCACCTGGCTGTGAAGCCGCAAGCTGTCACAGCCGGGTGCCCACACTGAAGATGCCTGCGCCAGGGAGAGAAGACTGCCGGTGAAACCAGTGGTGGTGAGGACATCGTTGGACCGAGGGACAGGAAAGTGTCTGCATTTTAAAAGTCAGCAGCTACAGTTTTTGTAGCTGCTGACTTTTATTCTTTTTTCAGGTGGAACTCCGCTTTAAGCCAAAATATCTCATGATTTTACATGTTTTGGTATTAAAGTGGTATTAAAGGCATTACAAAATAAAAATAAAATAACCATGTTATACTTTCCTGCTCTGTGGAGTGGTTTTGCACAAAGCAGCCTCCTCTTCTTGGGCCCCCCACCTGCACTCCTGGCCCCTCCCTCCTGCCGAGTGGCCCCAGAGCAAGCAGGCTTGCTCCTGAGTGCTGCTCTGCGTGTCCATTCACACACAGAGCTGTAGCTCGGCCCTGCCCCCCTCTCTCCTCATTAACTCACTGGCTGTGATTGACAGCAGAAGGAGCCAATTGCTCCCACTGATGTCTCTGCTTTTGAGTCCCATGAGAGCCAAGGATCTTGTGCACATGGCTGGATAGCGATGGGGCTCAAGCACCAGGGGGGCTAGGGCCCTGCTGCACACAAAGATTTGTCACCTTCATGCATAGAATGCAATGTAGTATGTTACTCATAGCACCAGTGCCTTTATTGTTTTGGTATGACAAGAAGACAAAAAAAAGGAGCAGGTGAGCCCAGCTGATAAAGTGCAATGCATCTTGTCAGTAGTGTAGAAACAATAGTTGCAGTGTGGATCCCCTACTCCACCTGGGCACAGCCATTATTGCTCTCTGCTACATCTATTCTTGCTGAGGTCCGATATCAGCATTTGAATTAGCTGTTACCATTATGTGCAAAAATGTGAAAACAATTACTTTTACAGACAGTGATTTAGAAGCTATAAGGCAATCACAGGACTGTAATCACAGAAGGAAGATTGTAGGACTCGGTTAAGGCAACCAGTATACTAGCTCTGATTAAAATATAATTTATACTAACTATATCTCAAGCAGCTGTCTTTCATAGACAGCATTAAAATGACACCATCAAAACTTATTCTTTCACTGATAAATGACCCTCTCTGTAATGATGCTAAGTGATGGCCATCTTATCTTGAATATATCAATTTCTGCTCTACAGATAAATATATAACTGGACTTCCAACGTCAGGGTTAATTACACTGTAGGCAATAAATACACAGTCACAGGGCTGAGAGCACTAAAAGGGCATCATTTAAAAGGCATATTTTGAGCAACCAAAGTTGCTAGTTATTGGCTTGTTAAGCAACTGAATTATTCAGCAGCGATAGGGTTACGCTTGCCCTTGAAGTCATCAGCACTGTCAGGGTTACAACAACATTCAGACCTTGAGAACAGCCCTTACAATTTATGGCAGAATACTAATGGATGAAGATCAATCACTTGATTGATTGTACACCCCTAGCTTTCACGCCTTCTCTAAAACCTACATTTTTTATGTGATTTGCAGCATGTATTCATTTTCAAGTACTGTATGCTTTAAAATTGTTTTTGTTGTTATCGTGCCAACCCTGGTGGACTTCTGTTATCCTGATTTCTTATCTTCATGTGTAATAGCATAAGACAATATGCAAAGGTAGGGTAAAAATTAACGTCCTGGTGTTTTTGTCTAATTTATTGTTGATTATTTAAAGGTACAATTTTTCAAAAATGGGAAATGTGCATTTAAATGTGCCAGCTCATGGGATACAATCTACATGCTGAATAGAATCCTGTGTACCTGGCTGCCCAGCTCACTAAATTGGTGTGGTTACCAGCATATCTTATTGTTGATGAATTTTAATGTGAACATGTCTTAAAACAGCACAGAAGAATCATATGGAAGGAGATTTTTTGTTTGTCCAGAAGCAATCAGAAAATCCATCAGAATCTGGCTACAATTGATTACGGTCAGATGAAGAATTTTTATAAGCTATAGATATTTTTTGGAATTCTACATGAGTGGCTCCAAAAACATTTGCTACTTTTCAAGTAAGTCATAAAAATAATTTAAAGAGAGTACATATAGTCTTATAGAATAAAAAAAATTAAAACAGCATAATTTGAATGTTACAACAAATACAGCAAAATCTGTAAAAAGTAAAATATGATGTCAGGTTGTTAAACAGACTAAGACAAATCCTAACAAAAAAAATCTTTAAAGATATTAATAGTAAAAATACTATGTCTAAATATGTAGGCCCTGTGAGTCAGTTTCATGCGACAAGTGGAAAGCAAATCTATTAGGTACCAAATACATTCTTCAGCTCTGTGCTTACAAAATGGTGGAGCTGATGCACATAATGAGAACAAATAAAGCAATCACAATTGCACCACAATGGCTCAAAATGTATATGGTCCATAAACAGTTAAACAAAATAAAGACAAAATTAAGTACCTGCAGCAGATAGCATACACCAGCTTGTCCTGAAAGAAATGAACTCAGCTATTTGAAAGCCTAATGCAGGCCATAGATGGGGAGAAAACCGGGCGTTTTTTAAAAAAAAAAAAACGAAAAATTGTCCGTTCAATAGGCCGACGTTACCACCAACAGAAAAAAAAATAAAAATATGGCCGGCATTTAATTACTTCTGTCCCTGCAGAGATCCCCGCTATTATATTTGACATTAAAAAGTGTCGCGGTTGCAGCATTGTATCTATTTGTATCCATTTCGGTTACAGATTTTTTTCGGATAAAATACATTGTTGCAACCGCAATACTTTTTAATGTCAAATATAATAGCGAACTGGACCTCTTCCTCCTCGCAATTTCGTATGTAAAGTTTTCAGAGTTTGCAAATGACCACCCCCCCTTTCCAAACAATAAATTTACTGAAAGCACAGGACCAATAACATAAAATAATTGTCCTATTGTTTTTGTGTGGCCCATGATAAATGTGCAAATGTTTAACAAAATTATATTTTTGATAAAAATACACTAAAATTATTCAACATCCCTAAAAAAAAAGCTGATGTAGCACTTCTCAATGAGCCTAGGAATGATATTCCCAAACATATGCAAATTCTTAGCAAATAAAAATAGAAGTGAAATATCTGCACTTAGGTGAATCTATGCGTATATTAGCTGCTGACACTATGACTAGATACTCGGCATAACAGATATAGGTATATAACAAGTACAGCGCTCACAAACCCAGAACTAAAATGGTAAAAAGAAATAGTAATGGAAAATAAATCGTATGAGTAACTAAAATCTTAAAATCCTATTCTAGTACCAACCAGGCTCAACCCTGCTTAGATTCTGAGATTAGATGAGATTGAGTGCATTCAGGATGGTGCGGCTGTGGACCCTACCCCCAATTTCTATCCTTAGCGTCAATATGTGCAATCAAAATGCTTTACATAAACCGTGACATTATATAAAACAAAATCAACAAAGTGCCTAAATCCATGTATTCATATAGAGACTGGAAAATACACTGAAAAATATAGTGGGACAGAATGAAAAGTGTCCCACGAACTGTGATAAGAAAATAGGATGAGCTCCTCAGGCCATCACCAAAACACTTATAAAGTCTTCTATGGGTTGTTGGTCACATGTGCATAGTGAAATTCCCCCAGGGAAAGGACGCTCTCTCCAGTCTCCCCTCAGTTACAGAAATTTTGCTATCATTTGTGACCATATACATCCACAAATTGCAGGGAACCTCTGCACCTATGGCACTTAGCTCAGCAGGACCAATGCACATATGATAAAAGAGACATTCCATATAGCTTAGAACCACCCATAAAAAGGAATGTATTAAGTCTAATCACTTACAAACACCCAGAAGTAACACAGCTGTCACAAGTTAGCTTGCAGCCTCTTGTGTGTTCATTCTTACCTCCTTGCTGCTCTTGATTCCTTCACATGTGTGTTTGTCTGTGCTCACCTGTGGGTGTCATCTGCTATTCCCTGGGTTTTATGTCCTTCCCTTTCATCACTTCCTGGGCCTCCTCCTAGCTGGCTTGTCTATTTAACCACAAGCCTACAGGGCAATTATACCCCCTTCCTGCCCAGGCCAATTTTCAGCTTTCAGCGCTGTTGCACTTTGAATGACAATTGCGCGGCCATGCAACATTGTACCCATATGAAATTTTTAGCATTTTTTGAGAAGATAGAGCTTTATTTTGGTGGTATTTAATCACCTCTGGGTTTTTTATTTTTTCTTAAACAAACCAAAAACCACCGAAAATGTTGTTATAAAATTTTGTAAATGAGTGATTTGTCTCCTTCACTGATGTGCGCTAATGAGGCTGCAGTGATTGGCACTGATAGGTGGCACTGAGGGGCACTGATGAGGCAGCGTGACAGCTCGAGAGGAGAGAAATGCCGATAACCAGCATTTCCCTGTTTACATGTGATCAGCTGTGATTGGACACAGCTGATAACATGACCGAGCGGACATCTTCGGCTCTTTCCGTGGATCGGGGATCTGCTGTGTCCGAGGGACACAGCGCACCGCCGATCGCCGTGCTGCGCACTCCCTGAGGTGCGCATGTGCGGTGAGAATGGGAGGACATCATATGATGTCCTCCCAGAACGAGAGAACCACCTTGCGCCCGTCATTGGACTATATGGCGGGCGGGAGGTGGTTAAGACATGCTCAGTCTGTCCCACTTTGCCTGAGCAACTTCATGTTGTTAGAGCTCCCGTGTGTTCCTGCTGTGAATCCTGTATTGTCTATCTGTGTACCAACCCCGGCTTCATTCCTGACCTTGCTAGTTTTTCACCTGTCCTGACCTCGGCTTGCCCATTGAATTCCCTGTGTCTTCTCCCTTGCACCCTGCTCCCACTAGCGGTCTCCTCCACCTTAGCTGGGTGTACCTGGGGGCTGCGACCTGGTCCCAGCCTGCTGCAAGTCCATCCCCACCATCAGGGGCCCTGGTAAACAAGCAGGCTGGGGCTTAGATTCCGCTCCCTGGGAAACCCCAAGCTGTGCATCTATAGTGCTCACTACCATAGGCGTTGACAACAGCATAACATATGGTACAGCAACATGGGATTCAAGCATCAAAGATCTGGGTGAAGGGGAAGCACCACTGCAGGAGGACACACAAAGGAAGCTGCGGGAAGCAATGGGATAGACAATGAGCAGGGGAGGATACACAGTAGTGGAGGGAGGCACACTGCGGGATCCAGTGGTGGGGAGGAGGGTGGTCACATTTTTTATGAACCAATGCAATTGCTAGCCTGTCAGCTGTCAATCACAGCTATTCACGAAGAGTCTAAGGAACATTTTTCTATAAGTTCATGGTTGCCATTGCGATCATAAGTATGAAAGAATGCAGTGGACAAAAAAGAGTCACTCAGTTGGCTTGCTGCAAGCAGTTTTGTTTTAATGAAACCCTTATAACACCTTCCTGCCTAACTACTATAGGTCAGGCAGGATGATCCTCCTTTTGAGTGGAAGTCATATGGTATCCTGTCAGAAGGTGTCACTCATGCAGCCGCAATCTGTCACCGGCTATTATTATTATTGTACAGGATTTATATAGCGTAAACAGTTTTCTGAGCGCTGTACATTATAATGGGAGACAGTACACGAAACAGTACAGTAACAATACAATTCAATATATGAGGGGTTCGAGGGCCCTGCTCCTTGGAGCTTACAATCTAGGAGGGAGGGGATAGTGGTACAGGAGGAAATAGCTGTGGGGGATGGAGTGGTAGGAAGAGTGGAGGAGTTCAGTAATTAGCTGAGGGCGGGGTAGGCTTCCCTGAAGAGATAGGTTTTCAGAGTGCGCCTAAAGGCAAGTAGAGTAGGTGATAATCTGATGGACTGGGGTAGGGAGTTCCAGAGGATGGGGGAAGCCCTGGAGAAGTCCTGGAGATGAGCATGGGAGGAGGAGACCAAGGAACTAGAGAGCAGGAGGTCTTGTGGGGAGCGGAGAGTATGTTTTGGGTGGTATTTGGATACCAGATCGGTGATGTAGTTTGGGGCAGTATTATGAACAGCTTTATATGTCAATGTTAGCATTTTGAATTTTATCCGTTGGGCAATCGGGAGTCAGTGGAGGGATTGGCAGAGAGGGGTGACAGATACGGAGCTGTTTGTAAGGTGGATGGGTCTGGCCGCAGCGTTCAAGATAGACTGAAGCGGGGAAAGCCTGCGGTGGGGTAAGTTGATGAGGAGGGGGGTACAGTAGTCAAGGCATGATATAATGAGTGAATGAGTTGCTTAGTGGTGTCCGGGGTTAGGAACGGACGTATTTTGGAGATGTTGCGGAGGTGAAGTCTACATGAGTTTGCCAGCGAATGGACCTGGGGCTGGAAGGACAGATTGGAGTCTAGGATGACACCTAGTATTCTGGCTTGAGGGGAGGGATTTATGGTGGTGTTGTTGGTCTTGATGGAGAAGTCGGGGGGGGCGCCAGCTGGTGGGAAAACTAGGAGCTCAGTTTTGGAGAGATTTAGTTTGAGGAAGTGAAGTGACATCCAATCCGATATGTCGCTCAGTAGGCTTGTGATACGGGCGGAGACTGAAGGGGTGAGGTGAGGGATAGAGAGATAGATTTGCGTGTCGTCAGCACTGGACACAGCCGATGACTGATCACTACACCAATCACAGCAGATCACATGACAATTGTATACAATGGATGGCTTCCTATCATGTCATCCATTGTATACAATTGTGTTGTTAGCTGTGATTAGTCACAGCGGTCACATGGTACAGACAGGGCCAGTCACAGCCCATCTGTAGCATGTGATGAGATTTAACTAACCAAAACAAAAGACACTGAATGAATCAGTTTCATTCAGTAAAAATGGTTGCTAATATCAAGGAAATGCTTTGGTATAAGTAATCATAATGTGTAAACAAAAAAAAAATAAAAACAATTGGAAAAAAAATTCATTTTTTTTCTTACACCAAACCAGTTATATGATAAATTTGTACTGGACTGGTGACAATATGTAAAAAAAAATTGTGAATTTTTTTTTAAATTTCTTTATTTTCCAAAAAATTGGGACAAAAAACTACAACTTCAAAATACTTGCTATGCCTCGTACGAAATACCTTGAACTGTCTATTTGTCAAAAAAAATGAATAATTTGGGGGGGTATCTGTACTATCCCGGCGTTTTCAGGCCGCAAGAAATGTGTTGGCCATCTGTGCATCAGGATTGATCAATTGTCAGAAATATATATACCATAGTTTGTGGACTCTAAAACTTTCCTACAGACTAAATAATATACACAGATTTGGGTTATTTTCACCAAAGAAATGTAGCAGAATATATTTTTTGACCTAAATTTATGAAGAAAGGTTATTTATTTGCAAAATGTATAACAGAAACGAAGAAAATGCATTTCTTTTTAAAGTTTTTTGTTTTGTTTATTTAACAATTGGGAATTAAATAAAAGAAAGCTCTATTTGTGTGAAAAAAAAAGAAAAACATTTATGAGTACAGTGCTGCATAACCACACAATTGTCATTCACAGTGCGACAACACTGAAAGCTAAAAATTGGCCTGAGCAGCAAGAGGGTAAAAGTTCTCAGTACTGAAGTGGTTAATGATGCGCTTGGTGCCAATGGATGGATGCAAGTTAAAATTCTGTGCCTATAATTAAAAATGAATCAAGGTCTTTAACAGTAACTACAGACCTGTAAGTTTAACCTCTTATAGTATGAATATCATGAAAGAACAAAGTTGCCAAACAAATTTTTAAGCCAGAAACCTTAAAGTAAAGCTGAACTGCTACAAAACAGCTAAATACACAGCTGAAATATGTGAGAGATGTTTTACCCTGCCAAAGGATTTTATTTCTCTCCATCCAGTCCTGAAATTCATCACAGGCCTTGCAGGGCAAGAGAGTAATTTTAATTTCAGAGTTACATATCTCCTCTCCACTCCAATCTGTGACTGGACAGTGAAAGGAGAAGCAGCAGACCAATGAGCTCATCTCTCTGCCACTCTGCTTGCTCTTTTTATCAGCATACACCTTGCACTGTGCAGGGCAGGAGACTTGATTTTTAGCTTCTACAACTGTCTTAACACTTACATGTCCGATCTCAACCTGTGACTGGACAGTGAAAGAAGAATCAGCATGAGCTGATGAGCTCATCTGCCACTCTGCTCTCTCCCACTAGCATGCACCTTGCAATACAGTACAACCAATTGTCTCCTTGTGCTGCTACAACCTCAAGCAATCTGAATTCTCCTGTACAGGGAGTGCGATAGGATGACACCAAGTCAAATTCAGGTACTTACACTGCTTCTGTTAAAAAATAAGGATGTGCTGTTGAATACATTAACTTGTGTCTTTTATATCTGCCTTAAATTCAGCTTTAGGGTTTATAGGTTGAAAACTCAGTCTGAAAATGAACAGAGATCAGTAAATGAATAGCAAACTGGCTTAAAAACTGTGTTCAGAGAATAGTGATTAATAATTCATACTCTGAAGAGTCTAAGGTTTTTAGTGGTGTATCCCAAGGTTCAGCTTTGGATCTGTTACTTTATAACCTATTTATAAATGATAAAGACTTCAGGATAAAAGTAAAATGTTTGTGTTTGCTGAAAATACAATACTTTGTAGTGGGATTAAACCTACAACAGTAAAATCATTATGTATATGCACTAAAGCTTGCTTGTTATACTCATTGTGGAACCTAAGGGGTAAATCCTCTGCATTGTGAAAAATCACTGTTTGATCCTGTCTTCTCTGATCCTCCCCTTCTTCCAGTGCCCCCCTCTTATCTTCTGATAAGACATATCATGTGGAGACACTTTGCACATGCTAAGTTTGGTGTGTGTTGCTAGAGAGGGTTTTTTCTCTTGGGAGAGTGCCTGTGAGGTCAGGGGTTCTGCATCCTCCTAGAGCAAAATGAAAACTGCTCCTGCAAGCTTTAGCCAGTGCTCGGCTGGACACTGATAGAAGTCACAAGACTGTTCTAACTGATGATGAGAAAAGGTATTTAGTAGTTTATGTTTACCAAAATAATTGCATTTCCATGTTCTGTGTACTGTAGGAGACCAGATATAGAGAATGCCGGTTCCTGGGTTTAGTAACGCTTTAAGTCTCTATAAGATGTCTCCATATAATAAACTGGTAGGTACTCTAGTAGAGCTGGATAGGGCCACAAGGAGGAACAGGATGAGCACTGCCAGAGCCCTACAAAATGACCTCCAGCAGGCCACTGGTGTGAATGTCTCTGACCAAACAATCAGAAACAGACTTCATGAGGGTAGCCTGAGGGCCCAACATCCTCTATTGGGCCCTGTGCTCCCTGCCCAGCACCATAGAGCTTGATTGGCATTTGCTATTGAACACCAGACTGACAGGTCCTCCACTGGCAACCTGTGGTTTTCACAGATGAGAGAAGGTTATTCCTGAGCACGTGACAGAAGTGAAAGGGTCTGGAGAAGCTGTGCAGAATGGTATGCTGCCTGTAACATCGTTCAGCATGACCGGTTTGGTGGTGGGTCAGTGATGGTCTGGGTAGGCATATCCATGGAGGGACGCACAGACCTCTACAGGCTAGAAAATGGCAGTGTGACTGCCATTAGGTATCAGAATGAAATCTGGAATGGACCCAATGTCAGACCCTACGCTTGTGCAGTGGGTCCTGGGTTCCTCCTGGTGCACGACAATGCTGGCCTCATGTGGGGAGAGTATGCAGCTGGAACTGCTCCTGGAGGATTAAGGAATTGATACCATTGAATGGCCCCCATGCTCACCTGACCTAAATTCAATAGAACATCTCTGGGATATCATGTTTTGGTCCATCCATCATCACCAGATTGCACCTCAGACAGTCTTCCTCCATCCAATATTGCCAGGTTGCACCTCAGACAGTCTTCCTCCCTGTCAGCTTGGGCACACTGCTCATCCCAATTAGTGTGCTTACAGTGAAGCACCCCCCCGCCCCCTAGTAAAACACTCCCTACACACAGTTAACCCTTTGTTCGCCGATCACATTAACCCCTTCCTGCCCAGTGTCATTGCTTTTTTTTTTTAGCACTGATCACTGTATTGGTGTCACTGGGAATGTCAGTGACATCAAGTTAGTTCCCCCCCAGTGCCAGAATGCCCGCCGCAGTCCCACAGTCCTGCTAAAAGTCTCTGATCACCGCCATTAGTAGAAGGAAAACTTTTTTAAAAATCCTTCTACTAATGGCGGCAATCAGAGACTTTTAGTGGTGCGGCATTGCATCACTGCGCAATTGTCAGTTAAAGTAACGCGGTGCCATAATGCAAACAATGGCCTGGTCAGGAAAGGGGATAAATCCTCTGGAGGACAAGTGGTTAAGTTAAATAAAAAATTTAATGAAAGAGCCAAAAAATCTCATCTTGACTGTTCAATTCATTTTTGGACACCAGTTCACCAAAAGGATGTCATAGAACTGTAAAGATTACAGAGAAGGGTAACAAAATTACTATGGTGCTTAGCTATGAGAAGATTTTAGGGATTTTTTGCCTTCTTCTGAATCAGCATGGCTTTGAAGTGCTGAGAATGCAGGATTTCATTTATTTTTTTCCTATTTTGGTTGAACGTGATGGGCATATATTTTTGTTTAAAATTCACTGACTATGTAACAAACATTTGCATTGCCTTATCTTTTTTTCCTGTTTTGTAGCAAATGCTTTAAGCAATCAATGTCATTGATGGAAAATACATGCGAGCATCTAATATAATGACCTTTTGAAAGGAGGGTAATTGGAGTCAAGAATTCTAGTCAGTGAGTCAGAGGGTCCCAATCAATGCAGATATGTGTTTGACCTGTTTTGGCCTATTAAAAAGAAAAACAACCCTTTTACTTGCTCTTTAAACATAATTCAGACAAAAAATTTGTTGAACCTTTTAGGTATGGAAAGGCTTATAAAAGAAAAACAACTTGAGTTTCCAGTAGTCTACAGATAGCAAAATATTTTTTCAATAGAAGTGTACCATTTCTAATACTTCCCTTTGAAGTAGGTATCCTTCAGATATCAGTGCAAGGGTATATCATGCAATCACCTAACTAGAGACCAAAATGACCAAAACACCTATCGGAGGCGTCCATGGTATGTTATAAAAAAAGGTTGTTCTACAAGCAACATCTCCCATCCCTTGTGTAAAGACCATATTTTACATTACCTTTGGAGTAATGTTCTAAGGATTATTGAGAGCTTTGTAGTGTATGTGTGAAGTAGCACTAGAACTTGTTGGTGGTGAGTAGGTCTGGGCAGCTCAACTCATGAAGGGTCCTCAGAGTGGGTTCCTTTGAACATGTGAAACTGGGTAAGGAGTGCCGTGTGTGAATAGAAAGTGAATAGAAACTCCAACTGATGATTAACAATGATCACTTTATTGGTGTTTGATAAAAAAAACCATAGCCAGAAGACTGGGTGTAATGGTTTCCTCCTATGTTTTTTCTTGTCTTTCTTGAGGGTTTGTAAGAGAGAATTTGCAGGATGCGTGGATTTGATAACAAGATGATGATTTAGTATCTCAGAATCTCCGTGCTATCTTTATTGCTTTATTGGGATGTGTACAGATAAATTTAGAAATCTGGGTTGCATTACATGTGAATTGTATCTATTTTATTGATATTAAAAAGGTCTCAAAAGAAGTTTAACTATGTGTATATTAGTCTTCACTGCCACCCTCTTGAACTGATCCACCTAGGATTTGATTAATGCAAGCACTGCAAACATCATTCAGCAAGGAAAAAAAAAACTCTGTTCATAACAGGGGCTCTACTTCGTATGGGCCAGTGTGGGTCCAAAGAACCACTTTTGTAGCATATCTGTACTGATGAACTTGTACTGTGATTCTGGGACTGCAAATCCGTTGCTTGATGCCCTACTTAAAGGGCATGCAAAAACATTGGGTTACTGCACCAGAGAGGCTAATCAGCAACACAGAGCTTGTTCCTCTTACTGCACTGACCCAATGCCTGTGGAGGGTTTCTCTGGCTGACAGGGTTTTTTACTATACCAGTACTAAGGACTGTTTGGATTGCCTTAGGTATCTTGGGACTCATATACACTATATTGCCAAAAGTATTGGGACACCCCTTCAAATAATTGGATTCAGGTGTTCCAATCACCGTCATGGTCACAGGTATATAAAATCAAGCACCTAGGCACGCAGACTACTTCTACAAACATTTGTGAAAGAATGGGTCGCTCTCAGGAGCTCAGTGAATTCAAGCGTGGTACCGTGATAGGTTGCCACCTGTGCAATAAGTACATCCATGACATTTCCTTGCTACTAAATATTCCATGGTCAACTGTTAGTGGTATTATAACAAAGTGGAAGCAACTAGGAACAACAGAAACTAATCCACGAAGTGGTAGGCCACGTAAAATGACAGAGCGGGGTCAGTGCATGCTGAAGCGCACAGTGCGCAGAAGTCGCCAATTGTCTGCAGAGGCAATAGCTAAAGACCTCCAAACATCATGTGGCCTTCAGATTAGCACAACAGCATGTAGAGAGCTTCATGGAATTGGTTTCCATGGACAAGCAGCTGCATTCAAGCCTTAGATCACCAAGTGCAATGCAAAGTGTCAGGTGCAGTGGTGTAAAGAATGCCACCACTGGACTCTAGAGCAATGGAGACATGTTCTCTGGAATGACGATTCACACTTCTCCGTCTGGCAATCCGATGGACATGTCTGGGTTTGGCAGGTGCCAGGAGAACGCTACTTGCCTAACTGCATTGTACAAGTGTAAAGTTTGGTGGATGGGGAAATATAGTGTGGGGTTGTTTTTCAGGGGTTGGGCATGGTTCCATTGAAGGGAACTCTTTAGGCGTCAGCATAACCAAGACATTTTGGACAATTACATGCTCCTAACTTTGTGGGAACAGTTTGGGGATGGCCCCTTCCTGTTCCAACATGACTGAGTCCTGACCTCAACCCAATAGAACACCCTTGGGACGATCTAGAATTAACTCAGTATTAAACCCTATGGACTAAGACTGGGATGCCATTAAAGTTTATGTGCGTGTTTATGTGCATGTAAAGGCAGACGTCCCAATACTATATATATATATATATATATATATATATATATATATATCCATGTGATATATAACTTAGTGTTTTTGTTGTTTGTGTTTGAAACATAGCCAGCACTGCAGAGTTACCACTGTGTCCTAATATGAAAACCGTGTTCTCTGTTTTCTGCCTGCACTGGAATTCAAGATTTTTTTTTTTTCTCCACCAAAAACAGAATGCGAGAAAATAATGGAACAATGGAAAGGTTTCCATTGGGAAGTGCACAGACTTAACAAAATTGTTTAGACTTCTCACATATATCTATAATACATACAGAATGTATACCTTGTCTATGAACGGTAGAAGCATAGTGAACACGTATAAATAACATGCAATAGTCTTCAAATGAATTAAAATTCTATATCAGATGAGCCTTATGAGTAAGCATGGATGTGAAAAACACATCAAAGCTGTTTTCTAATTATAAAAAAGGAAAAAAAATGATCATGAAAGTGCTGAACCTGTATTAAAGGAGAAGTATGGTATAGGCTAAATAAAATAACAAATATTATCATAATCAGACATCTGCTGTTATTTCTTTCCTCCCTCCTTTTGTTTTTCCAGCAGGGACATTTCATCTTTCATGGTAGTGAAGAGCGTTAGGGAACAGACAGGGATTTTACCACCCCCAAGTTGGCGCCCTGCCGCCTTTTGCTGGCATCGGCCCTGGGTGTAACCCCCCTGGTAGACGTCACCCCCCTCACCCCCATAGCGATGCCACTGGGTGAATCCTGACAAGATTGTCGACATGAGAATGCAGGGGAGAATGTAACCCCTCCCACAGGTAATTACCTGTATTTTAGCAGAAAGGATGCACTTCTTAGAGGGCTGGAAAGATTTTTATGTGCTAGCAGCTCACAAACAATAGGATGAAGCTAAAAAAGTAAGCACATACTGCTCTTTTAAAAACACAGATTCAGCACTTCCTATGGAAAAAAATCCACATTTCCAAAGCACGAAGCACTTTAAAATACACCCACTCACAAACTTCAAACCAGGGATTGTCTGAATTTTGTGCAAGGGAGAAAATGAGTGAATGTGGGATAAATTTCAGAATTAATCTCCATTCACTGATTGATAAATAGTATGAATAGTACAGTAAAATACTTTTAAATTTCAATAACAGAAGTGAGCAAACATTGATGAATGCTGTTAAATTTTATTTTGACTCCTCAAAGGTTTAGCAAAGTCTCCTTTGTATGGAAACTGCTATGATAAATACAATGGATGTGCAAAATCAAAATTCGGTCAAAAATGGGCGAATGTTGGGTGAATTTCCTATCCAATCAATGATAAATAGAGATAGTTTGGCATGAGCTGGGCTTCAACAAAATATTGAATAGTGTAACTAAATCTTTTACATTGTCTGGAAGTATTCTTTTTATCATATTCTTTCAATAACCTTTTCTTTCCCTTTAACCATTTACCTGTCACTGCTGTAAATTCATCTATGAAAACAATCCTCAGTTTGTATGGTCTGTCTGAGCTGGCAGAGCTCCAGAATGATTTACTGGGAAGTAGTCCAAAATAGTTTACTAGCCTTGTTGCAATCATTCATTCACTGTCTCAGATACGCTGGCATGCTAATTCACTATATATATTCAAGACATAGACAGGAATATTTTGCTTCTTTGTAGAGATACATTTCAAGACAGAGTAGCTTGTGCATACAGTGATGTATTAAGTTTGAGTACCATTCATTCTACGGCAATCAATTTGATTGATAAAAAAATCCATCTGAATGACTTCTTAAAATGTCTTTTTCCTTTTATTAACCTATTTTTATTCTTTGGGATCACCCCCAACCTACACCTATTCGCAAAATATGATAAAAACTTGTTGAATGATTATTCTTGACAACCCTATGCCTATAGTTAAACACCGTATCTTTCTATTCTTTAACTGCCCTGTAGGTTGTGCAATCTAATGTGATTGCTAATAATTATAATCAAGCTCTGCTTTTACAAGTTGTAGATAATTCCTGCAAAATCAAACCATTTTTATAGGGAAAGTATACTTTCATATTTTAATGGCCAAGAGCAGGAGTAGGCAACCTAAGCACTCCAGCTATTTTGAAACTACAGTACAAGGCATGGCAACTCACCCCAGACATGACTTCCAGAGGCAAAGGCATGATAGGATTTTCAGTTTCACCACAGCTGGAGTGCTCAGGTTGCCTACCCTTGGCCTAGACTTATTTAATATAACAATGGAGGCAACAACATGTAACAAGGATGGGACAGTGCATTAAATGTTACTAAGCTTTAAGGCTGTGATCACCCAGGGATGAATGACCATAATGCAAGAGGTTTGAGCTGTGGACATTCTTCCCTGGGTACATATGGCCCTAAATGCCCTGTCCTGATGACACATTTTCAGCTTCATATAGACTGCTGGCTGGAAGGTGCATCTGTGCCTTTCACCTGCACAAAAATGCCAGGAATCTCAAGCATATATATGCGTTCGGCCGTCAGGAACTGATTCAAGAGGGTTTTAATTAGATACACAATTATTCTGGATGAAAAAAGACAAAAGTTCATCTATATCAAAAAGAAAAAAAAGTTATAATCCTATACCCACAGTTGATCCAGAGGAAGGCAAAAAAAAAAACAGCATAGCATGATCCAGTTTGCTCCTGCAGGGGAAAAAAATCCTTCCTGGTTCCCCGAGAGGCAATCAAATACTCCCTGGATCAACTTTACCTATAAATGTTAGTATCCAGTTATATTATGTGTATCTTAGAAATAATCCAGGTCTTTTTTAAAGCAATCCACTGAGCTGGCCAGAACCAACTCTTGAGGGAGTCTATTCCACAGCTTTTACTGTGAAGAAACCTTTCCGTATTTGGAGATTAAATCTCTTTTCCTCCAGACATAAAGAGTGCTCCTTGTCCTCTGTGATGCCCTCAGGGTGAATAACTATATGAACGACTGATGTATTTATACATGTTGATCATATCCCCCCTTAATCTCCTCTTCTCAAGAAAGAATAAATTCAGTTCCTCTAATCTTTCCTCATAGCTGAGCTCCTCCATGCCTCTTATCAGTTTGGATGCCCTTCTATGCACTTTCTCCAGTTCCCCAATGTTCATTTTCAATGTGAATTGATGCCCAAAACTGAACTGCAGAGAATCTATGGGGCATTGCCAAAAGAAAGATGAGAGACATGAGACCGAACAATACAGAAGAGCTGAAGCATCCTGGTCTTCCATAACAGCTCAGCTGGGCCACAGACTGATAGCTTCCATGCCACGCCGCATTGAGGCAGTAATTGCTGCAAAAGGGGCCCAAACCAAGTACTGAGTACATATGCATGCTTATACTTAGAGGTCCGATATTGTTCTATGTACAATCCTTGTTTTATTCATTGCATGTAATATTCTAATTTTCTGAGATTGTGGATTTGGGATTTTCATGAGCTGTAAGCCATAATCATCACAATTATGACAAATCACGGCTTGAACTATCTTGCTTTGCATGTAATGAGTCTATCTCATATATTAGTTTCACCTTTTAAGTTGCATTACTGAAATAAATTAACTTTTGCACGATATTCTAATTTTTCGAGTTTCACCTGTATATGTTCTGTTTACAATTATCATCGAAGGGAAAGTAAAAAAAAACAGATTTTGAGTCATCTCCAGAAAAATAATAGGAAATCTTCCGATGGGGACACTAGTTCTGGTGGCCTGGGAGGCCCCAAGGGATTTCGTTAATTTGCAGGGATTTCCTTTCACTTCCTGTTTTGGATATGGAATGGAAAGTGAAGGTAAATCTCCCCAATGGGACACAAATGGCAAACAAAAGCTCACAGCGGTTACAACCCTCCTTTTCTCTTTCCAAAATGGAAAAAAAATTCCCCTGTGGCTTCATTATATTGTTATGTGACATGTTACATGATGTAGAGTCTCAAGGTGGTCAGGATTAAAGGCTTCCCTCACTATGACAATTACAGGTCTGAATCAAAGGGAACATATAATATGATACCTATCACTGACGCTCCTAACCTCATGGTTTCTACAGGCTTCCGGCATGGGTGTGAGGGAAAATGGTGGCAGGCTGTTATCCTATTCAATGACATTGGAAAATGAACTTGTGTAGAGAGACAAACTTGAAGCCATAGCAATTCTTACAGCTTTAATACAGTTATAGAGCAGCATCAGAGGGGTCATTCTCACACCTTTGTATCATCTCCTATTCCTCGTTTCTTCCATGTGTTCACAATTTAACTACAGCAGCTTGCAGTGCAGGAGATCAAGACCTGACCTTGTCATTTACATTAGATAGTGCTGAGGGAGGATTGGGAAATTCAGGAATGGCAGGATTTGTATGTCAAAATGCAGCTGCTGGGATTAACTCTAAACTACGGCAGCTTTTCCACACACATGTATAGCTGCCCACAGGTAGTGCTCCAGCTTCACAGAATGATTCCTGCAATTTTGTACTCAGAAATTCCTACATTTTGCTAATTGCTTAGCATCGTGCAAATCAATGTTTTTCCAAGCATGGCTTTCAATTTTAATGAATTATCCTTAATTACCTTAATAAATCTAACTTATAGGATTTCAAATGCAAAAAAGGAAAATATGTGTTATTATCCAATTTAATAAATATGACACAAGAGGAATGTACTACATCGTAATCTTCCAGTACAGGGCTGTGACTAGCTTGGAGACAGCAGAAATATGTCAAATGTTGATACTGTAATGTATTGTAGTACGATTGCGTAAATACATACAGGTCCAGGATGAAGGATTCAGAAGCAATTAAATTCTATAGCACCTGTGGTAGAAATCTTTTAGTATGCTTCAAAATGTTTGTTCTTCATGTGCACTACTATAAATTCAAACCATGGATGATTATCTGTCCCTAGCCTCATATAACTGCTGGATGTGTGGATACATGCAAATAGCATCAGACATGTGGCTCCTGCCAGCCTGGTATTACTTTGTACAGACTGAGTGCAGCCACAAGAATCCACTAGTTCTTCCAGCAGGTTTCCCCTGTTTGGGCAAAAAAAGCAAGAAAATGAGGACTTATGGTGGCCATACACTCTGAAAATAATTGGTTTATTTTCTGATCAGCCGATAAGATACAGTTGTAATTTACAATGGTAAATTAAGGATTACATCTATGTTTCCATGCAATATCATAATCTGATCGATAGATTTTTTTCTTAACCGAGTAGGGAGTAGTTTGAATGTCTGACAATTTTTTTTTTCTTCCTGCCTGTGTCCCTTTGGGGAGATTAATTCTCTTCCTGTTCCAGAGAAAAAACAGGAAGTGAGTAGAATTCCAGGCTAACTAATTTTAACCACTTCTGGACTGCAGCATTACTGTGACAGGGTGGCCCTGCTGCACCGGATCACGTACATGTACGTGATCTGGGATTTCCAGGTAGGAGATGTGCACGTGCGTGCCTGACCTGTGCTGCCATTTGCTACAGCACAAGTTGGTCAGAAGGTCCTGGCTAATGATTTATGGTCAGGACCTGCTGGTTGGCTTAGTGAATGACAGTACAGAGCCCTACGTTGACAAACAACACAGGGCTCTGTACAGCAGCAGTGATGTGGCTGTTTTTTTCTCCCTGCTTTGCAGTCATATTGCTTAGTAAAAGCAGCACATTTTACACAAATTACACATTGTTAGGCTAACCTTTTGATTGCAAATTCGGTTGTGGTGTGAAAATTGTGTGTCGCAGCTGGCACATTAATGAGAAAATAGAAAGACCTGACAATCCACAAGAAATTCTGTTAGGTTTTCAACTCGTCTATAGACTCCTTAAAGGGTAACTCCACTTTCGTGAGGAAAAAAAATAGCAAAAGAAAAAAATAGAATATAGCACCTACAATTGTGATACAAGTCATATTGTAATTGATTATTAAAAATGATCTTTCCTTTTCAATCTACAGCACTGTAATTTTCTGTAAAATACAAAGCAATATGGCTTCCCGGAGGTGTTCTGTACACAGCATGTGTACAGAACGCCCACCAGAAGCATAAATTCCTGGTTGTGTGATTGGCTCACCGATTTTCCCAGAAGTCCGCACTAAGATACAAGTCAGATTTTGGCAAGAAAAATGTCATTTTGGTGAGATACTCCTGAAGGGAAACCACGTCCAAAGGGATGCAGGCTCTACAATTTTCTTCATTAAAGTCCTGCAAGTGCAGCAGCTAATTGATATTTATGAAACCACCCCCATTAGATGCACTTTCCACATGGACACAGACAAACAAACAGCTCCTTCTTCAGAAAACCCACAAGGTAGGAATCTGCAGCAAAGTTTGTTAAATTCCTCATAATGTACATAGATCACCAAGAAGGGAATGCTTTTTCCCCAACAAAAATGGGGAAATCCTCTTTAAGAGGATTTCACACACTTTGATTTCTTTATCACATGAAGTTAAGGGAAATCTCCCAATGAAAACAGATGGAAAAAGAAACAAAAACCTAGAGGTTTTAACCATTGCCTCCTTTATCCCCATAAGTTACATTCTCAATTAAAAAAAAACCCCAATTTTTTCATGAATAATTTTATCTCTCAAACTGTTATTTTATCAGCACCTCAGACAGCTCCCTTTCCTTATCTCCTCTATAAACACCTCTTGGAAACCTAAAGTTTTCTACAAATATAAAAAAAAAAGGAAAATAACTCTGGGTAATGAAAATACTACATATGTAATGCTTTTGTGAACTAGACCTATCATGAACAAGTTGTGCAGTTTAATGAAAAAGGGAATGAATGGCATTTTTTAATATAAATATATATATTTATATTCACAGTTATCCAAAAAAAGGTTAAAGCATTGTTTGATCGTTTAATCAGGTGCAAAAAAAAATTGCAAATGCATATTTAATTTTTACATTTCCACCATGCAAGTGGTGCTCAAGGTACATTTTCACATGCTTATCAAGTGATTCTTAATCCTCTGCTGAAAAACACTGTTGTTTACTGAATTCAATAGTTCAGGCTAAAATTTACAAGCACAGTTGAATTAGTCGATGGAGTGACTTGCCCCTTTTCTCTGACTGTTTTGTTTAGAAAAGCCATATAGAGTTTCAGTAAGAGAGATTAATTCTGAAGGCAAATAGTTTATATTGTGTTCTCTTAGTAAACTGTTGTTTACAGAGCTCAAGAGTTGAAGCTAAAATTTACAAGCACAATTGAATTATCAGAGTGACTCATTCACTGTTCCTGACTTTTCTATTTATAAAGGCCATATAGAGTTTCAACTGGAGAGATTAGTTCTAAAGACAATATGATTATATTGTGCTCTCACTTTAGAGAACCCATAATGTTCTATGAATCCTGTGCCATGAGTGCTCCCTCTATTAAATGTTCATTTGTTATACATAAGTGGTTTGGGAATGGCGGGGGGGGGGGGGTAAATTATGAATACCTTAAAGAATAATTCCAGGCATAGTATATTCTTACATACTTACATTGGTTTAGCTTGAACCAATGTAACTATGTACTATATACCCCATACCTGGCGATACTCCCGAAAGCTGCAGATCAGTGAAGAAGACACAGCTACTCCAATGATCTCCATTTGCCTCTGGGTCCTATGCTGAGCAGCCTGATGCATTCTAAATACAGGAGTTTGGCCTCACAGCATGGGAACCATTGCAAAGCATTCTCTGAATGCAGCCCATGCTGAGTAGCTGACCTCTTATATTCAGAATGCACCATGCCAGATGCTCAACACGAGACCGCAAAACAAGTGGAGATCACTGGAGTAGCCGTGTCTTCTTCAGTGATTTCCAGCTTCCAGATGCATTGGCCAGTTATGGTATATACAGTACACAATTACAATCTGAACCAAAGTAACTATTTAAAAATATACCATGGCTAGAACTGGAAGAGTGTGTAAACCCATTTCATATTCCTGATATGTGCCTGCTGTACCATGTGCTTGTATGAAGAAGTATCCTATTCTCTATGTATTGCTTCCTTTGTGTGAAATCCCTGGTGTTCCTGCCAGTCCCCCTGCTTGCCTGTTAAGAACTGACCACAGTAGGCAGGAGAGCACAGTGTAGTCAGATCTCTAGCGGTGCTCTCCTACAATGATCAAGCTTGTCCTGATACCCCCCCTCCACATAGCCTTTCCTTGGGAAGTCCAGTGTGCTGCTGCCCCCCCCCCCCGCCCCCAGCTTTTGTGTAGCTGAGAACAGACGGTATGTGATCACTTATAAAAAAAATGGAAAAAAGGTGTGTAGCACCCTTCACCCTCCTAGTTTAGCTAGGGGGAGCTAGATCCCAGTGGTTAGTCAGGAGCTGGTTAGGAGCTTGGATGTAAAGGCCAGAGGGGTCTAATTGTGGTCAGGGCTGAGAGACTCTGCAGGCCAGCACCTCTGGAATTTCCCCCTGCACTGAGGCTTTCAGGGGAGGGCCTTGAAGGCAGTGGGTGGATCTGAGGAGTGGCTGGTTGCGTTCTTGAGGGGTCCTAGCCAATCCCCAAGAAAGACTTGGCAAGGAGCTTGACACCCTTAAAAGTGTTTGAGCCTGATCAGTAGCAAGAGTGTGGTGGTGGGAGAGGTGTAGAAAGTTGGAGAAAGATGTAAGGTTGGAGGGAGGAGGCTGCCAGGAGGTGAGATGAGGCCTGCCTGCGAGCCTGGAACTGGAAAGGAGGAAAACTCACTGGCCCTCTAAGCGAGGTCCACTTGTATGCCAGGAAAGGAGAAGCCCAGCTAATAGGCCTGTTAGCAGCAAACAATCTTCAGGTGGTACAGGAGAGGATTTGAGTGAGTACACCTGCACCCCCTGGGCAATTAGGGGAAGGATCACTCTGGTGGGAAACAAGATTAGCCCCCCTACTAGTGACTAGTGTTGGGCTTGATATTCGTGTCAAATGGAAGTTAGATTCGAACATCGACCATTTGTGTGTTTGGCAAACGCAATGCACTGCGCTCTTGACCTGTGCAATGCTTTGGCCAATCACAGCACACAATGATGTCACAATGGAGTGGGGTCACCCAGTTGACATCACCAGGTGGCTCTGCCCCTTAGATATTTAAGAACTATCAGGCCGGTGCAGCTGTCAGACGACAAGGAGCCAGCGTTGAGAGTAGAGCCTTTTTTTTGTGTGGGGGGGGGTCAGCGGTGGCAGCCAGCATCGTGATTGATGTTGGATTTACTTTGGAGTGCATTTTTTAATTTTTGTTTTTAATAAAGGACTGGTCAAAGACTGTCTACTGTCATTTTTTACACTACACTTTTTTTTTAAAATACCTTCCGCCATCTTCTCCTGGGACCTTCAAGTGTTACCAAACCCACAACAGTAAAATCAGTCTGTATATGCAGTAAAGCATGCTTGTTATACTCACTTTGGAACGGAAGGGGTTAATCCTCTGCATTGTTTAAAAATGCCATTTGATCCTGACTTCTCTGATCCTCCCCTTCTTCCAGTGTCTCCCTTTTGCCTTCTGATAAGACATATCATCAAGAGAGGTTTTTTTTCTTGGGAGAGTGCATGTGATTAGCACAGGGCCAATCAGCACTGTCCAGACAGAAGTCAAGGGGTTCTGCATCCTCCTCAAGCAGAAAGAAAACTCCTCCTACAAGCTTTAACCACTGCTTTGTTGAAAATGTAAAAAAAGAATAAAATATAAAATTGTAAAAAATAAAATAAAAATAAAAACCTACTGACACTATTAGCAGAACTACCAGGGTTGCAAAGGTCGCTCTTGCCACCTGGCCCTGGTGTTCCACCTCCGGACTCCGAGGAAAGGGTCCCCGGGCTTGGGGCAGCTCAGTCCAAAATGCCCAGGCCTATTTTTTGTCCCAGCCCATCCAGCTCCAAATGCCCATGTTTGCTGCTCAGCCTATACTTCAATCAAGGCTATGAGTACATACCAGCCATAGAAATGAATTGGATAAGTGGCACGCATGTGCACTAGGAGCTGGACATGGTCTGGAATCTTTGCCTGGTGGGGCTACGTAGTGAAGGTCCCAAGAGAGGATAATGGAATGTATTTTACTGGGGAAGGGGGGGGGGGGTAAGGGGAAACATTAAAGGACAACATCACTGCAAGTGAACTTGTCCTTTAAGTGAACCTGTTACTTGCCCTGCATTGACAAGGCACAGATTCATTTGAAGCTAACACTGCAGAAAATACAGTATGTTCTCACTGGAAAAACATTATACTGTCCATTCGATGTCTGCATTTACTAGCATTAATATTCTGCACTTTTTGTTTTTTTTGTAAACTGTGTGATTTGTAGTATGTTATTTAACAAGTCCAATAATTTGAAATACAATCTGAGTATCACTGCTCCCAGGCACTCCATAAAATGACTTCTATGTTCACTGTGGACACTTGTCAAATCTGTCTGTCTCCAAGTACTTGCTGCAGGCTACAATACAAAGGATAACAATTCACACAATCTCCTTGCACAGGCGCTCCTTATTCAGCAATCCATATCCAGCCCTAACAGACCCTTAATTCTAATATTGGCTGATCTAGAGCCCTGGTGTCCAATGTTATGAGCTAAGGACCCAGAGAGTGGACATAGCAGAAAATACTACAGGATCCAACTTGTGGGGCATTTATTAACTGTATATTACAGCCAGGGACAATCAGCAAAGATCACAGGGGGAAAATATGGTACAGTAAAGGGTTAAGTCCAGTTGTAGCCATCCAGATTAAAGCAATGAACAATCAGCAAGAATCATGGGGTAACTATGGTAGAGTAAAAGGGTTAATTCCAGTGGTAGCAATCAGCAAGAACCACAGGGTAGAAATATGGGACAAAAAAGGGCTAAGTCTAGTGACAGCAAACCAAGGTACAGCCAGGGGCACTTCGGTGGGTTCACAGCAGCAGCAATACAATACAGCTGGCACAGTCTTGCAAGGGGTGAATAAAGTAAATCTCAACAGCACACAACAGGAAAGGAACTACAAGTCTTAGCAGACCTCATCAGCACATGACAGAGAAAGAACTACATGCATCAATCTTTAGCAGTTGAGGGCATTACAAATCCCAGCGATATTCATAACAATTGGTGAGCTGAAAAATAGGGTTGTACCTATAATGATATTGGTATCGGTGCCGATAACAAACATTTGCAGGAGTACTTGCACTTAATCAAATGCACTGATACCTAAAACTGATACCTTTGTGGTGCGATTTGAGCCCATACAAAATGAATGGGCTCAAATCACACTGCAAACAATTGCATACAGTTTGAACAGGAATGTTTTGCGATTCCTGTACTAATCTCATGCGTTTTCCTGCACTGCTCCTGTGTGAACGAACCCATGCTTGTCACAGTGACTTTAGCCTGGATTCACACAGGAGCGGTGAGGGAACCACATGCGTTTCGGGTAGGCATCACACCACTTTCCTATTGAAATTGCATGCAATTCTCTTCAGTGTGATTTGAGCCCATTCATTTTGTATGGGCTGAGATCGTACTGTAAAAGTATTAGTAATTGGTATCTGCGAATACTTGAGTACAAGTATTGCTACTCATACTTGCCTGTAAAAAGCACTTATCAGTGTATCCCTACTGAATGGTGAGAATTAAGTTGTCCATAGATTAATCAAATTTTGTCTGGTTAAGCAAGTGCGTTCTGACATATCCTCCCTGCTGTCAGACTACAATGTCTCAGCAAGGAGGATTCCTCTATCCACTTTGATTGTGTGGATGGAGGAATCCTTTTCTCTTTTTTGTCTCTTCTGGATGAGCAAAAAAAGTTCCATCTATTGCCAGCTACACTGTTCCTTCAAATGCACAGGCAGAGCCTTGTCTCCTCATAGGCTCTGGTCTGTCGGTCAGTGTAAAGAACCCCTGCTTGGCCCTCTGTAATGATAATGCTGGATGTAATAACTAAAAGCAAGTCATATTCACACAATTGACAGGTAGTCACACACAGGTACTATTAACCAGCATTTACACCAGTACATATTCTATGCATGTGAAAGACCTTCTACCAAATGAACATCTGCCCTGGCACATCATAGCATTCACCTGGCACTCCAAGAAATAATCCAACTGCAATATTCTTCCACTGTCAAAACCTCCACTTTTATTATCACATGACAGACAGGAGGATATACTGTATCTTATAGTCATCACAATCTGCATAATAACATACACCAATAATAATGTGAGCATTACAGCATGAAATAGACACATTATTTGACAGCGTCACAGCATAGAATGAATACATTACCAAAGCTACAGTGAAGGAAATACAGTTGTGCTCAAAAGTTTATATACGCTGGCAGAAATTGTGAAATTTTGGCATTGATATTGCAAATATGACTGACCTTGCTAAAAAATGCTCTTTTATGAAGGATGATGATCATATGAAGCCATTTATTATCAAATAGTTGTTTGACTCCTTTTTAAATCATAATAACAGAAATCACCCAAATGGCCCGGATCAAAAGTTTACATACCCTGGAATGTTTGGGCTTGGTACAGACACACAAGGTGACACACACGGGTTAAAACGCCAATTAGAGGTTAATGTCCCACATCTGTGGCTTTTTAAATTGCAATTAGTGTCAGTGTATAAATAGTCAATGAGTTTGTTAGCTCTTATGTGGAAGCACTGACTAGGCTAGATACTGAGCCATGGGGATCAGAAAAAGACTGTCAAAAGTCCTGCGTAACAAGGTAATGAAACTTTATAAAGATGGAAAAGGACATATAAAGATGTCCAAAGCCTTGAC
This sequence comes from Staurois parvus, assembly GCF_062004578.1. Classification (NCBI taxonomy): domain Eukaryota; kingdom Metazoa; phylum Chordata; class Amphibia; order Anura; family Ranidae; genus Staurois; species Staurois parvus. The sequence goes on from NW_028317883.1 coordinate 6,773,002, forward strand.
TATGCCAATCAGTACTGTTAAATCACCTATTAATAAGTGGAAAGTTCGGGGATCTCTTGATACCAAGCCAAGGTCAGGTAGACAAAGAAAGATTGCAGCTACAACTGCCAGAAGAATTGTTGAAGATGTCGGCTCAGTCATGTTATCAGCTGTGTCCAATCACAGCTGATCACATGTAAACAGGGAAATGCCGGTTATCGGCATTTCTCTCCCCACGAGCTGTCACGCTGACAGCTCGAGAGGAGAGGAGAGCCGGTAATCGGCATTAATCGGAGGGGACATGTACACAGATCATCAGAGTACTGATGATCAGTGTGCCCTGATGATCTGTGTAGCCCCAGCAGTGCCACCTGTCAGTGTCCATCAGTGCCAGCTCTCAGTGCTCATCCATGCCACCTGCCAGTGCCCATCGATGCCACATCAGTGCCCCATCAATGCCACATATCAGTGCCCATCTGAACTGCCTTTCAGTGTCACCCATCAGTGCCAGTCAGTGCCATCTATCAATGCCAGTCAGTGCCACCTATCAGTGCTGCTAATCAGTGCCCCCTATCAGTGCCAGTCAGTGCCGCCTATCAGTGTTCATCAGTGCCGCCGATCAGTGCCTGTCAGTGTTGCCTATCAGTGCTGCCTAACAGTGCCAGTCAGCTCCACCTAACAGTGCCAGTCAGTGCCACCTATCAGTGCCATATATGAGTGCTGCCTTTCAGTGCCCATCAGTGATGCCTGCCAATGCCCATCAGTGCCACCTATCAGTGTCCATCAGTGAAGCCTATCAGTGCCCATCACTGCAGCCTCATTAGCGCACATCAGTGAAGAAGAAAAATCACTTATTTACAAAATTTTATAACAAAAACTAAGAAAAAAGTTTTTTTTTTCAAAATTTTCAGAGGTTTTTGGTTTGTTTAAGAAAAAATTAAAAACCCAAAGGTGGTTAAATACCACAAAAATAAAGCTCTATCTGTCCCAAAAAAATGATAAAAATTTCATATGGGTACAGTGTTGCATGACCGCGCAATTGTCGTTCAAAGTGCAACAGCGCTGAAAGCTGGAAATTGGCCTGGGCAGGAAGGGGGTATAAGTGCCCTGTAGGCTAGTGGTTAAAAAGCCACAGGTGTGGGACATTAACCTCTAATTGGCATTTTAACCCATGTGTGTCACCTTGTGTATCTGTACCAAGGCCAAACATTCCAGGGTATGTAAACTTTTGATCATGGCCATTTGGGTGATTTCTGTTATCATTATTATTATTATTATTATACAGTATTTATAAAGCGCCAATAGTTCGCTCAGCGCTGTACATTACAAAGGGGGACAGAACATGTGACAGAACAATACCAATACAATGCAAAACATGAGGGGATTGAAGGCCCTGCTCTTTCGAGCTTACAATCTAGGAGGGAGGGGATGGTGGCACAGGAGGAGATAGCTGTGGGGGATGGAGTGGTAGGAAGAGTGGAGGAGGTTGGCAAGTTAGCAGGGGGTGGAGTAGGCTTCCCTGAAGAGATGGGTTTTCAGGGTGCGCCTAAAGAAGAGGAGAGTAGGTGATAATCTGATGGGCTGGGGCAGGGAGTTCCAGAGGATGGGTGACACCCTGGAGAAGTCCTGGAGGCAGGCATGGGAGGAGGAGACCAGGGAACTAGAGGAGGTCTTGTGATTATGATTTAAAAAGGAGCCAAACAACTATGTGATAATAAATGGCTTCATATGACCATGATCCTTCAATAATAGAGCATTTTTTGGCATGATCAGTCATATATTCAATATCAATGCCAAAATTTCACAATTTCTGCCAGGGTTTGTAAACTTTTGAGCACAACTGTAAGTATTTGATCCCCTGCTGATTTTGAATGTTTGCCCACTCACAAAGAAATTATCATTCTAAAAATCGAATGGTAGGTGTATTGTAACACTGAGAGCAACAAAAAATTCAAAAGAAATGCATGTCTAACAAATTATACACTGATTTGCATGTTCATGAGGGAAATAAGTATTTGATCCCCTATCATTCAGCAGGATTTCTGGCTACCAGGTGTCTTTCATACAGGTAACAAGCTGAGATTAGAAGTAGTCTCTTATAGGGAGTGCTGCTAATCTAATTTTGTTACCTGTATAAAAGACACCTGTCCACAGGAGCAATGAAACAATCAGATTCCAAACTCTCCACTATGGCAAAGACCAAAGAGCTGTCCAAGGATGTCAGGGACAAGATTGTAGACCTACACAAGGCTGGACTGGGCTATAAATCTATCGCTAAGCAGCTTGGTGAGAAGGTGACAACAGTTGGTGCAATCATTCACAAATGGAAGAAACACAAAACAACTGTCAGTCTCCCTAGGTCTGGTGCACCATGCAAGATCTCACCTCGTGGAGTGTCAATGATCATGAAAACAGTGAGGAACAGGTCCCATCGGAACCATACTGCACAGGGGATCACGGGGAAGCCTTAATTGCGACCAATCGATGAGCCCATATAGCCTTGGCGAGAGTCCCAGCGTCAGAGCATCCCCTGTCATTGGAGGCTCCCAATTGATCCTGTTTAAACTCCCAGCTTTTAAACCATTTTCCTGTCAGCTTTCCCAAAGTGGGCGGGCACCACACCCACTCTAGGAGGAGCTAGCAGAAAGGTTCCATGAGGATAACAGAGTCATGCCCAGCCACCATATTGAATCAACATCGTTATCTAAAAAGTCACACTTTTGCTTCAGATCAGCTTGTTATCTACCCTAAACTTCTTCTCATCTACCCTAAACTTAAAGATTTCTAACTTCTCAAGCAAATAGACATCTTTAAACAGGTTCTTATCTTCTAATATGACATTACTAGATGTCATAAACATGTTCAATCCCACAAACAAGTTCTTATCTTGCTATAAGCAGTCTAATATCTTGAGACTCTGTTCCTTTAGCTTAGAGAAATGACATCAGCCATTTCTCATGCTCCTGGCATTTGGGCAACAATGCTTTATTGTAAAAATTACCCAAGAAACAAAGGGTCCAAGGCCAACACGTTTCATAGGCATTACACCCTCCCACAGACCTAAGGCCCCAAGAGGTGCAAACATGAGATGGGAGGACCATGCACAGGCTGTTGATGAGCAACCAGCCTCAACCCCCTGAAAAGTGCATGGTCCCTTGGGTTCCAGAGAGGCTGAACTCTCCTGACATGTTTAATTGTCAGGAACCCCTGAAACAAAGCAGGTCTTTTGTCAGCTGCAGCAGGTCTATGGGGTCCCTTTCATACTCCCAACTTCACATCACTCAGTGTGTAGTTATGGAGGAGTAAAGCTTTTGTTTGATTTGCTGGCTGTTGCCATACAGCTGAAATTCTTGCATAGGCATGGCTTCGATTTGCCAGCTCTGTGCCAGAGATGAAATCCAGGTCTGATGCTTTAGCTGGGGAGAGGTTGGGAGCAAGAAGAGGGACAAACAAGGATCTGGGTGGAGATGGGGATCAGGGAGAGGGGATCACACTGCAAGGATCTCCACACCCAACTTTCTGGGTAGTCTTTGGGGATCTCGCACACAGTTGTTTTTGTTTCAGTTCTTAATTAACCACTTGCCCTCTAGAGGATTTACCCCCTTTCCTGACCAGACCTCTTTTTTCTATACAGCGCTGCACTATTTCAACTGATAATTGCGCAGTCATGCAATGCTGTACCCAAACAAAATGTATGTCCTTTTTTCACACAAATAGAGCTTTCTTTCAGTGCTATTTGATCACCTGTAGTGATATTTTTCACGCTATAAACAGAAAATTAAAAAAAAAAAACGATATATTTTTACTTTCGGCTATAAAAAATATATAGTAAACTCGAAGTTAGTCATAAATTTAGGCCAAAATGTATTCTGCTACATGTCTTTGGTAAAAAATCCCAATAAGTGTATATTGATTGCTTTGTGTGAAAGTTATAGTGTCTACAAACTATAGTATAGATACTGCAATTTACACCATCTTTTGCTCTACAGCTCTGCGCTAGTTTAACTGACAATTGTGTAGTCATGCAATTCTGTACATAAATGAAATGTATGTCCTTTTTTCACACAAATAGAGCTTTCTTTTGGTGGTATTTGATCACCTGTGAGCTTTTTATTTTTTGTGCTATAAACAAAAAAAGACCAAAAATTATGAAAAAAAGTATATTTTCTCATTTCTGTCATAAAAAATATCCAACAAACTCAAATTTTGTCAAAAATGTAGGCCAAAATGTATTCTGCTACATGTTTTTGGTAACAAATCCTAATAAGTGTATATTGATTGCTTTGTGGGAAAGTTATAGCGTCTACAAACTATGGTATAGATAATGGAATTTACATAGCTTTTACTTTCTGACTGCCCACCACATTTCTTGAGGTGCTAAAATACCAGGACAATACAAACACCCCCAAATTACCTCTTTTCGGAAAGTAGACACCCTAAGATATCTGCTGAGAGGCATATTGAGCCCATGGAAGATATATTTTTTTCCACAAGTTTTTGGAAAATGACAAAAACATTTTTTTTCTTTTTTATACAAAGTTGTCATTTAAATTTTATGTTTCTCACACAAGCCATAGGTATATGTGGAATTACACCCAAAAATACATTCTGCTACTTCTACCGAGTATGGGGATACCACATGTGTGAGACTTTTTGGGAGCCTAGATAAATACAGCAGCCTGAAATCCAATGACTACTTTGAAAGCCTGAAGGTTCGTAACTTCCTCATTTCACTTCTTCACTACCTATCATGGTTTTAGAGCTCCTGAAATGCCAGGATAGCACCAAACCCTCCAAATAACCCCTTTTTTAAAGTAGACACCCCAAGGAATTTAAAAAGAGGAATGGTGAGTATTTTGCAGATCTCATTGTTTATCACAAGATTTTGAAATATAAAAAAGAAAAGAAAAAATATGTTTTTGTTTTTTTTCTTCATTTTCCAAAAACTTGTGGCAACAAACTAAATCGCAAAATACTCACCATGCTTCTTATCAAATTCCATGTTGTGTCTACTTTCCAAAAAGGGAAACTGTGATTGGTAGTCAGGAAGTGTAATGAGAAAATAAATCTCTTTAAAAGCTGAAGGTGCTTATTGGATTTTGGGGTCCTGTACTTGGCTAGACTACCAAAAAGCCTCTCCCATGTGGTATTCCCAATATTGAGAGACGTAGCAGAATGTATTTTGGGGAGTAATTCCACATATACCCATGGCATGTGTGAGCAATAAATAATATAAGTGACAATTTTGTGAAAAAATTATTTTTTCATTTTCCAAAAACTTGTGGTAAAAAAATAAATTCTTCTATTGATTCAACATGCCTCTCAGCAAATAGTTTGGTGTGTACACTTTCCAAAAAGGCATCATTTTGGGGGCAGAGGGCATTTTATGCCCAGCATTAGAAGTTTATGCCACGCTTCACTTACTCTTCTAACCACCTGAAGACCAAGCCTTTTCTGCCTTTTTAAAGGAGACACCCTAGTAAATAAAATGGTGGGTGCTGCAATTTTTTATGTCACATTGTACTCGGGCAGTAATTTTTCAGATGCATATTTTTTCTTCAAAATATATTTTTTTACTTCTAATGCACAAAAACACAATATATTGGCCAATTATTTGGTAAAATATAAAAGATGATGGCATGCTGAGTAAATGGATACCAAACATGACATGCTGTAAAACTGTGCATGCCCCATGCAATGGCGACAAACTGCATACATTTTTAATATTCATAGGCAACGCTTTAAAAGCCTTTACAAGATACCATTTTAGATTTACAGAGGAGGTCTAGTGTTAGAATTACTGTTCTTGATCTGACGTTCACGGCGATACCTCACATGCATGGTGCAACTGCTGTTTACATACTGGCACAGGGTCAACGCTTGCGCACGCAGGTGTGCGCACGTGGGGGGGCAAGGGTGTTTTTTTTTAAGTTAATTCTTTCTTTTTTGATTACTTTTAGTGCTATCACAGGGAATGAACATTTCTCCTATAACTTCAGTGGGCATTGTCATATTTTTTTTTTGAGAAATCTGGGGTCTATCAGACTCTATATATCTCCTCTGCCCTTACATTATCTAATCTCACCAAGATCGGTGTGATCAGATGCTTTCCCAATTTGCAAATGGCACGGTTTATATTCTGTGAAACAGAAGTGATTAAATGCTCGTAGCTTTCGATTTCCTAGACTATAGAGATAATTGGCACCATTCTGGTCTCCAATTAGCTCTATGGTCAGCTGGCAGAAACACCAGCTGCATTCTCAGGTTCCCCCTGATGGCACGAGACTGCCCGAGAAGCCCGTGGAAGGCAGTGGGGGAGGGGGCATCTTCTGCCAGCTGCAGGCATCATCCTGGTATAACTACTCAAAGTCCAGTGATATACTAGTACGTTGCTGGTCCTTGTTGAGTGTATAAGCTATGTTCTTTTTTTTTTAATGCAGTCTGTGGGCTGAATGAAAAAAAGAGAAGAAATCTCTGCTAGAAAAAGTGTGTGGATTTGAGGATTGGGCCACAGCACCTTCTGGATACAAAAGGGCCATGATAATCTCTTCCTGGAATTTCAGGAAGCATTCACTTTGTCCAATTGCTTTGTAAATTACAAAAGCGTTATATATAGCCAATTGAAATAAATAAATAGACACCTTTTTGTACCAGTGTTGAGCTTTCCCATGTTAAGGTTATAGTCGTGGACACAGATGGGTTTCTCAACAACGCCAGATAATTAATTTGTTAATTTGGACTGTCGCATCTAAGTGAATGGAAGACAGGACAAAAACATCCCGTTTGTCTTTCCACTTCACTGCAAGCAATTCATCATTCCTCAAGCAGGCTTTCTCCCCATTTCTAAGACGGGTATTTACAAGCCATTGGGGGAATCCCCAGCGATTAAGTCGCACGGTGCCACATGAGCCAATTCCAAGATTGTACAAATGTCTAAATAGTGGCACGCTTGTATAGTGATTGTCCATGTATAAGTGGTACCCCTTACAGAACAAAGACGACTCCAAGTCCTAAACTACTTTGCCACTGCTCCCCATTTAGTCTGGGCAGTCAGGGGGCTCTACTTCACTGTCTCTTCCCTCATAAACCCTAAATTTGTACGTATAGCCTGCGGCCCTCTCACAGACCTTATACAATTTGACCCCATATCTGGCACACTTGCTGGGGATGTACTGTTTGAATGCAAGGTGGCCAGTAGAGTGAATGAGGGACTCATCTACGCAGATGTTTTGTGGGGGCGTATACACATCTGCAAATTTCTCAGTGAGGGGCCGAATTTTGTAGAGCCTTTCATGTTCAGGGTCACCCCGAGGATGACAGAGTGTGTTATTACTGGGATGCATGAAGTGCATTATCGTCTCATATCTATGCCTGGTCATCGCAGCAGAGAACACGGGCATATGAAGAATTGGGTCTGTGGACCAATCCAACAGCAACTCATTTTTTGTAATGCCCATGTTGAGGGTTAGGCCCAAAAAGTTTTAAATTCGGAAACTGTAATGGGTTTCCATGCAAATGAAAGTTTGAATTTGGGTTTGCGGCGATATATTGTTGAGCAAATACATGGCTTTGTCCCACAATCAAATTGTACAAATCTTCTGTGAAAAACAGCTACGTAAAATCAAGGGGAGTAGTTAAATTTGCTGTTTCCACCTGAATTCTGGGTTGGGCAGTGAATGGGGGAAGTACGGGTGCTGCAGAATCTGTGGGCTGCCAATCAGGATTTGCAAGCACGACCGGAAGGACACTAGGGGCTCTATGGGCCTGTGTGCAAATTCTTGGTGACTGCGGGACAATACTTGTGCTTGCTACCGCACCAATTTGTACTGCACTTATGGGACTCGCCACATCACCAAGTGATACTGCAGTGATGGTATAAAAAAGACCAGGATGTACTAGGCCGCTGGTGCTCGCCAGTTCACCAAAAGGTAGTGCGGCATTGGTACTGGCACTCTGCTATATATGAGACGAGTCATGCATTCCTAGCACTTCAGCTTCATGGGGTCGGTTACGTCTGATCTTAACAGGGATCCTCGTCCGAGGTATCTGTCAGGGTGCTGCTGCTGTCTACAGGTTCGTATTCTTAGGCTGATTGTGTCAGGGAGTCTTCCCCTTCACTCTCACCTGCCATGCTCAGAATCCTGTAGGACTCTTCACTAGTGTACCTTTGGCTGGACATTTTGGCCACTAAATTTATAGGTACCTAGTGCGACTCAGAGGAAAAAGAGCACCTTGCTGTCAGGGACTGCTTGAACCGCTAGAAAAAAAATTACCGGCAAGTGCTAACAGAGAACAGGCCTGATTCTGTGAACACTGAAATTTTGTGTGCAATGTATTACAGGTGACAGTGATGAGAAATTATACTGACATTGCACTTCTTGTTAGGGGTGGGGGGAGCGTTGTGGCTAACCGCTAGTGCTGGCAGTGAACGGGAACACTGGTGCTTACAGTGAAGCACCAACACACCGCCCCCTAGTAAAACACTCCCAGCACACAGTTAACCCTTTGATCACCCCTCATGTTAACCCCTTCATGCTCAGTGCCATCAGTACAGTGTCAGTGCTTTTTTTTTTAGCACTGATCACTGTATTGGTGTCACTGGGGATATCAGTAACACCAATCAATTCCCCCCAGTGTCAGAATGCCTGCTGCAGTCCCGCTATAAGTCACTGATTTCCGCCATTACTAGTAAAAAAAAAATTGCAGTATATATACCACCATTTGTAAACACTATAACATTCATGTAAACCAATTAATTTACACGTATTGGGATTTTTATTAGCAAAGATATGTAGTGGCATTTTGGCATAAATGTATGATGAAATTTGATTTTTTAAAATTTTTTTACTGGACATGCTTAATAGCAAAAAGTCAAAAATATTGTTTTTTTTCTCAAAATTGTTGTGCCTTTTTTTATAGCTCAAAAAAATAAAAAACTCACAGGCTATCAAATACCATCAAAAGAAAGCTCAATTCGTGGGAAAAAAAGAATGTACATTTAATTTGGGTGCAGCGTTGCATGACCGTGCAATTGTCAGTTAAAGTACCGCAGCGCCGTAACGCAAAAAATGGCCTGGTCAGGAAAGGGGGGTTAAATCCTCAGGAGGGCAAGTGGTTAATATAGGCACAAGTAAACAAGTTGGGTTTATTACCACTTTAAGAGTACCGGCACAATTTGTGCACTTTTATTTCTTTATTTTTTGTATATTGGGAAGCACAATAAATCATAAACCTCACAGCACCTGGGCATTGCCCTTTGAGCCTGCTAAAAAATATCCCAAAGTTGCCCTCGCTGCACTAGGCTACATGAACAGAAACAAGAGCCCAAATTAGGTGATCCAGTAGATGAATCAGTTTTGCTGTCTCCTGCTGCTTTTCCAAAGCCGCCTCAGGAATTCACAAGACAAACACAAACAGCTGTTCCTCTCCTTCGACTGAATTACAAGCTATTAAATAATTGAGCAGTTATCAGGTTTTTTGATAGTCAGCATCTTGTTACCTGTGAATCCTCAACTGCCTCCGAAGCTGCTCTGTGCGCCATTAACCCTTTCTTGCTTGAAGAAGAGTGCCTTTCATCCTGAAAGTATTCCACATTGTTAGAACACGAACATTTGGCCACTACCCTGCCAGAATTCCTGAACGAATGGCAACCATGGGCCTGCTGAAACTTTCCACAGAGGAAGAATCTCAGTAAATGAATAAACTTTTCCCAGTAGAAAGTGATTATTGTGCGCGGGGAAGGTGATAGAGCAGAATTTCAGCTTCCCGCTGTCACATCGCTTCTTGCCTCTCATCGCACACCCTCACAACTCTCTCCTGTGCACAGTTTGGGAGATAACGCTAAAGCATCTCTGCAGGGAGCGCACGCCACAACAAGCTGTTTTTCTGCATTTTTTTTTTCATCAGGTTTGTCAGATATTCCCTGTTTATGATGAATGAGTGTTTCCACAGAACATTTATTAGATAGATATAGCTGGGAGGAAGGGGTGTGTAATACACATACAAACTAAATAAACAGGATGATTTGCCTACTAATTATGAGGAAGCCCCCGGCTGCTTGCTATCTTCTGAGTGCACACATATATACCTGGTGCATTGACACAGAAGGTGCTTGCGTCCAGCTGAGATAAATATAACCAAGAGAAACAACTTTAATGGGCAGATGATCAGGCCCAGAGTGAAACTGAGGATGTTTCAGCTATGGCTAAGAATACAAATGATTTTTTTTTACAGTGAAATATTTTCAAACAACAATGTGTTACACTGGAGTTTTCATGGATGGATAAAAGTTCCCAAAATGATGCCACTTGTATAATTTGCTGAGAGCAAAGGGCAATGGGCAAGGAATAAAGGAAAACGGCAGATATCAACTTTCATCCTTTTATAGTTGTCAGAGCAAAGAAGGGTGTTTGCTAATTGGTTTTGCTGGGTTGAGGGTTGATGCAGTTTACAATATCAGGTCACAAGGGAAGGATTCTATAAGTTAGTAATGTTATCCAGTTATTAAAGCAAATCTGCATACTAAAGATGGATCGAATCAATGATTCGATCCATTTATGGGCAGGCTGGTTGTACTGAAGTTGTTCCATCGATTGACTTCACTAAAACAAGCCTGCTGGATTTTTTGCATGCGATTACAGCTGTCGGCTATAGCCACCAGCATTGATCCCTGTTTTCTGCCAACAGGGAAGGCTCCCTGCTGGCAGAACACAATAGCTCTGCAGTAGGGATTCTGACTGTGTTGATGGGGGAATCAAACAATTATATAATCTATGGCTAAAAATCTATGGATTATATAATAAATCCATTGCTTGCTTAACCCCTTCCCACCAGAGTCACACATATATGCGGCCTTACAGAACTGGGCTTTTTTTCGTGGGACTGCATATTTGCGGACCTGTTTTTGTGCTGGGATTGCACCGCACAGCACGCTCCCAGCACAAAGATCGGGGTGTCACACATGATCACTGTGATAGCCTCTAATTGGCTATCACAGTGATCAGTCATTGTGAAGCCTGCCCCCTTTTTCCCCTACCGTCTTTCAGGCCAGCACTCTGAGAGACCTCGGCTCCTCCCCATCTGAGGAAACACCTCCACCTACAATAAAAAAGCTCCACTCCCCTCTGACCTCAGTTCAGGTGTTTCCTCCGGTGGGGAGACACGAGGAGGCGCAGGAGGACGATAGGGGTGCCGAGGGCCGGATAGCCGGCTGTGAGGCCCGACGCAGCCGGGAGTGAAGGCCGGAGTGTCCGGCTGCATATCCTCCCAGGGCAGGCTGCCAGCAGTGAGAGTGCATCCCGGGGGACGGGACAGGGCACTTACCTGCTCTTCGCCCCCCGACCCCCTCCGGCGAGGGGGGGTGTCGGGGTGGCCGTGGTGAGGTCTGGGGAGGATCGGGGGGAGTTCCGCTCCTTCCCATGCTGGCGGTCTGAGGGCTTTGCCGGGCCGGACGTCGGGAGACGGCGGTTTCCGGCGGAAGGGGCGGGGCTTCGCCCAGGGCCGCGACTTCCGCTTCCGGTCGCGGCCTTCACACCACGGCGGCGCGAAATTCGAATATGGCGGTGCGGTGCACAGCGGTCTGGGGGACAGACCTGCACCAGGCGACCACCCTCCGGTACGGGATGTCGGAGGCACCGGGACCAGGAGATGCCAGCACCAGCCAGTCACAGGTAAGGTGCCTCAGTGGAGGCCTCCCCTACCTGTGGGCCCCTAGCAGAAGGTAGGGCAAGGGGTCTGCGGTTTTTCAGGCCCTTGTTGCTCTGCCGGGAAGCAGGGGGGGGGGGGGGGCGTTTAGTGTCGGACTGATTGAGCTTCCCTCCTCCCCCCTTTTCTTTTGTGTCTTGCAGGGCAAGGCCCGAGCTAAACTTAGGCACCAGGAGCCCAAGCGGAGATGCCCTTCCTGTAAGGAAGTTTTAAAAGAATCTTGGCGAAAGGTTCTTTGTGGCCCATGTATACAGGGGTTGGTGAGGGAGGAGAAGCCGGAACAGGGGGACCTAGCTAGGTCAGTGAAGGAGTTGGCTACCACCTTCGACTCCTTCAAGTCCCTCATGGAGAGGTTTTCCCTCCCATTACCTACACTTCCCCCCCCCCAGGTGGCTTCGGTGAGTCGTCGGGAACCCCTTATGACTGGGGAGGAACCAGTGGGGGACTCCCAGTCTGAGGAGGAATCAGCGGGTGAGGGTCCCTCGGAGGAAGGGAGGGGCCCCTCCCGGTATAAGTTGACCCTAGAGGAGGTTGATGAGCTCCTGGGGGCTATATACGAAACCCTGGACATTAAGGAGGAGGTTAAGGCCTTATCTCTCCACGACCAAATGTATCAGGGATTGGAGGAGCACCAGCACAGAATGTTTCCTGTGCATGACATTTTGGTAGACACGATTAAGAAGGAGTGGCAAGACCCGGAAAGGAAACCGTTCTTCTCAAAAGCATTGAGGAGGAGGTTTCCGTTTTCGGAAGACCCGGAGGCGGTCTGGAACAAGAGCCCCAGGCTAGACGCGGCCTTTTCCCAAACAACCAGGAGAACTGACCTAGCGTTTGAGGACATGGGGGTCTTACCAGACTTATTGGACAGAAGGGCAGAGTCTCTCCTTAGGAAGGCCTGGGACTCGACCCTGTACAACCTGAAGCCGGCCATGGCTACGACAGTGGTAGCCAGGAACTTAGAGTATTGGCTTACGCAATTACAGGCCCATATTGTGGCAGACTCTCCCAAGGAAAAAATCTTGGCCTCTTTTGAGACCCTTTTGCAAGGAGTGGGGTATATTGCGGATGCTTCCGCAGAGTCGGTGAGATTGGGGGCCAGGTCTGCTGCCCTGACCAATTCAGCCAGAAGGGCGCTGTGGCTAAAGACATGGCAGGGGGACATCACTTCAAAAGTTAGGTTATGCGGCATCCCCCTCACAGGAGACTGTCTGTTCGGCCCGGGGTTGGAGGAATTATTGGACCGGACAGCTGATAGGAAAAAGTCCTTCCCCCTCAAGAGGAAAATGCAGGAGGGGGGGACACGGAAGGCCCGCCCGGCAAAGAGGCTGAGCCTGCGACCGCCTGGTCAGGGTAGGTCGGCTGGACAGAGAGGTAGGGGAAGAGGGGGAGCAATTTTTCGCCCTCCTGAGCAGCCCCAAAAACCAAGGTGACTTGGTTCCTCCTGTGGGGGGAAGATTGGCGGCATTCCTCCCACAGTGGGAAGCCGTGGTCACCAGCCCCTTCATTTTGGATGTCATCCGAAGGGGTTACCGGTTAGAATTTCTGAGACCGCCACCCGAGACTTTTCTGGTGACGACCCGTCCAAGGGATCCGACGAAGGACGCGGCTCTGGTGGGCGCTTTGGAGATTCTGGAGTCCCAGGGGGTCATCTCCAGGGTTCCGGTAGCGGAGCGAGGGAAGGGAGTTTATTCCCATGTGTTTGTGGTTCAAAAGCCGTCTGGGGCGTTCAGACTGATTTTGAACCTGAAACCCTTGAACAAGTCAGTGCGTTACCGGAGGTTCCGCATGGATTCCATTTTTACGATCAGGTCCCTAATCCCACCAGGTGCATTCATGGCATCCATAGACTTGAAGGACGCCTACCTACACGTGCCCGTGGCGGAAGCCTCTCAGAGGTTCCTCAGGTTGGCAGTGGGGGGGGAGGAAGGAATTCGACACTGGCAGTTCAGGGCTCTTCCATTCGGCCTTTCCTCCTCGCCAAGAGTATTCACCAAGGTTCTGTCGGAGGCACTGATTTCTATCCGCTTGAGGGGGATTTCAGTGGTGGCCTATCTGGACGATTTGCTGCTCTTCGCGGATTCAGAGGCTCACTTACGGCAAGACCTGGTTATAGTGAGGAACCATCTGGAAAGCTTGGGGTGGATTTTGAATCTGGAGAAGTCCTGCCTGGTGCCTTCTCAGAAGGTGATTTACTTGGGCTACACTCTAGACTCGGTAGACCAAAAGACCAGCCTGACTTTGGAAAAAGTCACCAAGTTGGAGGCCGGAGTCAGATTACTGCAGGGGAGCAGGTCGATGTCCATAAGACAGGCCATGTCGGTACTTGGATTGCTGACAGCGTCCATTCCGGCGGTTCAGTGGGCAGGTCTGCATATGCGTCCCCTCCAGTTGTGGATCCTGAGGGTTTGGGACAGGAAGTGTCACTCCCTAGAACGCAGGGTCTTGGTGCCCCCCAGTGTGAAAAGGTCTCTATGGTGGTGGAGGAGATCGTCCAGCATAACTCAGGGGCTGTTGTGGTGCTTTCCGATTTCCGCGGAGGTCACTACGGATGCCAGCGCCAGGGGCTGGGGAGCCCACCTGGGAAATTTGGTGACTCAGGGGGAATGGTCCTTAGGGCAGAAGGACAAATCCTCGAATTGGAAGGAATTGAGGGCAGTGTGGGAGGCTCTGCACTCCTTCCAGGCGGGGGTCACGGGCCAGCACGTGCGTGTCCTGACGGACAATGCCACGGCAGTGGCTTATATAAACAGGCAGGGAGGGACGCGGAGCAAGGCCCTCGGGGCCTTAGCGGCGACACTGTTGTCCTGGGCAGAGCTGAATTTGGCGTCCCTGTCTGCGATACACTTAAAGGGGGAGCTGAACCAGAAGGCAGACTTCCTGAGCAGGACTCGGCTCAGGGAGTCGGAATGGGCCTTGAACCCCGATGTCTTTCAGGAGATTGTGCGAAGGTGGGGATCCCCGGATGTGGACCTTTTTGCCTCAGGAAGGAACAACAAGGTCCCAAATTTCTTCTCTCTATCCCGCTGGGACGGGTCCAGAGCGGTGGACGCATTAGGTCAGAGGTGGGACTACCGGCTTTGTTACGCCTTTCCCCCGGTTCCTTTGCTCCCCCTGGTCCTGAGGAAATTCAGGACAGAGGGGACCTCGTTAATCCTGATAGCTCCCTTCTGGCCGCGGCGGGCGTGGTTTGCGACCCTGAAGAGTTTGGCCTCTCGTCCACCCTGGGAGCTGCCACCAAGAGTGGATTTGTTAACACAGGGGCCGGTTCTTTGCCCCAGCGTAGGAAGATTGCGGTTAACGGCCTGGTTTCTGAGCAGCAGCTCCTCTTAGAGAAGGGGTTCTCGCCTAGGGTGGTGGCGACATTACTGGCCAGTAGGAAGGAGGAGACCCAGGCCATTTATGGTAGGGTCTGGGGTTGCTTTACAGCCTGGTGTGACCGGACAGCTGTGGCAACCCATAGTTTGGTTTCTGTGTTGGAATTCCTGCAGGCGGGAGCGGACAAGGGATTGTCTGTCAGCACGCTCAAGGGCCAGGTCTCGGCCCTCAGTGTGTTCTTGGAGACGCCCCTGGCCAGGGAGGCGTTGGTGAGTAGGTTTTTCAAAGCTCTGGTGAGGCAGAGGCCTCCGAGGTCCAGACCATTTCCGGTGTGGGATTTGGCCAAGGTGCTCGGGGGGATGACTAGGGCTCCGTTCGAGCCCTTGGAGTCCTGTCCGATAGGGGAGCTCACCATTAAGACGGCTTTTCTGGTGGCGATTACCACGGCGAGGAGGGTGTGTGAGATGGAGGCCCTCTCGATCAGAACACCCTATCTCCGTATTTTTTCAGACAGGATCGTTTTCAGACCAGACCCGTCCTTCATTCCGAAGGTAGCTCGGAGTTTCCAGAGGGAACAGGACATTGTCCTTCCCTCATTTTTTCCTGACCCGGTGGGGGTAGATCAGGAGAGGTATCATTGTTTAGATGTCAGAAGGTGCGTTCTCCAGTATCTAGAGAAATCTAGGGAGTTCAGAAGCACCGAATCCCTTTTTGTTTTTTTTAAGGGGGCTAGAAGAGGCAAGAAGGCGTCTAGAAGGACGCTGGCCAGCTGGCTGCGGCTGGCGATTACAGGAGCATATCAGGCAGAAGGCCTGGAGGTCCCGGAGGGTATCAAGGCACATTCCACCCGAGCTGTGGCGGCTACCCAGGCAGAGTTAGCAGGGGTTTCCCCAGGGCAGATTTGCAGAGCGGCAACATGGTCCAGCTATGACACATTTGCCAAGCATTACAGACTGGACCTGGTCTCGGTGCAGGAGCAGGACTTTGGTCGTAAGGTCTTACAAGCAGTTAGCCCGCCCGAAGGGTGAGTACTCGCTTATCCTCTCAGAGTGCTGGCCTGAAAGACGGTAGGGGAAAAACCAAGTTACACTTACGGTAACGTCTTTTCCAGGAGTCTTTCAGGCCAGCACCGGTTTCCCACCCACTGTTGATATTGGTTATGTGAAGATGGCTTATTATGATTATGTTGTCTCGCATTGTGTCTCCCCAGATGACCGGAGGATGCTTGGAGAACTGAGGTCAGAGGGGAGTGGAGCTTTTTTATTGTAGGTGGAGGTGTTTCCTCAGATGGGGAGGAGCCAAGGTCTCTCAGAGTGCTGGCCTGAAAGACTCCTGGAAAAGACGTTACCGTAAGTGTAACTTGGTTTTTTTTTCTCTCTGAATGGAGGAGAGAGATACATTGTATATAAAAATAAACAGTTTGTAAAACAAAAATATAAATATTAAAAAAAAATAGAATAAAAATAATGAAAAAATATCTAGATCAAGGTTTGATCTAGTTCAGTGCTAGGGTGTTTGGGTCAAGGTTATGGTCAAAGGTCATGGTCAAAGGTCAGGATTTTTTTTCTTTTTAATTGGTATCAGTGTCAGTTAGTATCAGTGTGTTTTAGGTAAACCCCCCCAAAAAAAATTTAAATACGCACTACTGTTTCTGGGCTGTAGCACAGATACAAACAACAATAACATACACATATATGGTATCACTGCGGTTGTCAACAGCTGAAAAATTTATTTTGGGGTGTTCTTTGGTGGTAGGTTATGGTAGTAACAAGAAACACACAGCTAAATTTTTTAAAAATAATTTTTTTACTATTTTGGGCCAGTTTTCCTTTGGTAATAAAAAAAACAGGAGATATCCATTACCATTTACCACTAAATAAAAGCCCAATTTGTTCTGAAAAAAACAAGGTATAATACATCTGGATGTACAAAGTAGTTGTGATGATATGTACGGTTTTACTAATACTTCTCAAAGTTGTAAAATTGTACTTAGGCTTTAAGATTTGTTTTACCCTTAGGCGTTATAGAATATGCAAACCCAACATTTCATATTCCTGATATGTGCCTGCTGTGCCATGTACTTGTATGAAAAAGTATCCTGTTCTCTTTGTATTACTTCCCTTGTGTGAAATCCCTGGTGTTCCTGCCAATCCCTCTGCTTTCCTATTAAAAACTGATGAAACTACGCAGAAGAGCATAGTGTGGTCAGTGTTCTGGCTGTGATGGGTCAGATTCCATTTTGCTCAGTATAATGGCCTTTAAAGAAATCTGGGAAAGCCATGTCAAACAATGCAAGAGGATGGCAAAAGCCTAGTTACCAGTATTGTCTGTAGGCTGTCTGCAGCCAATATTTTCCTCATTACTAACTTACCATGCCTCATTCTCTGCTGTGTCTCTTTCCTGATGGCTGGGGGGTAATAATCAAGAAGCAGCAGGACTGGTGTAGAAAATACAGATCCACTGAAGCAGGAAAATCCTTACACTTCAGGTTCTAAGGTACAGTTTCCTCTCCAACAAGGAGAATGGTGAATGGCATAATAGTAACTGAGAGGAGAATTCACTTAACATTATTGCATGCGTTATGCCGGTCAGGTTGTCACATATTGCATGCAATGCTGAAAATGTCATTTCACTATTCTTAGTATGCGGTATTTACCACAAATAGCAAAAATACTTGGTAAATATTGCATAAAAAGATTTTAAAGTCAATTCACAGAAGGAAATAAATTAAATACATGTGGTAAATAAGTAGTGGTCGAGGCATGCACCTTGTATTTGTTGTTCAGGTATGGGTGGCTGCCAGCATCCATAACAACCAGTAACTGTCATGGTTGTTAAGAAGCAGGCGGCCACTGTGTCCTTAACAACCGATGAGTCATCAGCTGTCAGTGGGATTCCCTGCTGACCGCTGAATTTAAAAAAAAGATTTGCCAGCAATTAAAAAAATAAGAAAAACAATGGCATGGAGTCCCCCCCCCCCCCCCCAATCCATACCAAGCCCTTCAGGACTGGTTTGGATTTTGAGGGGAACTCCCCACTCCAAAGTAGAATAAAAATAGCATTAGGTCCTCCAAAATCCATACCAGACCCTCATCCGAGCATGCAGTCTGACAGGTGAGGAAGCATGACCCTCCTCCTGAACCATACCAGGCCATGTGCCCTCAATATGGGGGGTGCCCCCCAAAGCATCCTGTTCCTGTGTTGACAGGGTCAAGGGCCTCTTCCCCACAACCCCGGCTGGAGGTTGTGGGGGACTGTGGGTGGGGGGCTCATTGGAATCTGGAAGCTTTCTTTAACAAGAGGGGCCCCAGATCCCGGCCCCCCCATTTTAATAAGTATAGGGTACACGGCACCCCTACTCATTCGCCAAAAAAAGCGTAGTGTAAAAAAAACACAGAAGACAGTTTTTGGCAAGTCTTTTTATTAAAAATAAACAAAAATAAAGAAAATGTCACCCAGTGTAGTTCCATCGTCAATCCCAATACCCGCCGCCACCAACACTGGTCCAAAAAAAGAGAAAAAAAGAAGTGCTCTGCTCTCGAAGAAGGCTCCCAGCATCTGACGACTCCACTGACTAACAGTTCTTAAATAACTAAGTGGAGGAGCCACCCTGTGATGTCCCATACTTGGATGCGGTAAGATAACGCTTTGTGACTTTGTGTATTGTCACCTAGGTTTGGCCACTGAAATACATCCCACCTTTCTTAGATGGGAAAAGAGGGACACTCTTTAGCACAGAATGTGTGGGTAAAGGACACACTCTCTACCATACCCCCAGGTGCATGGCCCGTGAAAAATTAATGAGCAAAAATTGGTTGAACAAAAGTGCTTTTTTATCATTATGTTTCCTTTATTCTGGCTTTTAAAAACAATGATGTGATAATTATGAGGCTTGGGTGAAAGGTTTAGTGCAGTGTGTCGCTTTTGATGGTTAAATATTGCATTTTTTCATATAACCCTTCACATCTGCCTAAAATGAGGAACAACTTAGGAGGAAAGAAGGATTGTAGCAGAATGTTTACCCATATATTTTATATTGTTGATATTATTTAGCATATGTATTAAAGGAAAAGTGTAGCCAAAGCCTTTTTGGCTGTACTACTCCTGTGGATCACAGGAGGGCAGTTCGTTCTGCACTCCCGTGACCCATTTTCAGCTGGCAGGGGACAGAACTGCATGTTGCATCCACCTAGGTAAGTATAACTGGGGGAAAAAATAGAAACCCATTAACCCATATACTTCTCGTTTAATAACTAATAATAATTACTATTAAGCAATAGATATTATTTCTAGAAACTGGAAGAAAAAGGCAGCCCATAGATGAGTCAGGTTTTTTTTGTTCAACCAGAGAGTTGAACAAAAAAAAACTGACTTGATTTCCCCATCAATATTATTCACAGTGTACAGTGCTCCTATAGCAAATCATATCCAAATACGTAAACCTAAAACCTAATTCCTAATACTTAAAGTGCTAGAAAAGTCCACATAAAGTGCATTTTATATTCTCATCAAAAATTTTGCAAACTATAACTTTTTTCCTATTATTTAATATAAAAGTGCTCAGTTGTAGAGATAATTTCCCCATCCACGCACTCATATGGATGAGGGAATCCTCCCTGCTGAGCTATTGTATTTTGACAGCGGGAAGACTTAGCACTGATGGTTACAGACAATTCTGATCCAGGGAGGAAAATCCGACAGGGCTGTTGTACGGAAGTCGATTGGTAGATTGACTTCTGTACAACTTTCCTGCCCATACATGGATTGAAATTCTGCCTGTTCTGCTGGGCAGTTTAATACATTAAATAAAATGTATACATTGAAAAATTATGACCCCTCTACTTCATATTGGTATTTTTTTTAAGACAGACACTATAACTTGGGACATAGCTCAGTTCTGCGAAAGCTCCAGACAAGTCTTAGCAACCAATCATATTGTAGCCTGTATGATGTTATTGTGAACATTTGTTATAAAAAGGGCCTGCAAGTCTCTATTTCCTTGAACAAGTCTGTTTCTTGTTCTGACAGTAGTTGCAGGTGTTATTGTTAAAACCTACTCTTTTGAAGTTCCTGCCTAGTATGATCTTCATTAATTTCCACATCAGGACAGAGGGATTTGTTTCCAAAAGAGGGACAGTCCCTCCAAATGAGAGACAATTGGGAGGCATTGCCCCTTGGGTCACCACAGGGCTACACATAATATACATTAAATGCTACAGAAAGCGGTCAGAAACTGCAGAATTGCAACATGAGATGGTCAGAGAATGCAGACATGCTATTAGTATTGTTGAGGTCTGGGGACATGCTTCAGGAGTCAATCATAGACTGCAAATACATTAAACACTGCTATTATAACACGTATGCAAATTTATTATACATTTCTGGTCCCTATAGTCCCCCAAAATTACTCATGCCTCATTAGATATTTCTCTTATCAAAATCCTTTATAAAACATCAGAGGAAAAAAATCATAAAATCAGAACAAGGATGAATAGCACATACAGTAATGGTAAAACAGTGTTAAAGGAAAACAAAAAACATTTAAATACGAAATTCCAATCCGAAGATATTTTTCTTTCTTTGGCCTGAGTTAGAACCTAGTCAAGGAAAACTATTGTGTGGATTCCTACTCACCCGCTATCATTTCCTCTTTCTGACCACTGATGAGGAGGTTATTCGATCAGAGTCAGCTGGCTGTCAATGCAGATCATGCTCAGGGGCGGACTGACCATTTGGAAACTCAGGCACTGCCCAAGGGCCCGGGGTCAGTAGGGGGCTCCATGAGATGCCCCGGTATCTTTTTCATAGGCTTTTTTGAGCTTGGGCAAGGACACAGGGGCCCCATGATCCCCTATTGCCCCGGGGGCCCCATGAGTTGTCAGTCCACCCCTGATCATGCTTGAAGAACTGACCCAGATTCAGGGGTGGACTGACAACTCATGGGGCCCCTGGACAATAAGATATAAAGGGGCCCCCTGTGTCTCTGCCTACACTCAAGCCACACCTACACAACACCCCACCTACATATTAAAGCTTAACTGCATAGAAAGGGCATTAAAAATCATTTAAAAATAATAAAACAATGTTCTGGTGTCCCCCCTCCTTTCATACCAAGCCCTTTGGGTTTGGTATGGGTTTTGAGGGGAACTCCCATGCCAAAATTAAAAAACATGGGTGGCCCCCCCCCAAGATCCATACCAGACCCTTATCCGAGCATGCAGGTCAGGAAAGTGGGGGACAAGTGAGGCCCCACCTCCTGAATCATACCAGGCCACATGCCTGGGGGCCCTCATATCCCCCCCAATGTGAATGAGTATGGGGTACATGGTACCGCTACCCATTCACAAAAAAAAGTGTAGTGTGAAAAAAGACAGACAGTCTTTGACAAGTTCTTTTTTAAAAGAAGAAAAATAAGAGTGTTCCCTGAAATAGATCCAACGTCAATCATGAAGCACGCTGCCTCCGTTACCCGAAAAAAAAAGGCTCCTCTCCCGACGCTGGCTCCCAGCCGTCTGACTGTTCCGCTGGCTTGACAGTTCTTAAACATGTAAGGGGCGGGGCCACCCGGGGGACATCATGTGTGTGACCCCACCCCTTGTGGCGTCATCAACTGGGGCATGCTGGGTCAATGTTGTCACAAGGAGGCGGGTCCACACACGTGATGTCACTGGGTGGCCCCACCCCTTACATATTTAAGAACGGTCAATCCAGCAGAACAGTCAGACGGCCGGGAGCCAGTATCGAGAGTGGAGCCTTTTTTTTTCTTTTTTCGGGTTGGCGGCGGGCAGCGTGATTGATGTTGGATCTACTTCGGGGGACATTCTTTTATTTTTCTTCTTTCAATAAAGGACTTGTCAAAGACTGTATCCTGTCTTTTTTCACACTACACTTTTTTTTTTGTAAATGAGTACCATGTACCCCATACTCATTCACATGGTGGGGTGGGATCTGGGGGCCCTTTTGCTTCCAGATTCTGATAAGCCCCCCACCTGAAGACCACCACAACCACAGCACAGGGTTGTGGGGAAGAGGCCCTTGTCTCCATCAACATGGGGACATGGTGCTTTGGGTGGGAGTCCCACCACCCCAAAGCACCCCCCCATGTTGAGGGCATGTGGCCTGGGATGCCGGGCTGCATGCTCGGATAAGGGTCTGGTATGGATTTTGGGGGGTTCCCCCACCCCATATTTTTGTTACATTTTGGTGTGGGGGTTCCCCTCAAAGTCCACACCCGAAGACCTGAAGGGCTTGGAGGGGGGACACCATGCTGTTTTTTTAAATTAATTGTTTAATTGTCATCAGTTCTTTTACATTCAGCTGTCAGTGGGGAACCCTGCTGATACAAATGTGTTACCTTACATTTCTATTTTAAAGTGAATGGGTTGTTTAACAAGGTGAGGTTTTACAGTCACTTTACACTACTTTCTGTATAAATGCCTTTTCAGATTAGCTAACATTCATGTTAACATTCATTGCTGCAACACACAGAAATAAGTGCAGTGCAATACACTTGCATCTTTTGTGCGCCTCAATGTATTTATGTTTCATGTCTGTGCATTGTGGTGTGCAGCCTTGAAAAAATGTCCCAGGTCTGTTTTTTATGCACCAGGGTTGTGGTTGTTGAAGTGCAGATTCAATTGTGCTGCCCTTTGGATATGTTGGGGGCTCACACTTGAGTCCCTCAATATTTAGGAAGTGGACCACCAATGCCTTTGATGCACTCTTGTAATCTTATAGTTGCATACCTGCAGCTTCAGATCACCTCACATCAGGAAATGCACTGCTACAATTCAAGGAAAGTGGTAGATTTTTCAGGGTGCTGGACATCCACAATTAAAGTATTACTAAACCCACGACAGTAAAATCAGCCTGTATATGCAATAAAGCATGCTTTGGAACCTAATAGGTTAATCATCTGCATTGTGTCAAAAGGCCATTTGATCCTGACTGCTCTGTTCCTCCCCTTGTTCAAGCATCCATCTCTTATCTCCTGATAAGACAGACTGAACTGTAGGCATTTTGCACATGCTCAGTTTGATGTGTATTGCTAGAGAGGTTTTTCTTTTTTTCTTGGGAGAGTGCATGTGATCAGTACAGGGCCAATCAGCACTGTCCAGACAGAGGGTGAGGAGTTTTGCATCCTCTTAGAGCAGAAAGAAAACTCCTCCTATAAGCTTTAACATGTGCTATGCTGGACACTGATAGAAGTCACAAGACTGCTCTAACTGCTGATGAGGAAAAAGTATTTAGCAGTTTATATTTACTAAAATAATTACAAGTTCTGTGTACTATGGGAGACCGTATATAGTGAATACAGGGTCCTGGCTTTAATAACACTTTAACCTTTGTAGATATTCCCTACAAAAGAGGAAATCCTTACTTTTTTCAGTATTAGTTATCTTTGAAGAGTAACTGCACTCTGAGGTTAAAATATACCATAGCACTTCCATCATTACAGCTCTTCTGAATAAATTCATAAATACAAGGACCCCAGGGAGTGTTTGCCTCTTCTGTTAATTATCCTACCACACTATTTATTCTTAAAGCACTGTATCTATACTAGAGAAAACCTAATGCTTTTATTCTTACAGTATAGCTCTTTAAGTAAATCTTCACTCCCAGCTAAGTGTCCTTCATTTCCATCTGCATATCTTTTTTGTACATAATTTTATATGTTCAGTTTTATCACAACCCTTATATATATATTCACTGAAAACATTATTTTATTCTGACATTCATAGAGTCTTGTTATTGTAACAGTTTTCCATGCTTCTCATGATTATGCACACAAAATGTTTAAACTCAGCCTACAGTTTGTACACTTACTGTACTGTCAGAATAAAGTTCTGGTATCTAGGTCAGAACATAGAACCAAAGTTTATATTGCTGACTGTGATAAAACATAATTTTAATTATACATTTTCTACTTTCATTTGCTGCATTCTGTTAGAAATGAGAAACAAATTCTGAGCCAATTTCTTTGAAATCATCAGTCTGGTTGAGAGAGATTACTTTTAAAGTAAAACACTACTTTCATAAAATAATTTATAAAACATATAATTGCTGCGTGAGCCATTTTACAGTTCAGTGCTATTAAAAATTACCTCTCCATTTCAATCTGCAACCAGTGAGGATTTTGCGAAAGAGCAAAAAATTTACTCTAGATACTGGGGATGTTTTGTTTTGGTACAGAATGCACCCTAAAATATATTTTCTTGTTGATGTGATTGGCTCAATGCTTTTCCCTTTCCAACAACACTGGGGCTGAGCATATGGTTATAGCGAGCAGATCCCACCCCCTCACCCCGCCTTCTGGGCATGCAGGGAAGTGACCAGAATGAACCTGCCATTATTCACAGAGGTGGAATAGGTATGCAATGACTCTTTCTAAAATTCTTGTAACCCCCCTTCTTCCCCATTCTTATGCTCAATTTGAACTTCATCAAGATCTACATCTAGATGCCTAAATGCATTGAATTGCTGCCATGTGATTGGCTGATTAGCAATTTGTGTTACCAAGCAATTGAACAGGTGTACCTAATAAAGTGTCTGGTGAGTGTGTGTGTGTATATATATATATAGTTTTTTTTCCCATCGAATTAGAGTTTCACTAGAAACACCAGCTTAGACTCATTTTAGACAGACACAGGGAGTACTTTGCAATTCCAATAATAAGGACTCAACAGATGATCAAAAATTGTCATTGTTTTTAAAGCCTAATTGCAGCTAAAATGATTTAAAGTTTAGGATAGAGTTGATTAGAATTAAATCTGTAATGTGTTGTTACAGAGATTTTTTCATACTTCCCACTGATACCTATACAAGAAATAGGGGTGTGGACCGCACTGAGACAGAAAGGCATGGACCACTATGAAAACTTTGTTTTTGCTTTTGATTCCATTTTGACCACTTTCTAACACGTGAGGGTAAATCTTGGCAATAGGGATGTATATGGCAATAACATCTTATCAGGGACTCAAACTGTTAAAAAAAAGGTAAGTTTTATATATGATACGTTGTTGTAATATGCAAAAGGTTTAGGCTTGTGTAATAAAAAAAAAATTATGTAAATCAGCAAAGTTTTCAAAAATAGTTAAATTATTATTATTTTTTTTTTATCAATTCACAAACTGTCTACCCTTTACAATAGCTTCAGATCTCAAAGGTGCACCTGCACATAGTTTTTAACCACTTACTGGCTTACATAGAAAAACGGCAAATTGATGAACACATTTCTGCAATGGTACAAATGGCAGTGCAGGAATCCCGCATCAGATGGCAAGTGCATCCAATAATGGTTGCGAGGTGAGTCATCGTCAGATGGCTCAGTTGACAGATACAGTGTACAGAGCTAATCTGAGTGGCTCTGTACCTTGTGATCGCTGTGATGACAACTCACAACAATTGCGATTATATACAGGCGAGTGTTTACATTGGAAAGCCCTCTAGTTTCCTCTTAGAAAGAAGAACTAATGTATACCTCAGCTCTAGCCTGTCTTTGCAGTGGCCAAATATTAACCCCTTCACCTCCCTTTATTCTAGGCATTTGCACATTAACCCCCTCCTCTCCATATTCTCACATTAAATTAACAGGTTACAATCAACTACATATAAAAGTACACATATAATCTACTTCACAGCCTAGGAGTGCTGGTAGATATGTGTTTATTAAAAGTCAGCAGCTACAAAAACTGTCCTAGAGTCCAGCAATGTTCTCACCCTCACAGTCCCTTCTCCCATTCTCTCCTCCACGGCGCCAGCATCTCAACTGTGGGCACCAGGCTGTGACAGCTTGTGGCTTCACAGCCTGGTGCCCACTGTGCATGTGCGAGTCGCGCTGCGCCTCCTAATTGGTCTGGTAGTCTTCTGGGACCTGTTAAAGTACCCAGAAGACTGCGGGAGGGAGGAGGGGGTCGAACTTCCGGCAAACTGTCAAAACCAGGTACCTGCTCCCCCCCAAAAGGTGCCAAATATGGCAGTGCAGGGGGGGAGGAGGCAAATGAGCGGAGCTTCCACTTTTAAGTGGAACTCCGCTTTAACTCTAAAATGATGAGCTGTAATGGCTTTTAAAGCTTCATGTATGGTGATTTTTGAGCACCATAGTTTTTGTCGATAAAACGGGCACGTGCAATTTTAAGACATGGAATGTTTGGTATCTATTTACTTGATGCACCCTCATCTTTTATACTTTAACCAAAATGGGTATTATATTGTGTGTTTTTGCACTAAAATCCATTTTATTAAAATGTTCCTGAATATTTTGTATTCTTGGGATTTAAGTAATGTTATTGCCAAAAATCAATATTTTGATATGTATGCAAAAAATAAACAAAATTGCTCTGGAACTGAACTGGTTAAAATAAAAAAAGTTGGGATTTTTTAAATCCTAATGCAGGGAACTAAAAAAATGTTTACATTTTGGATAGAATGGAGAGGGATTAGAACTTTTGTAATTTTTTATTGCTATCTCTGCCCGAGTTAAGGAGATTCTCCCTCTCTGTTTGTCCTGTTTACCATTATCATTGAAAGTAAAAGAAAATCCACAATATTGGGTTGTCCCCAGAAAAGTAATAAAAATTCCAATGGGGACACTAGTTCTGGTGACCTCAAGGGATTTTCTAAATTTGCAGGTTTTTCCTTTCACTTCCTGTTTGATTATGGGACAGGAAATAAATGGAAATGTCCAGAATGGGACACAGACGATGAAAAAAAAATATGACAGGTTATAACCCTCCATTACTCTATCCAAAATGAAAAAAAAAGTTTTGTCTAACCGAGATGTTAACCGAGATGTACAGGCTTTAAGACTAAATCTCATCTTCAGATCCCCTGAGTTTACTCCAGCAATAATAAAATATATACTAAGTTTTATTAGCAAAAGAGAATAATATAACACCACTTACCTCACATGTGTGGTGCATTTCCTATTCACGTATGTGCACAAGACAGGATCATGCATTCACCTTTGCACCAAGCACGGGGGAAGGGAGACGCTTTAAAAATGATGATTATTATGTTTTTAAATTATTTTTTACACTTGTACCTTTACATTTTTTTGTCATGTGTATTGCTAGCACATCCCTTATGATACAATGGGCCATGACAAGTCCTGTGTATAGAGAGACCTGGATCCTAGTAGACTTTACACAGCACTACAGGAAACATGCTCAATCTCAATGGGAGCCTTAGACCACACCATATAATGTGTTCAATGTGCATGTGTGTGTGTATTCATTTAAGTTAATAATATATCTACAAGTTCATTCAAGACCCTCCTCATTAAATGTTCTCTTTTGTGTATTGTTGATTGGAAAGTATTCTTTTCCCTTCTTTACAACTTTGCCAATATATGAATCTAGTATTGGAAATACAGATTGGTTTACATATCAGTTACTTACACAAAGATGATAGAGGGTGTTTTACAGAGCTCACACAATGCTCTGTGTTGAGAAAATTAATATTGTAATAGGGAAGCACAGAATTAACAAAATTATCAAAAGAGTCCAAGGAAGGTGGTTTAAAAGATTTTAAACACATTACCATAGATTTACTAAAGTTATAAAAGAGGTGAATTCAGAGTTTTATCTGCTAAAGAACATGACTTTGAGCACCAAAAGCTCAATACATGGGATCTAGGATCAAATGGTACTGATAATCCCAATTGAGTCTTAATGTAGTTCAAGACCTCATTCTAGAATACATTCATATATTTACATTCCCTGGATGTATGGAAAAACTCATGGTTTCACTTGACATGAAGGTCATTTATTGAAGTTTTTACAGATCGTGGTATGCTGTGTGGAAGAATTTAAATATGGATTTTATTGTGCATTGTTAATTAGAAATAATTATTTTCCTTTCTCCCCAACATGGCCAGTTTATCTAGTATTCAAAATACACATTGGTATAGACATCAGTTACTTGTATGATAGGAGGTGTTTGGCAGGGCTCACGTTGCTCCGGATTGGATAGTACTCTTCACACAATTGTTTATAATTTGGGAATATGTAATATGTCTTCGGTGAAAGTAACAAAATTTCAGCCATACTTCAAATATAATCAATCAAATTGCTATATTTAAACTGCAACTGGATGATATTTAGTTTGTTAAAGAAGTTAACATGTCAAGTGATTTTTTTTTTATAAATTATCTCTGGTCATGAAAACCGTATTAAAAAGTAAATAAAATGTTACTTTGGTGCCTAAAGTCAATTGTTTAAACTACCTGACAGTGACTGAGATATAATTTTTTCAGCTGGCAATTCCCTTCCACGGAAAACTAATCCTAGTGGCTAAGAAGCTGCTGGATTACTTTTACCGGCAGAAGAAAGGGGTCCCACTTCCCTTCTGCCACCACCCCAACCTGTCCTGAGCAATCCGATGCCATCGACATCAGCTGCTTGACGGCTACAGCGTAGTTGCCCAGTTCTGGGAGGGCGTCCATGGATGTCAAAACATGCCCCCTACAGACACAGCTGATCACATGTCAATCACAGCGGCCTTTTACCACATGATCAGCTGTGTCCAATGACACAGCAGATCACAAAGTAAATTCAATTGTCGGTTATCGGCAGCATTTTCCTCATGCTGTCACGGCGCAAGGAAAGTATTGCCGATAACCGGCAAATGTGACAGAGGGGATCTGCACTGATAATCATGGCACTGATTATCTGTGCCCTGATTTTCAGTGCCGCCCAGCAGTATTCAGCAATGCCGGCCAGAAGTGCCACCCATCAGTGGCCAGCAGTGCTGCTGTCAGTGCTGTTAGTTAGTGCCACCAGGGCTGTAGATAATTTTTTCTTCTGGGGGGGTTCAGCTCGCAGCTGAACTGCATTTTTACAGCCCCCCTCCACCAACTTCACCTTGAAGGAATGAAGGAAGGGAAGGGTGGAAGGAAGGGGTGGGTGGAAGGATGGAATGAAGGAAGGAAGGGGTGGATGGAAGGAAGGGGTGAGTGGAAGGAAGGAAGGAAGGGGTGGGTGGAAGGAAGTATATGGTGGGTGGAAGGAAGGAAATGGTGAGTGGAAGGAAGGAAGGAAGGAAGGGGTGGATGGAAGGAAGGAAAGGAGGTGTGGGTGGAAGGAAGGAAGAGGTAGGTAGAAAGAAGGGTTGGGTGGAAGGAACGGGTAGGTGGATGTAAGGAAGGAAAAAAGAGGTGGATGGAAGGAAGGGTGGGTGAAAGGAAGGGAGAGGTGGGTGGAAGGAAGGAAAGGTGGATGGGTGGAAGGAAGGGAGGGGTGGAAAGAAGGAAGGGAGGGTTGGGTTGAAAGAAGGGAGGGGTAGGTAGAAGGAAGGGGTGGGTGGAAGGAAGGAAGGAAGGAAGGAAGGAAGGAAAGGAGGGGTGGGTGGAAGGAAGGAAGGGAGGGGTGGAAGGAAGGAAGGGGTGGGTGAAAAGAAGGAAGGGTGGGTGGAAGTAGGGGTGGATGGAAGGAAGGGGGGTTGAAAGGAAGGGAGGGGGGTGGAAGGATGGAAGGGAGGAGGGGTGGAAGAATGGAAGGTTAGGTCAAATTCACCATGACTTCAGAGGCATCAGAGTTGTAACTGTCGGCTGCTGTGTTCAGTTTCCCACCCACAGCTCCTCTGAAGCTGCATGGACTGGAGTGTGGGTGGGCACAGGGGGGAGGCAGAGAAGATCCAGCCTCTCTTCCCTCTTCTCCTATTGGTTCAGAGGATGGGGGGAGGTGCTAGGCTGCTGGGCAGTGAGAAGAACACAGCAGCTGGCATGCAGCGGCGGTGGGAGGGGGGGGGCGAAAGAAAACCGTTCTGTGCAGCGGTGGAGGAGGGAGACAGTGCCGGGGCTAGGGGTATGTGGGAAGGGCTGTGATGGTTGTAGTGACAGGCAGCGATCTCCTGTATGACTTTCAATGCAGCAGCTGGAAGTTGATTCTCCTCCTCTCCCTTCCATGGCTTCCAGCTGCTTCATTGAAAGTCATACAGGAGATCGCTGCCTGTCACCACAAATACCACCACCCCTCCCACACACCCCTAGCCCCAGCGCTGCTTACCACCTCCACCGCTGCACAGAATGGTATTATTTCTGTCCCCACTTCCACCGCCGCTGTGTTCCCGCCGCCCTTTTCTTCTCACTGCCCAGCCCAAATTTCGAGGGCTGCAGCTTGCAGCCAGGGAATGGTTGGCAACTTCCTCTGGGGTTGTTCAGACCCCCCTGACTTCCCCCTTATCTACGCCCCCGAGTGCCACCCATCAGTGCCACCTATCAGTGCCCATCATTGCTGCATATTAGTGCCTCCTCATCAATGCCCGCCAGCACCGCCTTATCAGCGCTGCCTCATCAGTGCCACCTCATCAGTGCAGCCTATCATTATCCATCAGTGCTACCTATTAGTGCCGCCTCATCAGTGCCCATCAGTGCTGCCTATCAGTGCAGCCTCATCAACACACATCAGTGAAGGAGAAAAATTACCTGTTTGCAAAATTTTATAATAGAAACAAAGAAAACCTTTTTTTAAAAAAAATGTTTTGCTCTTTTTTGTATAGTACAAAAAATAAAAACCCCAGTGTTGATTTAATACCACCAAAAGAAAGCTCTATTTATTTGAAAAAAATTCAAACAATTTCATATTGGTACAGTGCTGCATTACCGTGAAATTGTCATTCAAAGTCTGCAAGCACAGAAAGCTGAAAATTGGCCTGGACATGAAGGGGGTAAAAGTGCCCAGTAGGCAAGTGGTTAAAGCGCCCCCTCTTTCCCCTGTGCTTGCAATCTTAATGGCTGGATACCATGTGATTGCTGAGATTGGTCATCACAACGCTGATCCTGTCCCCTTATAACAGGTGAAGGAGAGAGATCAGTCCATTTCAATTGGCACAGAATGAATGGATCATCGGCTGCAGCTGCCAATTTAATTAATCCTGTTACAGCTAAACTAAGATCTTTTTTTATAACCCAATACCTGTCTCCCTTTCTCTCCTACACACATTAACTATATACTGAAGCTGTCTCCATGTGAACTGTATATTAACCCCTTCATCTCCATCCTGCCACTACTGTATATGTGACCAGAACATTATCCCCCTTTCACTGCCTACTCTCTCTCTGTGTGACCTGTAAAATAATGCATCTAGTGCACCACTTTCAAGCTTTGTATTTAACTCCCTCAGTACCAGAATGTTTCTTCATTTCCAATAAAATTGTGGCAAAAAAAGTAGATCACCTTGGGGTATATGAATTCCAAAAGTAGCATTCTGGCATTTTTAAAGTAAGAGAAACATTTTTTTTTAAATGTTTGGTCTTTTTTATCTTTTTACAGTAAAAAAAGAAAAAAAAGTTATTAAATACCACCAAAAGAAAGCTCTGTCTCCAAAACATAAAGTATAAATCTCATTGGGGTACTGCATTGCGCGGCAGAGTAATTGTCGGTCAAACTATCACAGCGCTGAAAACTGACCTGGTAATGAATAGGTATTACAAGCTGGTACCCTAGTAGTTAGAGATGGATTATAGTTGTCCATTGAATATGTCATCCACAATATAGCTAAATGACCACTTAAAAAATAATTTATTATTTAGAAGAACTAAAACACCACATGACAGATACTAGTATGAAATCTCCCCGCTGATACAAAAGAAATCATGAATTTAAAACAATGCTTTTAAATTCAGGAACTATGAGTGTTGTTGATCAGAGCAGTGTTCAGGAAGAGGATGGGGAGCATGTTGGACCACTAAAGAGCTGGACCACTGCTTTGTGTGTGAGAACCACTCTTCTCCTCCTCAGTATTTTACCTTTGCTGCAGCAAGTAGCAGTTGAAAAAGTAAAAGTGATTCGTGTTTATCATTCTTTTTTGCAGCCTGGCTGCATTGCAGTAATAAATAACTACAGTTCAATTGGACTTTAATGAGTAACTCCACTTTTCTTAAGTAAAAAACAATCCCCTCTGAGTGATCAATGTACATGGCAAGGATTTTAAAGCAGAACTAATCCAAACCCCTAGACAAAAATGAGAATTTAACCCATTCAGTGCTAGCATGGCCCGACTGCATGAGAAAATAAAACATTTGCCCAGAATTCTTCTTTAACGAACTTTGTTTCAGATTCCTACTTTTTGTTATTCTAGAGAAGTAGCTGGTTTTTTTTGTCTTTATCCATGTGCAAAGTGAATCTGTATGGGAGTGAGGTTATAATTATCAGTCAGCTGCTGCACCTGCAAGGCTTTAATGAGGAAAATTGCAGGGTCTGCATCCCTTTAGACATGACTTTCCTTTGGAAGTATCTCACCAAAAAGGATATTTTTGTTGCAGGGGATATCCAAAATCTGATTTGTATCTTAGGACAGACGTCTGGGAAAATCAGTAAGACAATCACACCAGCAGAAAATTACATATCTGGGGGACATTCTGTACACCATCTGTGTACAGAATGCCTCCAGGTAGTAAAATTACATTGTATTTTACAAAAGATTACAGTGCTGCAGATTGAAAAGGAAAGGTCATTTTATTAACATTCAATTACAATATGACTTGCGTTTCAATTGTATACACTATATATATTTTTTTTTCCCACGAAAATGGAGTTACCCTTTATGATGCTCGCAAAATCATTTTGAAAAGATTTATTCTATCTAAAAAGAACAGTGGGATTTAATGCCAAGTTGTTATAAATGCACACCTATTGATTTGAACATTAATATTTAAATATGAATAAATATGGTATATGAATATGCAAGTCAGTTCATGGGGCAATTGCAATCCTAAAATATCTAAACTGGGAGCCTAAAATATCTAAGCTGGGAAGTCTGTCAATGTGGGAAGCCTATGGGCTTGGATTGTCTCTTGTCTAAAAAATATATTTGCTGTTTTCTTCAAACAAAAGATGTGTATTGAGTGCATTGTACAATTATGTATATAGAAGCAAATCCTGGGATTACCAAAAAGGGATATCCACTGTTTCTAAAGCTAAGGGCAAAAGGTCTATGGACAAGGGACAGCCTTGATTTATGCCAATAAATAAAGGGACAGCTTGTGAAATATCTAAGTTTGTCCTTACCAAGGCTGTAATTTCCTTCTAAAACAATAGATTGGTGCCAAAGCCAAAGATTTCAAGATGCCCTATAAATAACATTATTTATT
Organism: Staurois parvus; assembly: GCF_062004578.1. Lineage (NCBI taxonomy): Eukaryota > Metazoa > Chordata > Amphibia > Anura > Ranidae > Staurois > Staurois parvus. Next base: position 6,806,090 of record NW_028317883.1, read on the forward strand.
AGAATGAAATGCTTTCTCATAATCATATAGGACTATAAATCGAGTCCTACTGTTATAATAGCTGCATAGAAGAATATTAAACAATCATTTTAAATTACCATCAACTCTCTTACCATCCATGAAGCCTGACTGATTTGTATGAGCTAACTTAGGTAAAACTTTAATTAAGTGATTTGCCATGACATGGGAGTAAATATTAATTTCATACCAATATAGGAGGGAAGGAATCTTGTTCCAATATGTCTTTCCCTTCCTACTGAAATAAAAAGAATAAAACTCTCTTATTGAACTGGTAAATGCCATTATAAATGCTGTGATGGTATAGAGAAAACAAGTATGGGACTGTTACATGGGTACACATGAGAGGGCATACTACAGTATAGATCCTTGAGAGCTCTGGAAGATGCCTATCACAAGCTCTCTGGCCAAATTCTAGCCAGTGTACTCTCTCTGAATGCCATCCTCTGCTGTCATTGATAGGGTCTTACTAGCCCTCAGACTCATTATTTATTCCACTAATATCTCTACATTTGCAGACAGGAAATTCTCACACATCTCTCTTCCCAAGCCGCATGATGGGGGAACAAATAATTCTCATTGAAAGTCACTAGATCTCATGTCCTCTTTTCCAAATTGTTCACCTCACTGCTTCTGACCAGTTCTTAAGCATCTCTGCACCCTCCATCTCTCCTCAGCCATTGTCAATATCTTCTTCTTACATTTGCCAGCATTATCTCAGACAGGTCATCTTCATATTGCCTTTGGAAGGAATGGAGTGCACACACAAGTATAAGCTTTAAAAGTTTCACAACATGTATCGGTAGCTGCTGTATCTATATTGTGGAACAGGATGATTTTGCCTATATTGTTAGCTAAAGTATGCTTAAAGAAACCCTGTGACCAACTTAAAATAGCACGTTTTAAATGCTTCTTCACATCTTAAATCACGTTTTCAATGCTTACATGAAGTGTTTGTTCATTCCAAAGCCTGGTAAAAAATGTGACTACTTTAGGGAGCATTTCTTCCCTAGCACAGTACCCTCCCTCCCAGCTCACCATAGTCCTCAAGTTGATAAATGTTTAGAGAGATAATGGGGTGTCCATCCAAGAAGTGCCTTATAGGTGAGCAAGAGGATCTTAAAGTCTATGCGAAACCTGACAGGTAGCCAGTGCAAGGACTCCAGGATAGGGGTAATATGGTCACTTGTACCAGACCTATTCAGGATTCTGGCTGCAGAATTTTGTACATATCGAAGTCGATTAATATTGGATTTAGGTGCACCAGCGAGTAGTACAAATTGCAGTAGTCAAGTCAGGAGAACACAAATGTATGGATCAACTTTTCAGTTACAGTGTATGATAGCATAGGACATAACAGAGCAATGTTTCTCAAGTGGAAAAAAGATGTTCTGACAACATTTTGTACATGTGGATCAAAGGTTAAACTAGCATCGAATATCACCCCTAGATTTTTTTTATTTAGACTGGAGCTCCAGTACAGTGCCATCAAAAGATAGACTACCAGGATTGGCCTTTCATAATTGGTGGGGGTGCCAATAAGCATGATTTCAGTCTTGTCACAGTTTAATTGAAGGAAACTGTGTGCCATCCAAGTTTTTACATTACAACTGGAAATAGTCCTGTTGAAATGTTTTCATATTTAGCGTACTTGCTGAATATACTGGAACCTTTGTGCTTTCACTGCTTCCAATAAACGTGATGTGCAGATATTAACAAAGAAATTATCACAAATGCTCAATCATGACAAATGTCCTTGGTTAAAATCACAGTGATTTTCATAAATAATGAGTGAGACTGATGAAGGATCTTTTTATAACACAATAGATAAGAGAGTACTTTGAGAATGTTTCTATATATAAAGTATATACTGTATATGTGAAAAAGAGGTCAGAATAGGTGTACTGCTGTGGGCACACAAAACCATTTCCAGTTGCACCTGGAATATCAGCAGTCACATACAGTTGCAAGAAAAAGTATGTGAACCCCTTGGGATTACGTGGAGTTTTGCATGAATTGGGCATAAAATGTGCTCTGAACGTCCTCTAAGTCACAAAAATAGAAGAACACAGTCTGCTGAACATAATACTACACAAACATTAGATGTTGCCATGGTTTAATTGCACATAACATGTAAACATTCACAGTGCAGGGAGGAAAAAGTATGTGAGGCCCTAGCTTAATGACTTCTCCCAGAGCTAATTGGAGCCAGGAGTGAGCCAACCTTGACTCCAATCAGTGTGATGATATTGGATGTGTTGCTGCCAGCTGTCCTGCCCTTAAAAAACACACACCTGTTTTGGGTTTACTGGTTTCAAGAAGCACTGTCTGATGTGAACCATGCCTCGCAGAAAAGAGTTCTCAGAAGACCTACGATCAAGAATTGTTGACTTGCATGAAGCTGGAAAGGGTTACAAAAGTATCTCCAAAAGCGATGATGTTCATGTGTCCATGGTAAGACAGACTGTCTACAAATGGAGAAAGTTTAGCACTGTTGCTACTCTCCCTAGGCGTTGTCGTCCTGTAAAAATGACTGCAAGAGCACAGCGCAGAATGCTGCATGAGGTAAAGAAGAATCCCAGAGTGTCAGCTAAAGACCTACAGAAATCTCTGGCACATGCTAACATTTTTGTTGACACATCTACAATAAGGAAAACATTAAACAAGAATTGAGTACATGGGAGGACACCACGGAGGAAGCCATTGCTGGCCAAAAAGAATATTGAAGCACGTTTGAAGTTTGCAAAAGAGCACCTGGATGTTCCACAGCACTACTGGCAAAATATACTGTGGACAGATGAAACCAAGATGGAGTTGTTTGGGAAGAACACACAACACTATGTGTGGAGAAAAAAAGGCACAGCACACCAACATCAAAACCTCATCCCCACTGTGAAACATGGCGGAGGGAGCATCATGGTTTGGGGCTGCTTTGCTGCCTTAGGGCCTGGACGGATTGTTGTCATTGATGGGAAAATGAATTCCAGAGTTTATCAAGACATTTTGCAGGAAAACGTACGACCATCTGTCCGCCAACTGAAGCTCCGCAGAGGATGGGTGATGCAACAGGACAATGACCCAAAGCATACAAGTAATTCAACAAAACAATGGCTGCAACAGCACAGAATACGCCTTCTGGAGTGGCCCAGTCAGAGTCCTGACCTCAACCCGATTGAAATGCTGTGGCATGACCTTAAGAGAGCGATTCACACCAGACATCCCCAAGAATATTGCTACACTGAAACAGTTTTGTGAAGAGGAGTGGTCCAAAATGACTCCAGATCGTTGTGCAGGTCTGATCTGCAACTACTGGAAACGTTTGGTTGAGGTTATTGCTGCCAAAGGAGGGTCAACCAGTTATTAAGTCCAAAGGTTCACATACTTTTTCCTCCCTGCACTGTGAATGTTTACATGTTATGTACAATTAAACCATGGCAACATCTAATGTTTGTGTAGTATTATGTTCAGCAGACTGTGTTCTTCTATTGTTGTGACTTAGATGACGTTCAGAGCACATTTTATGCCCAATTCATGCAAAACTCCACGTAATCCCAAGGGGTTCACATACTTTTTCTTGCAACTGTAGTATATAAACAAATCTATTTGATATTTCTCATTAACAGGTTAATATAGTAAAGTTTGTTAAAGTGGTTCTAATGGCAAATAGTTTTTTTTACCTTAATGCAGTCCCTTTTATTAAGGTAAAAAATGTCCCAGTTGTTTTATATCCTCCCCCTTCAACCCATCCCTAAATACTCGCCTGTGTGCTTATCGATACAGCACTGTGCCCTTCTGCAATGGCTCTCTCCCTACTCTCACAGGACATAGAAGCAGCAGTGGGAGCCATTGACTCCTGTTCTCAGTCAAATCCTGTGAGCAGAGAGCAGAGGGTGGGGACAAGCCACGCTGTGTGTGTCTATGGACCATCTGAACAGACTATGCCCGGCTGTACACTTACATAGCTATGGCTCATTGGCAAGTGAGGTTCAAATGGTAATTCAAAAATAATATTTAAAGGCAAGACAAGACGGAACAGTTTCGGTCTATAGATTCTATTCATCCAGTCACGTGCCATATCACCATTTGTGGGGGACAGTCACATTTTGCTAAATTAACAGTTGTTATTCATTTAGTTAGTCAACCTCAGAGTGTTTGTTGTTCCTATTCCTAGGAGAGGGAAAATCCTTAAAGAGACAATTTATTTCAACAAAAATCTACCCACAAGATGATATGTACATATATTGTATGTAGGTATGTTTCTTACCTGTAAATGCCTCCCAATGTAGACATCCAAAAGTCCAGAGACTGCTGCTGGATGCTGCCATCATGGATGTGATGTCAGCAGACAGTAATTAGACACTCCCAGGAGAGGAGAGGGCTATGATTTTCAGAGAGGGGGGATGCTGTGGTAGGGAAATGACTCTGCCTGAAGTATTCAAATGCACATTTCAAATGGATAAAAAACAATCTGTGGTAAAAACACTACAAGTAAGTATTTCAAATGTTTGGTTTTCTGTGCTTTTACCTGTAATTTAAGTATTTTTTTAACACATTGAGCAAAAATAGTAATATAGCATCAGCATACTGTGTAAACGTCCATGGGTATACTATCATACCCAGATGCCATATTCTGGGGTAAGAACTGGCCGCCTGTTGTACTTCCTCCAGTGTAATTGGAGAGTCTAGTAAACCTCTATGAGATGTAGAGTGTGAAGAGTAATACCATGCAAGTACTGACCAAGGAATCCTCTGTATATGTTTGCTGGGAACAGTATAGTTACAGAGTAAAACTCCACTAGTCCCTCCATTATGTGGTCAGGGGTGTTGACCATTGTATCTTTTAATGCACCAGAAGAAGGTGATATTTGTTGGAACCAAGCTAAATTAGCCAAAAGGCGATCATTTCTCCCCCCTCCTCATAAAAAGCTTGTCTAGAAAATAACAGTTTTTGTTCAGCTGTGGAAAAGAGCAAGCAATTATACACGTCCTGAGCGGCCTTCTATCCCTCCCTTGACCAATCAGAGGGAAATTGATGTATGCCCTTTCCAGACTACACATGTTTCTTGCATTTTTCAAAAGATGTTTTTAAATATAAGTTCCTATGTTGTTCTTTATTGTTTCTATCAGTCATTAATACTCCACCTCTATGCTATGTATTTTTGGCAAACATCTTCACAAGTTCAACTTACAAGTGACTCTGCCTCACGCATAGTTCCTCAGCGACGACACAGAACACGCCTATCACCTTTCCAGGATGCTGAAACAACATCTCTCACACATCTAACCTACCACTCAAGAATTCTACGACAACAAGGTTCACCTCATTCTCCTCTAACCAATATACATCTACAAGATTAGTGTAATGTCACTTAATGTCAGAAGGCTCAATTCTCCCTTCAAGAGATCTCTAAATAAAGAAATTGCTGCCCTTTTCGCTGATATCATCTTTATTCAAGAGACTCACTTTGCTCTATCTAATACACCTTCCTTTCATCTCAAGAATATCTCAACAAGATTCTTAGCATCCCACTACAAAAAAACCAATGGAGTCATGACAGCGATCATATTATTCTCCCTCCCAACTTTTGTACTCTAGAATAGACTTCTTCCTCATGGATAAATGGACTCTACAGCGCATTTCCACCTCAATAGGTTCCATAACCTGGTTGGACCACGCACTAATTACCGTTGCACTAGCCACATCTGGTAGACTACTCATTCCTAAACTGTGAAGGTTGAACTCTATGCTCTTGATGGATCCCGAACACAGGAAAACTATTGTGGATGCTCATACTCCCTTTATTGAAACCAACAATACTGCTGACATATCCATTAGCACCCTATGATCTACTTATATAGCTTTTATGCGAGGGATACTTATGAAGCTATCCTCTCAAGTGTCCACCCGTAGGAGGCACCAGACTGAAGAGCTCTTAGCTTCTATAAAACCAGAGGACATAAATAAAAATAGCCCCTCTGAGCAGAATTCATCTGCCCAATCAACTGAGAGGGAAAAGCTTCTTTCCCTTCTGCTATACCAATATGACCTTAATTTTAAAAAACTGAAAACCAACTACTACTCTCTAAATAATAAAGTGAGTTCACTCCTAACCAGGCCAGTTAAACGCCAACGTCTTAAAACCAAAATTCAGACAATTCACCATCCGAGCTCTAATGAACCCATGTCCAATCCTTTAGATATAGCTAACGCATTTGCAGACTTTTACATAACCCTCTACAATCTTAAAGATGATAAAGAGACACCTCAACCCTTCCCTACCGATAGGGTAGTTCTCTGCAGCTCAACTGCAAAATATTTCAGAACCTTTCAATACTAACGAAATCGAATCAGCGATTCAATCACTACCGCTCCATAAATCTCCAGGTTGTGATGGCTATACTAATGAATATTACTAACAATTTTCCAATATCCTCTCTCCGCGCTTAGCCAATCTCTTCAATTCTGCTGCCTCCACGGGCTCTATACCCAAAGAAATGCTACAGTCCACTATAACAACTATTCCTAAAACAGGAAAAGACCTCCAAATGGTGCAAAATTATAGACCTATTTCTCTTATCAACACCGATGTCAAATTATTTGCCAAATTAATAGCTCTTAGACTACTTCCTATCCTCCCCTTATTGGTACATCCAGACCAAGTAGGCTTCATACCAGGTCGACAGGCTTTGGATGCCACTGACGTTTAATCTCTTTAATACATGATTTACAAGTCCACCGAACACCTTCTCTGCTCTTCTTACTTATCTCACTTGCTGTAATAATGTACAAAGTCTACTTGCGCTCTTATGTTAAATGATCAGTAAATATACACCTGTAGCTGCTAACATCTGATCCTGTACCAATAGATCTAATAAAGTGTACAAATAAAACAAAAATGATGTAGCGCTAAACAAGGAATAAATAAGTGATCTGATAAAATTAATACATCATACTAAGCACATGGTCAGTACAACAAAACAACACACTCCTTAGCATGTGAAAGGAAAAATTAGTGCTTAATGGAGCTAGATATGTGAGATCTTAAACGCATGTGAAACCACTGCACACAGTGCACATATAAAAAAGTCCAGTGATCCGTATCACATTCCTTCCGCTCATGCAAAATCAATGGACTGTGTATGATCCCACACACCCCGAAGTGCAATCCAAAACCGGCTGAAATGGCCTCTCACCTCCTATCTGCGACCCTGCAGGGCCACAGAGCATATAATATCACCACTGGATCAAGATAACCTTCCTCTTGAGTAGATGACTTGAAGATATGTCCCCAGTACACTGATTCCACCTCTCCTATAATATCCTTAATGGTCAGATGAGCAGGATGGATCCCAACTTTGAGGTGTCCATCTTGGTGCTTTCTAAACTCGTCTTTCCTTATTGCACTCCCGCTGCCTACAAACTTGTGGTCCCTGCCTCCTGCTTTGCAGCTTTTGATTTGAAGTAGCTTTTCCCAGAGACTGTGTGGCTTCCTGTACTGGCGTCCATCTTCACTTAGGACATTATCCTAATGATCGCTCACCCATCCCGATCTTTTTACAAGATAAGGGAGCTCTTAAGTTCCTATGCTGCTGTATCGTATTACAAACTCAATGAAAACAAATACATAATTCTAAACCTGTATACACCGAAAAAGTCCAAATGCTTCTTTCCAAAGATTTTCCATATAAGTGGGCTGACCACTCAATCCTGTGCCTTGGAATCAATCTAACCACATCCACATCCCAACTCTACAATCATAACCATAAACCATTCCTTCAAGATCTTCCCAAAGAGATTTCTTCGCTCCGAACATATGGTCTTTCCAAACTAGGTCACATAGCCACCCTGAAAATGTTTATCCTGCCCAAACTGCTCTATATCTTTAGGACCCTCCCCATATGAAATTTTTCCATGCAGCACAGAGACAATTTTCCCAGTTCCTATGGGAATTCAAATGCCCCAGGTGCACCAATAACCCATTAATCCACCCATACCATAGAGCAGGAACAAACTTTCCCCATCTACATACATATTATTTAGCTACATTACTATTGGTGGCACCCTTCCATAGAAAAAATTTGGTCCATCATAGAATTCCAAATCTTCCATCCCATCACACCACAGACCCACCTCCTTCTCTGTACCATTGACAACAAACATTCAATCAAACATCCTTGTATTAAGGCCTCCATGGATGCATGCTCAATCCTACTATCACATTCCCTCCAAAAGTCGGGTAAGATTTATATCCCTCGTAATGCATTTTCCACTTTCATCCCACATATTAATCTGACTAATTGGGAAGCTTCTTTAATATCTGTTGTAAACAATGGGTGCAGCGCTTGAAATAAAATTGTCACAAATAATGCATCCAATATAAACATGTACAAAAAACATATATATGCAATAAATAAAGTGCTTAATGAATAAATAGGTATTGTGACTCAGTATGTGAATGATACATGTTACTCCATGTGACCCATCATGGTGCATAAGATAAAGTGCAAAAATATATAATTCACATATACGATAATATCCGTGTCACTGTGTCGTGACTATACATGCATATAAAGTGATATATGAAAGCATAAAGTCCTCAATCTCCCAGTAGGTAAGTACATGGAAGATCACAAGGATTCCACAAAAAAATGGTGGGCTAATCCAAAAGATGATAGTGTATCCAAAATTGATAAAAGACTGCGCACTGACCAGATGCGCAATCAGTATGCGCATTTCAGAGATAACACTCTTAATTATAACTGGAAATCCCTCTGGAGTGTGGTCTGGTCTGCTGTCACTCTCCGCTCACTCAGCTGTCAGCAATGGCTCTAATCTCCTTTCAGGTGGCTCTGTGGGTGGTGGAAAGCTCACAAGGAGCCCCAGAAAGAGGAGGCCAATAGCGTGATATTGTTTCCAATATAATGTGTTTATTGCATCCAGTAAGCAGGTAAACAGTAAAGCAAGACAGTTACTGACCAGATATCATGAATCCAATATGGCCGCCGGGACCCACATGGCGCCGATGGCGTGATGTCACTGCACTGTAGCTCTTAATCACACCCCCTATGATTATGTGCTATTGCACGAAACATGTCAGGGAGGAGCTACAGTGCAGTGACGTCACGCCGCCGGTGCCACGTGGGTCCCACGAAAAGCAATCAGATATTCCCTGGATCAACTTTACCTATAAATGTTAGTATCCATTTATATTCTGTGTATCTAGGAAAGAATCCAGGCCTTTTTTAAGAAATCTACTGAGCTGTCCAGAACAAGCTCTTCAGGGAGTCTATTCCACATTTTCACAGCTCTTATGGTGAAGAAACCTTTCCGTATTTGGAGATTAAAAACCTTTTCCTCCAGACGTAAAGAGTGCCCCCTTGACCTGTGTGATGACCTCAGGGTGAATAACTCTACACCGAGTTCACTATATGAACCACTGATGTATTTATACATGTTGATCATATCCCCCCTTAATCTCCTTTTCTCAAGAGAAAATAAATTCCATTCCCTTACTCTTTCCTCATAGCTGATCTTCTCCATGCCTCGTATCAGTTTAGTTGCACTTCTCTGTACTTTCTCCAGTTCCCCAATGTTCTTTTTGTGAATTGGTGCCCGAAACTGAACTGCATATTCTAGGTGAGGTCTTACTAATGATTTGTACAGGGATAATATGATATCTCTCTCTCTGGAGTCTATACCTCTTTTAATACAAGAGAGGATTTTGCTCACTTTAGAAACTGCAGCTTGGCATTGCATAACATTATTAAGCTTGTGATCTACCAGAACCCCCAGATCCTTCTCCACCATTGATTCCCCCAGTTGTACCCCCCCCCAGTATGTATGATGCATGCATATTCTTACCCCCAAGTGCATAAACCTTACATTTATCAACATTAAACCTCATTTGCCACATAGTTGCCCAATTAAACAGTGCATTGAGGTTGGCTTGTAAATTGGAGACATCCTGTAAGGACATTATTCCACTGCACAGTTTGGTGTCATCTGCAAAGATTGAAATGGGATTTTTAATCTCAGACCCTATATCGTTTATAAATACTGTATATTAAAAAGTAAGGGTCCCAACAGTGAATCTTGGGGTACACCACTAACAACCCTAGACCATTCAGAGTATGAATCATTAACCACTACTCTCTGAATTTAAGTCTTTTAGCCAGTTTTCTACCCATTTACATACAGATTATTCGAAACCTGTAGACTTTACCTTACACATTAGCCGTGTGTGGGAAACTGTGTCAAATGCTTATGCAAAATCCAAGTAAACCATATCCATAGCCTCCCCTATGCCCATGATTTTGCTCACCTCCTCATAAAAAGAAATCAAATTTATTTGACAAATTATGTCTTTCATGAATCCATGCTGTTGCTTAAAATATTTTTATCCAGTAAGAACTCATCCATGTGTTTTTTTTTATTAAACAGTATCTTCCCAACTATAGAAGTTAAACTAACAGGTCTATAGTTACTTGGTAAATACTTTTATCCCTTTTTAAATATAGGTACCACATTGGCCCTACACCAGTCCAGTGGTACTCTGCCAGTCATTCAAAGGTCCCTAAAAATTAGAAACAATGGCTTTGAAACGACAGAGCTCAATTCTTTTAGGACATGTGGATGTATACCATCCAGGACAAGGTGCTTTATTGTTCTTTATTCTGTCTAAATATTTCTAGACCATATCAATTTTGAGCCTTTGTGGCTCACACACATCTATTTTTGTTATGGGGCCAATTTTGCGCCCTCATAATTTAACCATGGGCTTTTGGTAATCATTGTATGTTTGGCATAATAATCCATCTGAAGCCAATAATGTATTCTATGGTCCTTAAATTCCTTACATTGACAATATAATCATCATTTGGTATGGTCCCATGGTCTCAGTGGACCTTGGTGAAGGACAGAGATACACTGGCTTTTTTGGATCTGGAAATGGGTCATAATAATGATATGATTTTGCCAGGATTTATATCAAACCCACCACAGGTAAAACATTTCTACACTTCCAAAGTTGCCACTACCCACGGTGGGTAAATAACATTCCCAAAAGCCAGTTCTGTTGCTTAAGGGGTATCCTGAATCCATAACTGACTAGGCATACTCTTTTTTTCTTACTGGTAGACCCAAAAATGAATCCTCTGATGGATGTAACTACTCCATCAGATTCATTAGCAGGTTCCATAACTAACACCATAGAATGGAGCAAGTGCTTGCCAAACATTGGACCATATTGTCACAGGATCCTAATTTACAAAATACCACCCAGGATAAGCCAAAGGTCACATAAAAAAGGCCCCTAATTTGAAGAGTAAAGTGGCACCTAGTAAACTGAAATCTACAGAGAAAACATTATCTCTGTCCCTTTTTACACTCAAAGACATGTATCAGTGTTAAAAACCACTCTGTAAGGCTCCATTCACATCTGAACGTAGCGGTTTTTAGCATTTTTTCACGCATATTTTACCACAATTTTTGCACGTTTTTGTGAATTTTCATACAGCATTTTTCAGCTTTGGCATAAAAAAAATGCCAATAGCGAAAGATATCAGCTGTTGCATCATTTGTTGCTAGGTTTTTCTGCTTTAGCTTTTGCATAAGCTTTTATTTATTTTTTATTATTATTATTATAATTATTAATTTATTATTAAATTATAATTATTTAATGTATTATTTATTTTTTTATTTTGATGATGATGATAATAATAATAATAAACACCTAAACCCAAACAAAAAAAATATAATAATAATAAAAAAATACACAAATAAATAAAAATAATCATAAATAAATACTTGAAATAATAAATTAATAATAATTAACCCATAACCTTAACCCCCTAAAACCAACAACCAAACAAACAAACAAACAAACAAACCAACAAAAACCAAACAAATAAGAACAACAACCCTAAACCTTTTTTTTTAAGGTTAGGGGTTAATTATTATTTATTTTACATTTACTTATTCATATATAGTTATTATTATTATTTTAAAACATATTTTCATTTGAGCAGAAAATCATGCAAAACGCTCATTAAAACTTGCCAATTGCGCATTTCTATTTTCTTCTGTGAGAATAAAAATGCGCAAAAACGTGCAAATCTGCCCAATTTGAGCTACTAAAGTAGCTACAAAACTTTTTGAACTTTAAGCATTCTGCTTCAGGTGACTTGGAATGGAGATGTGAGCCATCTCCATAGAGGAATATTGATTTTTTTTCCCCCCTGAGCATTTTGGAGCCTCAAGCTACAAAGCGCTCAGGTGTGAATGGGGACTAAGACTTGCAGTTTTGAATGTCATAGATAAAAGGAAAATGGAACACATACAAAATGAATGCCTTCCTTAACCGCTCCTCTGACATTGTGGTCTATTGTCTTGTCTGCCATTGTGGACTACATTTGTGGGCAGGACAATTAAACTACCCAGAAAGCGATTCGGTGACCACAGTCAATTTATTGCGGATGGCAAGGAAAAGCACAGTGTTTCTTGTCACTGTTTAGAATACCATAAAGAATCCACAAAGGGTATATGGGTTTGGGTAATTGAAGCATTGCCCAGAGGTCTTCCCACTGCCGATCGCTTTCATAGGCTCTATTAGAGGACCTATAGGATTTACACACTGGACACCCTCTCCCTTGGTGAGTTGAATGAAGAAATAGAAATGAATACTATCCTATAATTACCTTTATAACCCACAAAAAGGTTCATACACGTCTGATTACCATTCAGAGTTGGATGAGTTAATTCCATCCTTTTGTCCCTCTCCCCCTCCTCCCTCTCCCCTCTCTATATGTGGATTTTTTGTTCCTTAGGGATCTTTTCTGCCTCTTATTTGGGTTATCATTTTACTTGTCTTCCCCCTTTTTTGGTTGGGATTAAAATACATCTAATACTTTTGACTTGTGTAATACTTAATTTATTTCTATTTTTGTTATTTTATATTAATGTTTTTTTTTTTTTTCATAGAATTGTCTGCAGGTATTTACTGTATCTATGGCATAAAGTTTGTATGTGGTCATAGCAAGTACTTAATTTACATTATGGTACACAATTGTGCATCATTTCACTGATTCACTGATTGATTTACTAGTTACAATTTTATTAAGTTTTCTTTACTGATTATTACCAGATAAGGAAGTTATACATTTTATAATTGTTCATTTTAATTTTTTTTTACTCCTTACTAATTTTTGCTATCTTTTGGATATAATATTTTTATAATTTTTTTTAAATTAATGTTTTATATATATTTAATAACTGTTGTAAGTATTTTTGATAACTCTGTAAGTCACACTAGGTGTTGTAGTCCCACGGCAACTTCAGTATAAATATCGGCTGTCCCTATCGCCCTTCTAGCTTGAAAAAGGTGTGTGGCTATTGCTAGTATGCTTGCTCCAAAACGTGTTACCTCCCATAACCCAATGAAATGATCACATCCACGCTGTGCTTCATGGTGGTTCCAGGAAGCAGGATGCCAGAGATCTTCAAGCTAACGGCTGTCCCAGAGACCAGAACTGCGGGCCAAGCGGTGATGACTTCTACCATCAATAGCGGTTTTCATCTTGATGAACCTTTATATTGCTTTAAATTGTGATTGGCCCTTGGGCTTTTCTTTTAATGCTACACTTAGAGGTGCTTCCCTTCCGATTTTATTTCCTTGTTTGCATACAGAGCTGCTCTGGCATCAGAATCCCCTAGTGAATGGACTTTGTTAACCTACCTATTTTGTTTTTTTGTTGAGGATTTTAGGCCAATATAATACATAGTACTGGGGATATCTATCTATAATTCAGTTCTGAAAGCTTTATAACTACTTAAACATCAAGAAGCAAGGAGCATTCAGTGAATACTTCACACAGGATAGAGCATTACTGAATAGCATGGATGATTTTTAACTGTTCTGAGAGGTGAGGAGAGAGCTCAATAGATTATAATAATATGAAAACAAATCCAACAAAGAGATTTTTGAAGAGCATGCACTCAATACACCCAAGGTTGGAGCTCATAGTTGTCACCATTCATGTACTGCCAAGTTGGGACAGTGGTAAAACCCATTAAGCATCTTAGACCAACTTACTAAATAGGGAACCTAAAACCTAAAGCACAACCCTTTAAATCAACAAACATCATATTCAGTAATGTTTTTCTCATTAAAAATACAGTGATATTTCTTTTTTTAAATAATTCCCTTACGTACAAGACCACTTCTACATTCCAAAAGTCTGTCAGTGATGGATGACACATTTTAGGAGATTATCAGGCACTGTGGTTATGCTGCAGGAGACAGGATCTGTAAACATGCTACAAAAGATTACAAGAGACTATGAATATACTGGAAGAAGTCAGATATTGCTGATATACTGACCCATTCAAAAACAGTGTTCTACTTCAATGCCTCTGCTCTCCCATCACAGACTTGGATAATGCTTCTAAAGCTTGCTCATTATAGACTGCAACTTCTGATGTGTTAAGAGTCCTTCTTGCTCTGGGAATAACTACTCAATGCCAGTTTAATCACATGTCAGACAATCATAGACAAGTGTTCCTTTCAATTAAATAACAGGCAAATACCATGCAATTATTTTTTCTTTATGTAGCCAGTTGGCAGCTATATCATTACACCTTTCAGGGGCATTTACAGATGAGACTATGATTAATCATTTTCCCCCTAGTGCCCAGTACTGAGACTGCTACATCACTTACTGTTAGCAGAGTGGTTCCAGTTCTTCTGACAGCAGAGGTTTCTGGGACCTGTAGTCTTATAGCCACTACATACTGTATTTCTGAGTGCTGATTGCACTACAGCTACCAAAGAGCTGGGGAACCAGAGGGCTGCTGAGAAAGCGGATGTATTCTACAGCAGGGAACTGGCTTGCTCTCTTGGTATGAGATTCAAAGCTGAATACAGGGGGACTGCCATTCTCCTCCAGAGACAGATTGTCGTCTTACTATTGTGGGACTCTGTGGGACTGTGGTTCAGGAGAGCAGTGATGCTCATTGCCACATCGAGATCACATCAGCTTCTCTGCAGCACTATCCGGTCTGTCAGGGACCATCGCGACGCATGGGTCTACACATGCGTAGGTGTCTGTCAAGACATGCAGGCAGCAGGGCACTAGGACCCAGGCGCACCCGTCGTCTATGACAGTACTGAGCAGGTGCTAGGACCTAGGCTGCCCCTGTCAGGTGCAGGGTGGGCTACATAAACCAGCATAAAAGTTACTTAAACCAGCCCTGAACAGACACTTGTTGCCGAATGGTCTTTGCGTATCCTGTTGCCTGTGTTGTGAGTACTCTGATCTGGATTGTCTGGCCTTGTTGCCTTCTCCTGTCCTGACCCCTTGGCTTGCCTGACTCTGCTCCTGGATGCTCCCTTATAGATCTGATCTTCTGGTATTGACCCTGCGTGTGACCCGACTATCCCTTGCCTACCGTCTTGTACCGCACCGACCCGCTAGTTACCGACATGGCCTGTTTGACTCTGATCTTGCTCATCCATCCATCCCTCAGGGATCCCCGGGCTCCCTCACATCAGACTCTTAACCCACAGGAGCCTCTGGCAGACTCCTCTACCTCTGGTAGAGATACCCGGTAGCTGCGACCTGGTCCCGGAGCGCTCCAAGTCCATCCCCACCATCAGGGGCCCTGGTGAACAAGTGCTCCGGTACTTAGACTCCGCACTCTGGGGAGGCTCTATCAGGGGACTGATAGAGGTGCTGTCAGGTGGTCCATTACACGGTCTGTGCTGTCACTATCCGGTCTTCATATAGACATCTCTGCTCACTGCACTGACAAACCGTCAGACAGCAACTCTGCACATCCCTACAAAAAGACAAAAGCCTGTGCAAAAACTCTTATTCCTAGCAGGCTGTACTATCCATGGGATTGGTGAGTGGATGGATGTCCAACCTCTTTCTGTCGTCACTCTAGAGCAGGGGTGGCCAACCTGCGGCTCTCCAGCTGCTGCAGGACTACAAGTTCCATCATGCCTCTGCAAGTCAGTAACTTCCCATCTTTGCAATGCCTCATGGGAAATGTAGTTCCACAACAGCTGGAGAGCCACAGGTTAGAGACACTGCATGCAGACACCTTAACACCTCAGTATCTGGAGATCTTTGCTTTGAACAGTATCACAGTCTGTTTAACTTCATTAAATTACCAGTATTAACTACTGTTTATGGGCCCCACCATTGCTAGCAGAAGACAACGGCCGCCACCACCATATCAGGAACTTTAATAATTACAGAACTCAAGTTGCAATCTCTAGTTAAAGGGACCCCCTCTCTTCTAAGGCCATTGTTATTCAAACTAGGATACGTATATCTATTTATGTTGGAGTATATTTTTACATAATTCTCTGCATCCACCATTGTGGCACCAGTGGCCTAGAAGGAGCTGATAAGTCAACTAGCCTTTTCCTCCCCCTCTTACTGCTGAGGTTGCAGTTTAATAGTTGAAGCTTACTACTCATGACTGTATAATTTGTTAAACATTGCTAATTGATTATTCCTATTTTATCAGTGTTCTGTTTTAATGCATTACCTGTGGTTGTATATCCTAAACCCAGTATTCTTATGGTCTACTCTTTTGAACAAGAGTAATATAGAGGAGCTACTAAGAATTGTGTTTCTTGCATTATTATCCTGTTTGTACTTTTTATACTGTTGAAAGATGTCTGAACCCAGTTTTAGAAGTGGCAGAAGGCTTGCAAGATGAGGGCAACCACTGGGGACAAGCATTATCAAGCAGCCCCTGCAGGGCTAGTGCTACATTTAGTATGTCACTTATGCAGCTGTTGGCTTCTGTCCCTGTTGGTCAGACTGTCAGACCTGACATGCCTGACACACATCGCTAAGGGAAGAGCTCTAAAACTTTTCCTCAGCTCTGTGGTACAGGTTTGACAGGCAGCGGATTGGTCAGCAGCTACATAGGTGACTACTGAAAGAAAAAAACTTGGTAAGCCACAGTGCCAGAATCTGGGTCACTCACC
Organism: Staurois parvus; assembly: GCF_062004578.1. Lineage (NCBI taxonomy): Eukaryota > Metazoa > Chordata > Amphibia > Anura > Ranidae > Staurois > Staurois parvus. Next base: position 6,823,111 of record NW_028317883.1, read on the forward strand.
AGTAGATGCACAGCATGTGCCCCAGGTGCCTGGCACTAGTAATGCTTTTGACCTGGACTATTAAATACATTGTAGAACTGCTGAATTGCCTGTGCTCAAATTCAAATAGCTTACATACTGTACATATAAAGTACGTGAGGTGCTAAAGCGGTTTCACCAGATATTAATACTGAAGATTCTGAATTATTCTTCTGGACACTGCTATATAACCGTACATATTTTTAGCAAATGTTTGCATGAAAACAGGGATTCTGGCTTTGCATTTATAGAAAAAAACATTCAAGCTGAGCAACTGCATCAACTATTAGTATTTGAGCAGAGACATCTCACTTACTCTATCATTGGAGATATTTCCTATGATTTCCTACTCTAACAAGAAGTGAAAGTAGATCTCTCTATTTGGGAGACAAATGACAGTAAAAAAAAACCAACAGAGTTAGGCTTCAAGGCTTACTGGTTGTTTGCAATAAATAAAAACATTGCTGTATTGATGTACATAGAATATTACAAAATGATCCAGACAATAATTTCACATTTTGTTTTGCCTTTTAAGCTGCAGCAGGCTATATAAGGTTGATAACCTGAAATGGTCCGAAACTGATTAGAGAAGAAATACATTAAGATCATGCAACAAAACATATTAACGTAGGAGCTAAATATTTCAAACCTGGGGTCCTTTAAAATATTTATGATTCATTGAAATGTTATATTTTTAACCTTCGGTATTGAGAAAAAAACATCCTGCCATCTATATACCTGATAGATTATAATTTTACAGAAAAATGGTATTTCCTTATCCTTGATACATAGAAAAATTCACAAGAGTTTACCTTTATGGGACTCAAGGACATGAATGACTAGGAAGCAAAGTAAATGGCCTATGTACAATATACTTGTACATAAACAGATGAGCAAGTTTTAAGGAGAAACCAACAAAGCATAATGCCATAAAGCCCAAATGAAAAGAAAACAGAACTGATCAACCAAGGCAAGTACTGCTGATGGGTGAAAAAGTTTTATTATCTCAAAATAGTTAATGTTTTATTTTAAAACGTCTCAAGTTTTCTGTATGTAGATTTAAAAAATCTGTAAAAACTTTATTTTTTATGCTTTTGGCTTCAGTAAAGCAGACATTGTCAACAGCAGTTTATCACTCAATGTGCCAACCTAGACTGTGATCCATTTTTTGGGTATAACTGCCAAAAACACTTCTGTGGCCAAACTGGCAAAATAATAGATGACTAAACTTAATAGCTATGGTCATTGAGTATAAAAACTAAATGAATGGCCACATGGGAGGCAATATTTGTTGTTTCGTAATGATTCTCTGTAAAACATATTGCAGGATTCACCACCAAGCTTTTTAAAAAAATATATTTTTATACTATTGAGATGGTACAGAACTCCACTTATAATACATATACAGTATTTTAACCCAATGTCACAGATTTATGCTGTAGAGACCAACCAGATAAGGGCCCTCTCCTTCATATGTTTTGGTCATGACCCAATATATAAATAATCACAAACATGAATTGACTTTATCTGCTGTTCCTATGAAAATGTACAAGAAATCCCTCCTTGGGCATCTAATAAATGCCACAAAATTGTGTACCCCTTTGTGCTGGAGGGATCCTTTCTACCCATCAATTTTTGCGTAGAGTATAGTACACCAGACAGATTAAGGATCTAACTCTCACTTTACAAAACAAACACTAGATGTACTGGAAATCTTTCACTGGATTAACTTCTTAAAGTAAAGACAAGGTGTTGCTTCAGGGAGACCCTTGAGGATATATGCTAATAACCATAGAGTAGGCAATCTGGATTAGCTCAAGGGAGTGGCAATTCCTCTCCTGTTTGCCTTCCAACCCAGCATTTGACTCCCCGTGGGAAAAATAAGAAAACAGCTCTGGCTGTTATACTCACCAATCTCTAATGCTGTTCACTGCACACTCTTTGATCCACTGCACTTCCTGGATGCATGACGCCCAACTTAATTTAACCCTCTTCATTCCCCACTCTTGACTCACAGGAGGATGCTGCAGAAAGTGACACTACATCATTACATGGTTCTACTCTGCAACCTTTAGGATTCACTTGCCATCAGAAAGGGGAGGACTGACAACTCATGGGGCTCCCAGACAATATGAGATCATGGGGCCCTCTGTGTCCCTGCCCACATTCAAGCCACACCAACGCAATGCCCCACCTATTTATTGCAGCTCAGCTGCATAGCAGGGGCATTTAATATTTACTGCAGCAAAGCTTGCAGGAATGTTTCTGGCTTCTTTCCAGAGAAGCCACTGGGCACTTCCAGGTTTAAAGATGGCTGCCATGTTGGGGGAGTGAGAGAGAGAGAGGAGGTGAAAGAGAGGAGGAGGAGTCAGAGAGAGAGAGGGGGGTAGGTGAGAGAGGGGGAATGAGATAGAGGGGGGGTGGAGATGACAGAGGGAGAGTAGTGAGAGCAAGAGGGGGGGTGAGAGAGAAAAAAGGGGGTGAGGGAGAGAGATAGTGGGAGGGTGCGAGGGAGGTGGTGAGAGAGAGAGAAAAAGGGTGGGAGAGAGAGGGGGGTGAGAGTGAGGGAGGGGGTGAGGGAGAGAGTGGGGGTGAGAAAGAGGGAGGTAAGAGAGAGTGGGGGGACCAAGAGGAGGAGTGAGAGAGAGGGGGCTCCCCTATCAACCTATACTACACAAGAAGACCCCCCATCCCGCCATTATTAAACTGGGTGAACACAACCCAACCTCAAATTTTATACTGTAGTCTGTAAATTCCTTTTTTCAGGGTGCAGTGTTCCCTGATAATCAGCCGTGGTATAGGAGTCAGTGTCAGTCAGTGTGCCATTATTATTATTATGGACTCCTCTCACTTTCCCACTGCCCACCGCCTCCAACACCCGCAGTGTGTACAAGGCCCTGACCAGGACCCTGATTCACTCTGTCACTACATGAAGTGAAATGTGAGCACTTCTAGGATCTGAGACTGCCTCCTCCTCCGCTCCCCACACTGTTACCGGCAGTCCTCTGCTCTTTGACTCCGAACTTTGACATGTTTCTCTCCATCTGGTCCATCCTGCCAGGTCCTGCTCAGAGCCACATACCTGTATGAATAATGTGTTCGGGTTTTGAGGCAGACACATTATTCAGACAGACCTAAATATGCTACCCCTGTATGAAATCTGTGGCGACTCTCATGGGGCCCCCTACTGACACCGGGCAATGCCCTAATGCCTGATTGGTCAGTCTGCCCCTGCCATCAGACAAAGAAGAGAGCAAAAAAGACCCATGATTTCGATAGACTAAGCCGCAGACACCTGTAAAAGAGGTAAGTATACAGATTTTGTCAAGGGTGCAGGGATGCTTTACTTGGGAACACAAATGGAAAAAAGGTCCTGAGTTCAGAGTTGGGTTGTAACTGATTTTGTTGTTTGGATGCAGTTAACAACACAGTAAACAATTTCTGGCCAATTTAAAATAAACCTCTCACCAATTAAATTAAAAGGTAGCCATTGCTGATCTTTTTTTTTAAATAATAGTTTACTGGCTCTTACACTAATCCTTTGGCTTCAATACTTTATTAGTGTGTTGCGTCTGAATATAAATATATTTAGATTTTTTTTAGTCTTAAGCTGGTCATAAATGGCTTGAATCTCGGCCGGCTCAGCAGGAATCATCCAGGATTTGAACCATGTATGGGCAGGCTAAATGTACCAGTCAACTTGGCTACAACTAGCCTGCCGGAATGTACACGTGAATATCACTAGCGGCTGTTCTAGCTGCTAGCAATAATCACTGCCTTCTCCCAGCTGGGATGCCCCCCCCCCCCACCTGGAGAACACAATGGCTCGGTGGGGGGATTCCCCTGTCAACACTGTCTGTGCAGGAAAGAAATTTGCACCATCTATGGCCAGCCTTACATAGAAACGCTGTTTAATATAGAAGTAAACATCAGGTTACTTTTAGTAGACATTTCGCAAACAAATGTCACTGGAACATTTGCACAAGCTTTCCTCTAACATAATGAGAAAATAGATACTATTGTTATATATTGGGCTATGACCATGAGTCGATGGCCGTTGTGACAGGACAAGGCTCTGTCACTGTGAGAATATAGGGAAATGTGACACAGAATTCATATTTAAGGTAAATACGATGTTCCAGGCTAGTGTTTCTGGGCAGAGAAAACTGTGTCTCTGACTTTCGCTGGATTCTGCAGTTCTGGATTGGAACATTCAATCCTGTGTCCAGGTTTTGCTAGACATCTGCAATCTGGCACATAGAGTACACAGGTGTGCAGTGCCATTATGTACTCAGGTCTGAGGATAGTTCAGGGCTTCCAGTTTGGAGACCACTTCATGTGTGGGAGACAGAAGGTCTCATTAAGAGGTCAGAGGGCCCCAGCAAGAAGGGAGATGGGCTCCCATTTTGGAGACATGGCTCCACCCGAGAGCCAGGAAGGATTGCTGTTTGCAATGAAGAGCTGTGTTCTCTGAAGGTTTTTAGGCTGTGTGCTAGCTGTGTGCATTAAAGAGGAACTGTGTGCTCTGAAGGTCTGTAAGCTGTGTGCATTGAAGACTCTGTGGCCAGTGTAAAGAGAAGAGGTATTGCAGAAGAGAACCAGGTGGCTTGGTATTCTTGTTGCCTGTTTATGTTGTATGCAACTAAAACTCCTGTCTACCGTGGACTCACTGTATAAATGCATTTAGCATGAAAGCGTACTACCCCATGTCACACTATGAAAACATTTTTAGGCTGCTTTCTTTGTTTTAGTGGAGTTTATGACAAACAAAGCTGTCATAAACTGTATTTGTTAAATATACTAATAGTAAGAGAGCAATGTCGGAGCATATTGGCCCAGTAAGGGATGATTGGGGAAGTTGGTTACAAAAGACAAGAAGAAGGCAACTGTTCTAAATGCATTCTTCTCCTCAGATTTATAAAGGAAATTAAGGGGTATAATAGACAAGACTGTATTGTTAGTAACACAGTGTGGAATGTACCCTTGTGGCTAACAGAAGCCAGTGGCCAAAAAAGTTTTGAAATACTTAATGTAAATAAATCACCAGGACCAGATAACTGACACTCGAGAGTCCTCAAGGACCTTAGCCAGGTTATAGTCAGACCGTTATTCCTCATTTGTAAGGACAGTTTATTGACAGAAATGGTACTAGCTGATTGGCAAAAAGCCAACGTAGTAATAATATTTAAAAAAGTGCCAAGATATATACCTGGGAACTGCAGGACAGTCAGTCTGACATCGATAGTATGTTATTGTAGGAAATGATAAGGGACTATATCCAAGAATTTGCAATGAAAACAGTATATTTAGTAGTAATCAGCATGGAGTTATGAAAGATAATTCTTGCTAGACCAATCTGTTAACATTCTATGGGGAAGTGAGCTGTCATCTAGATAGAGGTAGGTGGTTGTGCTGTATCTGTATTTTGCCAAACCATTAGATACAGTTCCCCATAAACACCTAATTTACAAACAGAGGTCTGTTGGCATGGATAATAATGTATTAGGTGTAACAATTTGATTCCTGGAATTAAAAAAAAAATAGAAATCTGCATTCTTCAAAACATCAGGTGAAATTTAAAGACCTTCTGGTCTTCTGTCAAAATTGGAGGCATCATCTTTATGGAAAATTTTCTCATTCCCAAATACTCAGCTAGAATCTGTTGCACTGTTTTCCTGTTCATGTTCAATTCTTCTGCCCTCATTTGCACACTCAATTTTTGATCTGAGCATATGAGGATTCACATTCTGTCCACATTTGCATCTGTCCTTGTATTTTTGGCTGCCCACTTTTTGTGTCAATGTGGACATCTTCCTCCCTAAACTGCCTATGCCATTCAGAAACACTTTATTTGTTAATGGAGTGTTCACCACAAGCCTGCTGTAACAAAGCTAAAGTTTCACTAGCTGTTTTGCCAGTTGTCATGCAAAATTTGATGTTAATCCACTGCTCCAGATTCCCGTCGCCTTTTTTCCACCAACAGCACAACACACACACATGTTATTTCTTCTACTACTCCTTAACTGCTTCCCACCCAGCCACTGCAGATGCAGCTGCATGCTCCCAGTGTGCCTGTGTCTGTTGGACACTGCGCATCCACGATCAGGAGATGGGCTCCGTGATTGGCCCATCTGATCACATCCAATCTGTTGGTGTCATAGTGGACCGTCAACATCTGTTGGTTCCTGTAGTGGACTGTCAACATTTGTTGGTGTACTAGTGCACCAACATCGGTTGGTGTACTAGTGCACCAACAACATCTGCCATAGTGTCCCAGTGGATCATAAACATCTGCTATAGTGTATTCGTGTACAATCAATATCTGTCAGTGTCCCATCAATATTTGTCACAGTGTCCCAGTGCAAAATAACACCTGCAATAGTGTCAGTAACGGAACCGGACCCCAACTGCACTAGGGTATTTCTGTTAGACTCCCGCTTCCCTGTCCGAACACCGACCCCACCACTGACCAAACAAGACTAGAGACCACCAGACTTGAAGGAAACCAGGAAATAGACTGCTTTATTTTAACACAGAAACAATATATATACACAGGGCGGGGCAATACATTTAGTAACAAGAGACACACAGCAGACACCTCCCACCAAACCAATACACAAACACACACATCCCATAATATTTTCTCCCAAGCAAGACACACAATAGAACAATGGGACAACCACATGGCATTAAACAATGAACAACCCCCACCTATACATGTCTACACAATAGCAGGACATTTCACCCTGCACCTCTAACAGGCACAGGGTGACTTACACATAAGAGGGATATGGGGAGCTGAGACAGGGGTCTCCCCACCTCTCTAAAGTGAGCTGTGTTCCATGGCCCCCCCCCCCACCCAAAGTGACTCCTGTCACATATCTCCCCCTTCAGCAGGAGACTAACGCAGGAGTAAACCCCAGACGGGTGGACTCCGAAGTTAGTCTGTACTTCCAGTCCCCCAATGCCGGCACCCACAAAGCACCCCAAGCAAATTGTCCAAAACAAAGCATTACTCACCCAGCCAACCTCTGCCTCTCTTGGAGAACATACCCGCCACTGGAGAGAAGTATGGGCTGGTCCTTCTCCCTGAAATCCTCTTAGCCACTGGAGAGTGGACAGGGTGGCTGGGCCGACTCCATCATGACATTGAGAATCTGGGCCGACTGCCCAGCATTCCTGGAGTATCCAGGTGGTGACTGTAGTTGCTAGGCAGAGGCCAGCAGCACTCTGTCCTGTTGCCAGCACTTCTGCTGTGGACCCCACATCTGCTCCGGCTAACTGTAGGGGAGGGAGGCTGGCTTCCTCCACTCCCAGGCTGTGGATCTGCTGCTGGGATGGCATTCCCCTGTCACTGTCCCCCTGGTGCACAAATCCTGGCTTGGGAGGGAAGACAGTTTCCTCCACTCTAGCTGACTGTGGGGGAGGGAGGACAACAACCTCCTTTCCCTTCTCCGCCTGGGCCTCTGAAACTACCACAGGTGTGGGGCAGAGGTCCTGGACCCTCTGTCCGGTTGTCAACGCTTCAGCTGGAGAAGTTTCTTCTACCTCCAAAGATGCTGCTGGCAGGAAATCCCATGTCCCTGTCAGTGGTGTAGGAGAAAGGTCGTCCACCTCTTCTCTCAGGGAGACTGAAGCTGTTGTTGGTACTGGGTAGAGCTCAGTAATGTTTGGCCCTGTTGCCAGCTCTTCTGCTGGAGGCTTGCCGGCTGATTCCTCCTCAGCAGAAAAGTCAATCAAATCCCCAGTCTCTGGAACTGGTGTCTGGGGATAGGGGTTCACCATCTCCTGTCTGTGAAACCCAGAAGATGTTACCAGTGCTGGGCAGAGGCTATCAGAGCTCTGCCCTTTTGTCAGCACTTCAGGTTTGGGGACGGCAATCTCTGGAATTTCCACTGCCGATTCTTGGGCATGCTGCTGGACATGTTTTAGCAGTTGCCTGTATGCCCTTTCCAGATGCTGTTCTTTCATCAGCAGGTATTCCAGATCTGGTTCAAGCTCTGAGACCCTTGTGGGACCGAACATAGCCTCTCTGTCTTCTCGCAGGTACTCAAGGGTAGGTTCTCTTTCATCGCCAAACACAAAAAGATCTGTATGGCAATCCAGGGCCACCAAAGTCATAAGCCTCTGGAGAGCATTCTGTTGTCACGCCTAAATATTTCTGCTCTGCATACCATTGCAGAGCCCGATATCTGTTGTGCAGCTCTATCTCCTGCTGGACCAGCCTGTCCAACTCAGTCACCCATTGCTCCTGGGGTCTCTCTCCCAGAAATGGCATCAATAACATCCGATGGTCCCTGGCCCGTTCCCTTGGGGTTGGATAGTACTTGCCCTTGTACATACCAGCAACCTGGAGGGTTCCACTCAACAGCAGCACCCGAATCTGCTGCCTGAACTCCAGGTACTGATCTGCAGACACAGTCCTGGGGTATGCTGCAAGAACGATCCGCAGCAGTCCTGGGAACTCTGATGCCAGGTCCATATCTCCACTGGGGTGACCGATGTCTGCTTTCCTTATCTTGAATCCCGATGGTGGTTTGGACGTGTTCACAGCTTGGAAGCACAATCCCACCGCTTGCCACCAATATAACGGAACCAACTGCACTAGGGTATTTCCGTTAGACTCCTGCTTCCCTGTCCGAACACCGACCACGGGCCCCACCGCTGACCAAACAAGACTAGAGACCACCAGACTTGAAGGAAACCAGGAAATAGACTGCTTTATTTTAACACAGATACAAGATATATACACAGGGTGGGGCAATACATTTAGTAACAAGAGACACACAGCAGACACCCCCCACCAAGCCAATACACAAACACATACATCCCATAATAGTTTGCTCCCAAGCAAGACACACAATAGAACAATGGGACAACCACATGGCATTAAACAATGAACAACCCCCACCTATACATGTCTACACAATAGCAAGACATTTCACCCTGCACCCCTAACAGGCAAAGGGTGACTTACACATAAAAGGGATATGGGGAGCTGAGAAAGGGGTCTCCCCACCTCTCTAAAGTGAGCTGTGTTCCATGGGCCCCCCACCCAAAGTGACTCCCGTCACAGTGTCCCATTGCAACATCCACATCTGTCGGTGTCTGTAGTGGACCTTCAACATCTGTCGCAGTGTACCAGTGCACCAACATTTGTCACAGTGTCCCAGTGCACCAACATCTGTCATAATATCACAAGGGCACTGTTGACATCTGTCACTCTGTCAGCAGTGCAGCATCAACATCTGTCATAATATCATCAGGGCACCATCAGCATCTGTGACAGTTTCAGCAGTGCAACATCAACATATTTCCTAATATCAGCAGTGCAGCAATAAACATCCAAACGCCATGTAAAAAATACATCACTGAGAAAGCATTCCAGATACTGAGTATGACAAATGAGAGTAGCGGGGTTCTCTGTCTGTCAGATTCAGGTTCTAAGTATGAGCCAGTTGAAAGAAGTGGGTTAGTAACAGATTCTGAGGAGAAGAGATTCCCAACAAAGAGATTCAGGCGATCTGAGGATGAGCAGGCAACCACCAGTAGTTCTGTAAATCCTGGTACAGTGGCAAGCAAAGCAGCACAGCATTCCCAGATGATAGGTCAGATACTAGTATCTCGATGTCATGTCCACAACAACGAGGTAGGGCTCATACTAGCTTCCCAGACTTGTTTTTAAATCCCAAATGGCTGCCCGCTAATTTGGTAGAACCTACAATTCCCCTTTTACAGTGCAGTCAGGTCCTCAAATAGAAATGGAAAATGTTATGCCAATTTATTTTTTTGCTGTATTTTTTGACGATGATTTGCTGAATTGTATTGTGGAGCACTGTAATCTGTATGCCAACTAATACATTGCCAACAATCCCAATTCATCATATGCCCATCTGTTTGTGTGGTAACCTTTCACCATGGAGGAATTCAAAGTTTTTCTTGCAATTACATTAAATATGGGACTGACAAAAAATAAAATCAATGCCTTCTGGTCCTCTCAGCTCATACATCACATACCAGTCTATTTGCCTTGTATGCCCAGAACACTCTGAGATGATAATGAGGTTTTTACACTTCAACGATAAAACCCATTGCCCTCCTTGGAATTATCCTAATTACGACAAGCTGTTCAAAATTTGGCCACTCATTCATTTTTTTTCCCTCAGGTTTTTAGATATGTTTACTCACGACAAAAATATTTCTGTGGATAAGTCATCATTCATTTCAGTGGAAGGCTGGGCATTAAACAGTACATCCCTAATAAATGGGCCAAATATGGGGTAAGGTTCTACAAGATATGCGGCAGGGTCACAGGATATACATATAACTTCAAAATTTATGAAGGAAAGGACAGTCAGTTTGACCCCCCTGGATGGTCTACCTATAAGGGGGCAACTTATGGAACAGCTATAATTTCTACACAAGTCTCCCACTATTCCACCAACCCAAAGTGGTGAGACAGTCAGTTTGTGAAATGAAGAGATACTAGCCCTGAAGTGGAGAGATAACAGAGATGTCTATCTTCTTTTCTCAAACCATGATGACACCTTGGTGGAACATCATGCAAGACAAGGTCCTGTCCAAAAACTCAAGTGCATGCACGACTATTACCAGTTCATGGGGAGCGGATATGAATGCCCAGATGTTACAGCCCTATTTAGCACCAGGAGATCAATCTATTGGTATACAGAGGTATCCATCTACTTATTTCAGTTAGCCCTGTACAATTCTTATGTCATCTTATTTAAGTGTACACAAAGATCCCTATCCTACCTGAAATCCAAGAGGACATTGTTACAGTCCTTCTCTATCTGGATAGCCATGTCCCTCAACAAATTTGTTCTGATTCAGTAAGCAGACTTTATGAAAGACATTTCACCGATATCCTCCCTCCTACCCAAACAGCCCACAAACCCCCTTAAAATGTTTATATTCCAGTAACAGAATTTGCCATGACACCCAATACTACTATCCCCAATCTCCCTCCCAGCCAGGCCTCTATATTGGAGAGTGCCTCTGGATCTATCATACATCACGCACTATTAGTGAAGTATAAGTGAAGTGAACATATTTTTCTAGTATCCGCTATCTGCTATTTCCCTGTACTACCATGCCTCTGCCTGCTGTCTGAGCTTACCCTGGACTGTTATTCAAAAATGTCTCTGCCTTCTGCCTGAATTGACCCTGGACTGTTCATAGATGATGCCTCTGCTTGCTGACTGAATTATCAACCACATTTTTGCCTTCCATGTGAACTGACCTTGGCCTGTAAATTGGATGTGCTTTTTGCTTGCCACCTGAATTGATATTTTGCTCTGCTCTGTTTTTGGTCTGGGTTTTCTAAGTCCCAGATTAGGGTCAGGAGACTGGAGGCTTCAAAGAGATTTGGGTGGGAAGAAGCCTCTGCCCCTATGTCCCAACCAGCCTGATGTTTCTTCCTGCTGTCACCTGACTCTGGCCAACCATGCCTCTGCCTGCTGCCTGGACCCTGCACTGTTCATGGACCATGTTCCTGCTTGCCTCCTACATATCAGCCTGCTGCCTTTACTGTATGGACCACGTGCCTTCTTGTTGCCTTGACCAATCCTTTGTACTGACCAAGTGAGACACCAGTCCCATTTATCCTCTGCTGACAACTATACTACTAAAACCAGAGATGGGTGTTTCCTTTCCAATATGTGTTCATTTTGTGGGTAATTCAATTGTCCTGGTTCTCCAGGGCCTTCAAAAATGTGATAGGTAGACAGGAAATTAGATGTGGTTTATACCCCTAGAACGCCTGAAGGTGTTCCTTGTATGTTGGGCCTCTGTATGCGGCCAGGCTGTAAAAGATTACACATGTGGTATCGCCATACTCATAAGGAGAAGCAAAATGTATTTTGGGGTGTAATTCTCGGTGTGTACATGCTATGTGTTAGAAATATCTTTTTGTAAAAAAAAAAAAAATTTTTCATTTTCTTTCCACATTTTCCAAAAAATTGTGTAAAAAAATGACATGGTCAAAAGACTCATTATGCCTTATAGAAAATACATTGGGGTATTTGTTTTCCAAAACGTGATCATTTTTTCGGTGTTTTCATTGTCATGGTGCTCCAGGGCCTTCAAAAATGTGATAAGTAGTCAAGAAATTAGACGTGCAATTCATGCCCCTAGAACACCTAAAAGTGCTTCTTGGATGTTGGGCCTCCCTATGTGGCTAGGCTGTAAAAAAGTCTCACACATGTGGCATCACCATACTCAGGAGGAGTAGCAGAATGTGTTTTGTGGTGTAATTGCAAGTACTGTATGCATATGGTATGTGTGAGAAGTAACTTAATATGACAATTTTGTGAAAAAAAAAAAAAATTCTTCATTTTCCAAAGAATTGTGGGAAAAAGTACAATGTAAAAAAACTCGCTATGCCTCCTACTAAATACCTTAGACTGTCTACATTCCAAAAAAAGAGTAATTTTGGGGGTATTTTTACTGTCCTGACATTTTAGGGCCTCACATTTTAGGGCCTCAGGAAATGAGATATGCAGTCAGTACATCAGGATTGATAAATGTTCAATGAAATGTAGCATAGCTTGTAGACTCTATACCTTTCACACAAACTAAATAATATACACGGATTTTGTTTATATTTACCAAAGTTATGTAGCAGTATACATTTTGGTTTAATTTTTTGAGGAAAAATGACTAATTTGCAAAATGTTATAATAGAAACTAAAAAAAAAGTGTTTTTTTAAATTTTTTTTTCCTTATACCACAAAAATAAAGAAACCCAGCGGTGATTAAATACATCCAAAAGAAAGCTCTATCTATCTAAAAAAATATAATACAAATTTCATTTGGGTACAGTGTAGCATGACTAATGAGTAATTGTCATTCAAAGTGTGAGAGCACTGAAATTTGGTCTGGTCATGAAGGGAGTAAAAGTGCTCAGAATTGAGGTGGTTAAAGACAACTGGTCTGCAACCCAGGCAAGTGCAAGTCAGAACACGCTTGAATGCAAATGGCTGTGCGAATCTCCACTATAGTGCTATGCTGTGAGCATTTCAGGAATTAGATTGTCACATGTCATATGTACCTGGATAGAAAACTGGTTGCAGTGGCATGTCCAAAGGGTGGTGATAAATAGCGAGTACTCAGAATGATTTGGAGTTGTGAGCAGGGTACCCCAAAACTCTGTTCTGGATCAAATTCTATTTAGTTTATTCATAAATGATATAGAGGATGGTGTAAATAGTTAAATCCCAGTGTTTGCTGATAATACAAAGCTAAGCAGGGCAAATCACAGCAGGATGTAGAAACTTTACAAGAAGACCTCAATAAAATAAAGGGATGAATGACTAAATGACAAATGAGGTTTAATGTTGAAAAATGTAAGGTAATACACTTGGGGGTTAAAAATATGAAAGCAAGTTACTTGCTAGGAGGAGAACATTTGAGGGAATCCATGATGAAAAAAATAAGTGGGGTCCAAGTAGATCATAGGCTCAGCAATAGCTTGCAATGCCAGGCTGTAGCAAGCAAAGCTAGCACACTATAAGTGTACATTAAAAACAATATTTATTCAAGAGATAAAACTATATTTCTACCACTGTACAAAACTCTGGTCCAGCCACATCTTTAGTATGCTGTCTAGTTCTGGTCACCAGTCCTCAGGAAGGATTTGTTGGAACTGAAAAGAGTCCAGAGAAGGACAACAAAGCCAATAAGGGCGCTGAAAGGCCTTGGTTACGAGGAATGACTACAAACATTTAACTTATTCTCCCTGGAGAAGAGACAGTTAAGAGGAGATATGATAATGATATACAAATATCTTAATGGTGATTCTAGCATAGGGAGGAAACTCCATCTTAGGCCGCTTAACAAGACACGTGGCCACTCAATGAAGTTGCATGGGAAGTAGTTTGACCTTAAACTGTGCAAGGGATTCTTTATTGTCAGAGCGGTAAGAATGTGGAACTCCTTTCCATAGTTGGTGGTGTATGTGGGAAGTATGAATAACTTAGAAAAACTTTTAGATGGGCATCTTAGCGAACACAATATTCAGGGAAATCGGAAATGATAATAGCATAAACACATACACACACATACAGGGTGAACTGGATGGATCGGTGTCTTTATGCAACCAAACTGTCTATGTAAATAAGGTTCACCAATAGCTTGACCTTTTGACATATTAGACCTATGCCATACAGTGTCTTTTAGAGTTTGAGTTGGAAATAATGTAAAGGAGTTAGAAAGGGGTCACACTCATGTGGGAATGATTAAACTTTTAAATCAAAGGCCAACAGCATAAGCTGAAGGAAGGACTCCATATCAACAAAGGAAAGTCTGTGCCAGAAGTGCTTGCTTCAGCAGCACATATACTAAAATTGGAACATTACAGAGAAGATTAGCATGGCCCCTGGTCAAATTCTTAAAGTGTTCCATATTTTTTTGTATGGTTACCTTCTCTATATGCAATGTTTTTTTTTGTTTTTCAATATTTGAGTGTGCCACTGTATACTTTTATGTCCATTACTTTACATACACATTCAGTGTACATCTATCTTTTGTACCTGGAATTTGTTTGTGAATTGCTGATTTGTAATTTTTTTGTTCTCGGTAAAACTCAATACACGCTTTATGGAACTAAAGTCTGTGCAGAAGAAACTTTCCTTGTGGATAATGCTAGCGCCCAATTTCTTGCAGTCGGTTGTGGTGTAGAGGCTAGAGCCTTTGGTACCTACAGAGATCGTGAAGCCTTTATAACCTGAGCTAAAAGTTACAACCCAAAACAAATAGACACCTATTTAGAAAAAGTATGCAGATAAGTAAAGTAGGAAAAAAGTCAGAAGCCACTGATGGTCCCACATTGCACATAATAATGTTAAAGCATGTCCACTTCCCGCCTGAAGCAGGATCGAGGAAGAGTTCTGGCTGATGTGAGAATGAGGAAAAAGGTAAACACTCTTGTTCAGCTTCCTAGACTAAGCAAGCATTAATTCAATCATGAATATGCATAATTTTTTAAATAACTGGTCAGGGTTTAGTTCAAATGATTTTCTTGCAGATTTATCTGTACAATTGTATTTTTAGATACGAAAACCAAACCGAAAGGGAATCTAGGAGTCATAAAGGCCACTTTTGAAAGTGCATACGGACTGTGTCATTGTCCAAGAGCAAGCATGTACACATTTCACAACTCATTTCTTAGTTACATGATTAGTAAGGTTAAAAAAAGACACACGCCCATCAAGCGCTACTGAGTTCCAGGTCAGTATCTCATTAAGCAGTGAAGTAAAGGTAAGGATGACAGCTCTGAGGACCAGAAGTTTTTAATGGCAACTCAAATAATTCTGTGACAGGTTACTTTCTAAAATTATACTTTTAGTGGTATATATTCGCCTCGGACTGAGCACCTTGTTTAACCCAGTCAGGTATTAAAGCTGACATCTGGACTAAACTAATATTGTCTAAATTCAAGAGCCAACTTTATTCTCACATGGATCCTCATAAGCTTTGTGTATTCCTTTCAGATCCCTGCAGTATGAAACTTTATGTAACCATGATGTCACTGGTACTTTTACAAAGAAGTCAGTGGGTTTGCAAAGGCAGTTAAATGGATTTTTTCGTTTGCAGCTACTAAAGAATTGAGGTTCAGCTTCATTTAAAAATGTATTAAAGCCAAATGCCAACCAAAACTTTATATTTTATATTGCATTGTTTGGAGAAAGAATAGAGTTTTTGTCATGTTTTTATTGCCTTGTATTTTGATGTTGAACAGCACATTCTGTAAGCAAGTGATGGAAATATCTCTCCAGTGAAGACACAGGCCAAAGCAAGTGCAAACGACTTCACCAGGACCCCACATAAGGATAACATGCTTTACCTAGCTAGTGACATCTGTCCCAACACTGACTATATTTTGAAGGGAACAGCACTAAGCGCTGATTGTCTTCCACCAGCTCTTTGCAATTGCTCCTTATGGTTAACCCAGAAGGCACTTAATTGTCAATTCCTTTCATACGCGTAGTGCCAGGCCTAGTCCCTAGGAGGATTATTTTCTGCTTTGTTCCATTTATAAGATAGAGACCCAGGTGCTCAGTGAGGTACCAAGCCACTCCTACCTTCAGAACCTCCATCACCGGTCACCAGCACTCTCCTTCATGAACTGGCTGCTTCACCTTTTTCTCACTCCTCATTTAATAACCTCAAGGGTTAACTGGTGTTATACACTTTGTTCCCCAGTTGTTCAATACGGGGGGTACAGTCACAGATGGGGCATTTTCCTGCATGAGTGCATTTTCTTTTGGTGTGAAACAGCAGTTGAATACAGCCCTCTGATCATGTCCTCTCTGCTTTTTCATAGGTAAATGCTGCTGTCTCATCTCCACCTTAAACTCTTTCACTGCTACGCATTGACTTTCTACAAACTTAGGGTAAATGCTGCTGTCTCATCTCCACCTTACACTGTCTCACTGTTATGCACTGACTTTCTGAAAAACTCAGGATAATTAGTCTATATCTTTTTGTCTGTTTGTGGTGATTGATTCTCACTTCCTTTTGCCTGTGATCAGAGAATCATTCATCTTTTATGATGCTGGCCTGTGTCTGTGGCTGCTCTGTCTTTGACCAATCCCCCCCCCCACACTTTCATGTGTTCCTTATCAGTTCCTAAGGGGGGGGGGCGGAGAAGAATTGCTCATTTGATCATTTCCCTATAAATTTAGACCAGTTTATGGGGGAGGTCACAGACTGGGGGGGTCAAAGTCAAAGATGGGGCATTTTCCTGGGTGAGTGCTTTTTCTGGTGGAGTGTGAAACAGTAGTTGAACACAGTAGTTTAACTAAAGCAGCAAGAAGAGATACAACAAAGAGTTCTACTGCACTCTGGATGGACTGCAAGCAAAACACCCTGGGAAACATCTCCTACAAGTCTGATTCCCACTCCATCTACTTTTAATATGCCCCCTCTATTCCTCCTTTTCATATTACTATCTTCTGTTCTCAAAATTTAATTTCTTTACCCTTCTGCTCCACCCCAAAGCTTATACATATCACCCTCAATTCTACCGTCTCCCTACTACTGCTCTCATCACCTCCTGCTAATACTTAACTCACCTGCTGACTCAAACACCAGGACAGGAAGGCATGTACACTCGTGTACATCCTGCTCCCAGGTTACTTTCCTCACCTTCCTTCTTCTCCTATCCTCTGAAAATACCTCCCCAAAACCTGGTCCTCCAGTATCTCACCCCCACACTAGGTACCCTCCTTCTTCCAGGAGCCGCAATCCACTCAATTTAGTCTCAATCCCCATGCTCCTAAAAAACACCTTCCCTTTTCATGTGCACTCTGGAATGCCCGCTCTATCTGTAATAAGCTCACCTCTGTTCATTACCTTTTTGTCTCCCACTCCCATAACTTACCAGCAATTACAGAAAACTGGCTTAAAGCATCAGATTCTGCTTCTTCCGCAGCACTTTCCCATGGAAGTCACCACTGGACTCACTCACCTAGACCCAGTGGTCAGAAAGGAGGTGGAGTTGGTTTGCTTCTATCCCCACTGAGCACCTTTCAGGTCCTCTCTACCCCTTCCTCTCAATCCTTCTCTTCTTTCGAGACTCACTGCATTCAACTGTTTTCTCCCATTTCTCTGAGGATTGCAGTGATTTATCATCCTCCTGGACTGGTGTTGCGCTTTCTTGAGGGCTTCTCTGCCTGGCTACTCTACTTTCTCTCCTCTGAAATACCCACTATCATTCTTCGAGGTTTTAAAATCCCCATCAATGTGAACAACCCAGCTACATCCCAACTCTTCAACCTAACCTCAGCTTTTTGCCTTAACACAATGAACACAGTCCTCCACTCACACAATGGGAATACATTAGAACTTGTTTTCTCCCATCTTTGCACTCCCTACAACCTCACAAATGCCCCCTTTCCTCTCTCTGATCACAATGTCATAACTTTCACAGTATCCTCATCTTCAAACACCTATCCCTCCAAGCAGCAAACAATTACCTGCAGAAACCTTCACAACTTTAACCCTTCTCTTTTCCACTCTGCAACTGACCAACTCTATGACAGAATCTCTCCCCTGTCCTGCCCTGACCTGGCCACTTCTGTCTACAACAGTTTGCTTTCATCCACACTAGACTCACTTGCTCCTCTGACTACACAAAGCATCAGGCCCCGATCAATACAACCGTGGCAGACTGATGACACCAGAGATCTTGAGACATAGTCGTGCATTGGAGTGACTGTGGCATTAAACCAAATCCCAGCAAGCATTCACCCTATATAAATTTGCTTTCTTAAAATACAATTCCTCCCTCAATGTTGCTAACCAAGTCTACTTTGCACTCTTATTAATACCTTGCTTAGCTCTTTCTATCACTTTTAGGAGCTGTTTTTTGTATGTACATGTGGGGTTCTTCAAAATTTTGACATACGTATCCCTATCACTTAAAATCAAGAACCCAACCTACCTTGAAGAACCCCACATGGTACGTACAAAAAACAGCTCCTAAAATTGATAGAAAGAGCTACGCAATATAAAATTTTAAATGAAAAGGAAGCAAAATATCTTATCCCCTTACATTGTTAAGTGCCTTATATGTATATTTTACCAAAAATTCATAGGAGTCTAACTAGACCCCCTAGAAGACCAATTATCAATGGAATAGAGTCCTTACACTCCAGGGTGGGAGAATATGTGGACTTCTTTCTACAGCCGGTAGTTAAAGAAATGCCTTCCTACTTGAAGGACAGCCAGAATGTTATTAATCTCATCGAGGATATAGTGGTTCCACAGGAAATCTATCTAGTGATGATAGATGTGAATTCAATGTATACCAGCATTAGACATAACGATGGTATTAAAGCCATTAAATGGGCTTTAATGGAATATACCAATCTGCAAATTAAACAAAGGAAATTTATTTTACAATTGCTAGAGTTTAGTATGAATAAAAATTACTTTTGGTATAAAGGTAATTATTATGAACAAAGAAAGGGCGTAGCAATGGGCGCAAAATCTGTGCCCAGCTTAGCCAATATTTTTCTAGCAAAATGGGAGCATAAAGAGATCTTTGGTAGGAATTGGAAGGGTCTAAGACTGTGGAAAAGATTTATAGATGACATCTTGATGATCTGGGAAGGTACTGCGGAAACTTTAGATATATTTTTTAAAGCATATAGAAAAGAATGAGTATGATCTTGGATTTACTCATAGTATCAGTATGAAATTGGTAAATTTCTTGGATTTAAATATTTTTAAGCATGAAAATAAATTATTTTCCAAAACGTTTTTTAAAGAAACAGACAGAAATTGGTATATCTCTAATAGCTGTCACCATCCACAATGGATCCAGGGTATACCAAAAGGACAGTTCACTAGGATTATGAGGAACTGTTCAAGATTAGTAGATTACATTGAACAGTCTGATCTTATTAAAGAAAGGTTTGTTCAAAAGGCATATGACCCCAAAACTTTAGAAAAAATTAGATACGAAATCAGCCAGAATTATTTGGAAAAATTAAGGTAAATTGTGTAGAAAAAGTACAAAAAAATAAGAAAATGGAATTTGCTTTTATTTCACGTTATAACTGTCAATATAAAGATTTGGAGACGATCTTTAAAAGGTATTGGCCGATTATTAAGAAGGATACAATTTTGGGTTCTGTTTTACCAGATAAACCATCTTTTACATACAGGAAAATGAAGAATTTAAGAAATACCCTAGTAAAAGGTGTCATCTCACCTCCCAGTAAGAATAAATTTCAAATGTTTGATTTTAAAGGATTTTACCCCTGTAAAAATTTTAGAATATGCAGAACTACTGGCATAGACAAAAGAGTAATTTTTAAATTGAGATCTTACACTACAGGAGAGGAATTCATGATAAAGAAATGTATCACATGTTCTACTAAGTATGTTACATATCTGATGGAATGTCCTTGCAAGCTCCAATATGTAGGAAGGACTAAAACACCCCTTTATGAAAGGCTAAGAGAACATGTAGCCAACATTAGGAAGGGCAAAACAGACAACAGTTTATTCAGACACTTTAAGGAATTCCATAACTCATTTAGGGGTGATTTAGAGAGGATATTGTTTATATATAATATTGGTTTAGGATGTGTAGGTAATAATAAGTATTATATAATTAATGTATATATGGGGGTATTATGTTTATCATGCTTCGTGTATTCATATATTTATTTATTTATTGTTTGTGTAATTGTCTTATGTTGATGGAATGTGTCCCCAAAATGCAGGCTCTTGTCACCGTTACCAGAATGTAATAATATCCGTGGTGACTAGGTATTATTATTAAGAACATGGTCCTATATTGTTGCCGTAGTTATTATTTATAAGAGTTGTTGAAGATGTATGCAGCGCCGTGCGCCTGTGTGTCCAGTATGCCCTTAAAGAACATGGCGTTTCTGACTTCCTGCCAATGAGGCAGGTCACGATAAGAGGACTGCCGTCCAGACCTCTGTATCCCTTTAGAAGTCTGGAAGTGACGAAACGCGTCAGTGGACGTGACATCTGACGTAATTCGGCAAACCGGAAGTGGCGGAGCAGCCATTTTGACTATTGTAAAATCGTGTTCCTGGAAGCTGCTCAGGCTAAGTCATGGGAACTGATTACCGGTTTTTACTATCCCTAATGTAAGCATGTATATTAAATGTTTATTTATCCACTATATTGTGCTACATGGTCTTTTCTCTCTTATTGCATGAGGGTGATGGAGTGATAAGTGCTTCCCTTAAAAGATTGGAACCCCATACACAGCATTCTGGAGGAGTCTGAGAAGTAACTACAACAACTGAGTGTTCTCTGTTAAGGCTTGAAATTACACTTGAGAGGGTAATTGTATGCATTTTTGCCCTATAGGAGTGCTCACGGAGTGTTCACCTTTTATATAATTCATTTATTTTTTTATTTTTTATTTTGTATATTTTTTATTTTCTTTTCATTTAGCTGAACTATTTATTTATTTTATTTTTGGTATATATATATATATATATATATATATTTTTTTTTTTTGGTTTAATTTTGGTTTATGAGTGCACACTGTTTGCCACATTGATTCATTATTTATCTTATAGTGTGCACAGAGTGATCTCACGATTCACACGTTACTCACGTTTTTGAATCTTGTTTTGCACGTATTTGTTTTAAGTATATACTTATTGTAAAGCATATACTTTACAATAATTTATTGTAAGTATAAAGTGGTAAAGTATATACCAATGTTTTTGAGGTAGTACACTATTTTAGTTTTATATTTTTTTGAGGTACTCACCTGATCTGGATTTATGGGAACACTGAAGTTGGACACAGAGGATTGATTTTTGGACATTATTTATTATGTTATACGCATAGACTGACACAAAAAAGGTTTATAATATTATTATTAACTTTCAAGTGTGAAAGTGTGACTTTTTTGAATTATTTGATTCTTACACAAGTTTGGTTTATATATAATTTGTAGTAATTTGGGATGCCGAATACTGATTAATTCATGCAACACTGTACCCAAACTAAAATTTTATCATTTTCTTCACACGACTAAAGCTTTCTTTTGGTGGTATTTAATCACCACTGGGGTTTTTATTTTTTGCTAAATTAACAAAAAAAGACCGAAAACTTTGAAAAAAAACATGTTTTTCTTTGTTTCTGTTATAAAAGTCTGAAAATAAATAATTGTTCTTCATAAATTTAGGCCAAGATGTATTTTGCTACATTTCTTTGATGAAAATAACCCAAATCAGTATTTATTATTCAGTCTGTAGGAAAGTTATAGAGTTCACAAACTATGGGATATATCTGAAAATTGATCAATCCTAAAGTACTGACAGCCAATCTAATTTCTTAAGGTCCAAGAATGTCAGAACAGTACAGATATCCCCAAATGACCCCTTTTTTCAGAGTAGACAGTCTGACGTATTTCATAAGAGGCATGGCAAGTTTTTTGAAGTTGTAACTTTTTTGACATAATTTTTCTGAAAATGAAGAAATTAAATTAAATTAATTTTTTACATACTGTCACGAGTGCAGTACAGCATCATCATATAACTGGCATGTCGGTGATCAGGAACACTGACTGGTGACAGTACGAAAAAAGAAAAATTTGATAATCTGTTTTACATTTTTTTCAACATTTTTTATTACTTTTAATTTTTTATTAAATTTTTTTCTTTTTAAGATTTTTTTTTCATATTTCACTATGACCAAAGTAGTATAATGTTACCATAGTAACATTGTACTACTTTGGGGAAGTGATCAGTATTGTTTTTTGTACACAATTTGCTTATAGCAAATTACTTTGCTATAAGCAAGCATTCACCTGAATGAAATGGATTCATTCAGGGTTTTTTTTTGTGATTAGCTGTGATTTGGCCACAGCTAATCACATGACACAGATGGGCTGTGATTGGCCCAGCTTGTGCATGTGATCGCTGTGACCATTCACAGCTAGACACACATGTGTACAATGGATGGCATGAAAGGAAGCCATCCATTGTATACAACTGTCATGTGACCTGCTGTGATTGGTCACAGCAGGTCAAATGGTACTGGCAACGGGGCCGGTGCACAGATCTGTCAACGGCCGTGTCCGAGGTACACGACCGGAGACAGATCGCACTGCATCGCTGCCCTGCACGCTTTGGAAAGGATGCCATATGGCGCCCACCCGGAGGGACAAGCTGTTCGCCTGGCCGCCATCTGGCTATAGGGTGGGTTGCAACGGGTTAACATACACACCCGCATCAGTCCAGTCTCCGGAGTTAATAACCTTTGTCTAAGCATTGCGCCAAATTCAATAACCACTTGCGCTATGTTTCTTCCTATCTATAAACCGTAGATATTCAGCTAGTTCTTATTTGAAACACTTTTTCATTTTATCGCATTGATTGTGCCAAATTCAAAATAAAATAATGACAGTTTGTCTTTTGCAAAACTGGAGCTAATTAAGACCAACTCTCTTTTGGTGCACAGAGAGATTGAGGTCGGAATGGATCCACAAAGATCAAAGATGGGTACACATGTAAAGGTTGAAAAAAATAAGGATTACTCAGATTAGGACTTGATCTTGTCTCCTGAGTGTCAGTCTTAGTTAGTATCAGTTAGTGGCAGTGTTATTGTCATTGTCAATTAGATGGTGTAATTATTTACTTAATTATTTAATTAGTTTGTAATCTTTTTAGTGTGAAATACTGGACACTTTCACCCCCCTCCTGCTCTGAGACAGATAGAGCTTTCTTAATTAAATTTATTTAATCAGCACTGGGTTTTTTTTGCTGTATAAACAAAGAAATACCGAAAAATAAAAAAAGGCACATTTTTCTTCGTTTCTGTTATAACATTTTGCAAATAAATAATCTTTCTTAATAAATTTAGGACAAAATGTATTATACTACATTTCTTTAGCACAGCTGATCATGTGGTAAAAGGCTGCTATGATTGGTCTTTTACCACATCATGTGATCAACCCAGTATACATTCTACAACCTATGGTATATACAGTATATATTTAAAAAATTTTCAGTCCTGATATACTGATGGCCTAATTTCTTGAGGCCCTAAAATGTCAGAACAGAACAAATACCCCCAAATGACCCCTTTTTGAAAAGTGGACACCACAAGGTATTTAGGGAGCAATTGGCTCTTCCTGCTGTCAATCACAGCCAATGAACCAATAAGGAGAGAGCAGGGGTGGAGCTAAACCACACTCTGTGTGTGAATGGATGATGTCCATTCACAGGAGCGCGGCACGGGACCTAGCCTGCTTGAATGCCCCCATAGAACAAGGCTTGCTATTGGAGGCACTCGACAGGGGGGATGGGATGGGCAAGGACCATTGGTGGGAGGCCTATAAAGAAGAGGATTGGGGCTGCTTTGTGCAAACTGGACCACATTGGGTTTTCGCCTTTCAATGAGTAGCAGGTTTAGTTTTGAGGGTGCAAGGTGTTTTTTTCCCCCAATATTTATTTAATTTTCGTAAAACGCAATGAATTTTTCTTTTCAACCTAACTACAATCAGGCTGAAACATAGATGGCCAGATTAAAGTGAAGCCATGAGTATAGAAGGAAGGGAGGTACATACTGTTTTTATATTTCAATATTTTTATTGAAAGATTTCAGTGTAAAGACAGCGTACGATAGTAAAACATGGTACTAAATACAGTTCACAGTCAGGTATCACAATACAATGTGTGAAGTAAATTCCCCACCATTTGGCTGGGGATTTTATATATCTGAGTTGCATTGACCTGAGAGGTATGCTTGGTTAGGTGTGAACCGTACGAGGGAGGTGATGTTATATAGAGAGGATAAAGAACATGGATAAGAGGTGAGGGCAGGGAGAAAGGGGGGAGGAAGGGAAGGGGGGGATAGAGGGGGGGATGCACCAGTCGTGGGCAAAGGATCTAAATATTATAGAGTTAGTTTTCAGTCTTTTACGATGCAGTTAGGGTTTTGTAGCCATCGAGACCATTAGTGTTTGAACTTGTGGTAGGAAGAATTATTGAGGGCTGTTCTTCTTTTCATATTGCATTGGAAGTTAAGGTCTGACACGAGAAGAAAGGGAGGGAATTTTGGTAGAATTCCATAATTAAGTAAGGTTGGTCTTAGCAGCTGCCAATGTATGAATAATAATAGTGCGAGAATCCCTGGGGAATTTGTCAATTCCTATGTGGAGGAGTGCCAGGGCAAGGTTTGGTGTTACTGGGGTGTCAGGTATTATTGAGAGCAGTTGAATACATACTGTTTTTAAAGCATGTTCTGATACCATTATCCTGATTCTAGATTTACCACATAGGCCCCAGACACACTACTACTTCTGTCCCTGGCAGTAACTTGCCATTGTCAGAATTGCTAAGTGAGCAGTGGGAAGACTTGCCTAATCCAATGATGTCACCCCATTTCTTTGTCCTTGCTAACTAGCTAGTTTCTGCCACGTTTTATCTAGTAATTGAGTGATGCAGTAGCACCAAGTGAGTAGTTATTTTGCAATCCTGTTGCTGGCAATTTTAAGCCAGCTGTAGGATCTAGTATACCATATCCATTATTATGTCATGGACTTTGGAAGTTGTGTAGACAGTGAAGTCTGAACCCTCATTCTGTATGCTTGTTTAACTACTTCAATACTAGACACTTTAACCCTTGTGCTTATATCATTTTTTTTGACAGATGATGCTTTCTTAATTTAATTTATTTAATCATCACTGGGTTTTTTGCTTTATAAATGAAAAAATACCATAAATTGTAAAAAAGCAAATTTTTCTTAGTTTCTGTTATTCAATTTTGCAAATAAATAATCTTTCTCATAACAGTAGGAAAAAATGTATTATGCTATATTTCTTTGGTAAATATAACCCAAATCAGTGTATATTATTTAGTCTACGTGAAAGTATACAGTCAACAACCTATAGTATATACTGTATATATTTTAAAATTGATCAGTCTTGATGTACTGATGGCCTATCTTATTTTTGAGTCCTATAATGTCAGGACAGTACAAATACCCCCAAATGACTCCTTTTAGAAAAGTAGACACCACAAAGTTATTAGTAAGAAGCATGGCAAGTTTTTTTATGTTGTCATTTTTTTGTCACAATTTTTTGGAAAATGAAAAAATTAAATACAGTATATATTTTTTACATGCTGTCACCAGTGCAGCACAGCATCATCATATGACTGGAGTGGCGATGATCAGGGATACTGACTAGAACCAGTGTGTAAGAAAAAAAAAAGGATTTTCAATATTTTCTTTAACATTTTTTCCTTCCAATTTGTTAAGTTGACAATATATTAGGAAGTCTTTTATTAGGCTTGAGACTCAGGAATATCATCAATAGGAATAATTTCACTACTATTGGAGTTGATAATATTCTTTTGAAGAAATTCTTCAAATAAGGATGCTAATGACTCTAGTACTGCAATTTGGTAAGCCTCCATGGAAGATGTTACCTTGATAGATTTTCTCCAAAAGAAGAAATGCCAGTTCTCCTCAGAGATGCATACAGTATGCTAGTTATAGCAGCATCACTCCATAATGAAGAGCCAACGCCAATTCTCCTCAGAGATGTGTATGCCAGTTAGAGCAGCATAGCTCAAAATTGTAGCTCCAGTTCTCCTCAGAGATGCATACAATGGTTAGAACAGCATCATACCAAATTGTGATAGGAGGATTAGAGCACCAATTTCCCCAAGAAAGAGGTGTGTGACAGTCATACCAGCATTGCTCCAAAGTGCCATATGAAGGTTAGAGTGGAAGAGCCATGCAAAATTTTAAAGTCAATGCTCCAAATACAATAGCAAGCTTAATGTGCCAGTTTCCCTCAGAAGAGACTTGGGACAAATCGAACTGCATTTGCACCATAGTGGTGATAAGAGCAGAGCACCAGTCTTACTCAGAAGATATACAATACGAGACAAATAAAAAAGTATAGTGCCAAAATCAAGTACCCGGTCCAGACAAGTACATGAATTTGTGGTAACATAATCATCACCCTTCCATTCTTTGATGCTGTGTCAGGAACCATGAACCAGGCTGAGACAGAAAGTGCAGTTAAAATCACACCTAATGAAATAGAAAATATAACAGTACAGCAACGTAGTAAAAAAAAAAGCAAGGGTTTGGATGCCAGAGCGGGTTATCAGACAAGCCAGAGTCAATAAACCAGAAGTCAGCATAGTCAGGAGCCAAAAACCAGGAATGGGAATCACAAGAGAAGTCAGCCAGACCGAGTTAAAAATATATAAGTGCAGCACTGATTAATATCTAATAAAACATAATACAATATAAACTCAATCCCCAAAAAAACTCAATACATATACAGTGTCATGCATATATTCCCTCATGGGGAATATCTCGTGCAAAAAGTGAAAAATAAGTTATATATAATAAAGTATCATATATAATAATAATAAATGGTGCCACACTTAAAGTGCACAAAGGATGAACGAAAATTCAAATACAAAAAAAGTCCAAAATTCGTAATGATACTGATGATGATGTGCTAAATGATGAGCTTCACACTCCACTCTTCATGCAAAAATGATGTGCCAGACCGAGTTGTACACAAGAACAGAGGCAGGAACACACTGGGGACCACAGACCACCCGAGGGCAAGGAGGAAATGAGCTAAGCTGCTAAAATAGCAAAAATGGCTGGCTGTAGGCTAGACTAATGAGGCAGGTATTGGTATCCAGGTGAGTCACTGTGGAGACAATGAGTGGCTGGTAAATAATCAACAACTGAGCAGCTTCTGAGCACTGAAAGAAAAGAGCTGCTTGTTAAGTAGCAGGAGCCCAGCCCTGACATGCTGTACAAGACTGTGGCTGTGTTTAAGTATTTCCAGCAGAACAGATGATAATTCAATGGAACATTTAGTTACAGAACACTCTCCCATGTTCCCTTCCTTATATAAATGTACTTGTAAGGAGATATATCTTTTTATCTGGCAACCATTTTGTACAATCCCTCCATTTCTGGATATGTAAGCAAACAGTTTCATTCTTACGTTTTGTTTCTTAACTGTACTCTCATTTCTTGACTGTAGTTTCATATCTGTGTAAACGGATTCACCTCATAAGGTACTCCTTGGCCATTTGTAGTTTCTGTTCTTCACGTATCTACATTGATAAGAGTATAATGTTTCATTGGTTATCCTGACTGGAAAGGCCTGTTGAGTTCCTGTATAACATTTCTTGTCTTGCATTAAATTTTCAGAGTTAATCGAGGACAGGTCGTGTTACAGAAAGAAATTTATACTGTCAGTGCTGTGCTGCTAATACCTTCCAATGCATTAGTGTCCCCACAGGATGAAATATAGCAACTCAGTCCTCTGACCCATGCCATAGTTCCACTCTGGAGTCATTCCATGGATACACTATTGATCACATCTTACATGTATGGTCCTCACTGCTCACTTCCCATGACCATCTGACCACAAGGTCTGATCTTCTCCTGAATTTATTATCTCTCAGAAATGCAGAAAATGACACGTGCATACCACATCTCTTAAAAGTTAATCCCTGAGACAAAGCAGAAAAAACATGTAGGCACCTGGGTACAAGGGGAGGGTTAGAATTTCTGACAATGCTTTTATCGCTGTTTCTCCCTTCATGTACTAGTGACAACCATTTCCAGTGTGGGCATCACAGGAACAGAAAGTGGGAGAACATCTCTCATATGGGGTAACAGCCAGAAATAAGAACCTAACAGAAATTGTAACACTTCATCACTGTAAAAAAAAAAAAACTGCTAGAGTGTACACCTCTACCTCACCTCGATCAACTGGAGTAGGAGTGACAGCATAATGAGCCAGTTTGTACAGAAGGGGAGAATATGGGGATGACCATATCAGGGTCACTGTAATTGTCAAGTCATACGCTAAGGCGGTTCCTGAACTGGATTGCTTTGTTCAAAGGTAAAATATGAAAGACTGAACATGAACAGTTTTACCTGTCAAATGATTTGTCATTTTGTACAACCAATGTTCCAGATACTCCAGGCAGAAAACACAGTCTGATCCTGAACACTTCACATCTCTTTGCAAACTGTAAATTGATGTTCACTAGTTAAGGCACAACAGCAAACTCATAAGATCATCACTCTGCTCTTTCCTTGTTGGCACATGGCTGGCTCCAAGTATTGATCCTACCATCCATAGTGTAAGGCTTTGCTGTGGAAGAGATTACAGGAGGCTGATTTCAAAGAAGATATAGGTAAGTTTAGAGCTATACCTCAAAAATATGTTTTAAAAACCCCTTGAAATGTTCTAATACCTGCTTGGAATCCACTTTTAAGTGTACTGTAATCCGCAAGGAGACCCAGGAACTGGTTATACTAACTTACAGTAAAGCCTAGACCATAAGATTGGTCGAACAGAGTTACAAATTCTTTAGCAGGTACAAAATTTCACACACATCATTCATGTTGAGTTACTGAAGACTGTGTACTATATAAAGGACGTTGCAACAATGCATCACTCCAACCATATGCAATACACACAAGTGGGGGCACAATATACAGAGCATAGTGCACCCCAGCTGGTGTGAACGAGTACGAAGAATCTTTCAAGCTATTGATAAGAGTAAAATTGATGCATACTATGGTGTAAATGAACTATTACAGGTTGACTCCATTTCACTCCTGGAATACAAACATTTAGCAAATAAAGTGAAAGAAAGCAGTAGGTAAGCTACATGCCTGGGTTCCCTTAAGATAAATGTACGGAGCAAACAATTAAGAGTAGATGTCATTGGAAATATTGCAGAGAAGTGGGTTGAGTATGCAACACCTTTATTCACAAGGCATCAGTGACCTTCAAATGACCTGCATTAAGAGCACGTCTGGTTGTACTGCGTGTTTCCAAACCATCACTGTAGGAAGCTCGAGCTAGCAGAAAAGAGACTTAATATTTCACGCAGATCCTCTTTTTTTTATTTTGCCATTTTCTTTCATTTTTCACTGTCCTTCTTTGCAGAGCTTTGAAAAAAAAAGTTTCGTCTGTGCCTTTGATTTAGTTTTAAAGAATATACAGCGGCATTTAATTAAAAGTACCCAGGCCAAAGTGAGATTAATTATCTCCCTGCCCCTGGAGGCTCTTCTTTGTGTACCTTGGAAAGAGGTTTTCTTTTCTTTTTTTAATGTGGTCTCAGAGATTTCTCTAGACAACAATTGAAAGTTCACCAAGGAGAGTCAGAAACATAATTCATTTGCAGAGGGAACCGTATGCAGGGCCTACTGCCAGGGAGGAGGTGGTGACCACATAAAAAAGCAGTTGAACAAAATAAATCATTTAAAACAGAGGCATGGGTCCTTGAAATGCCAGCCTATTTTTATTTGTCTGTTTCTTTCACATAATGTAGTGTGATATAAGGGGTAAGGTAAGATTTGGATCTGTTGAGAAAAAATACACACAAAAACAGATAAACTGCATACATATATGCCAAAGGATTTGTATTTCTATCCATCCACTCTTAAGATTTACATGGCTATTCCACAAAGCACAACTCAATCTGACTTGGCAGAAGACCTGATCTTAACCCCTTCATACCGATCGTACGCAAATACGCGTCCCCACTAAACCGGGCCTTTTTTCCGCTGGGCTGCATATTTGTGTACCTGTCTTTGTGCTGAGAGCACGCTGCACGGTGCCTAGGGTCCCCTGGTAATGATTGGGATCCGGAATTGGCTATCACAGTGATCAATTACTTTGAAGCCCGCCCCCTGTGTTTTCTCTGAATGGAGGAGAAAGATACATTGTATCTCTCTCTGTCCTTTCAGAGAGAAAAAAAAGTGTGTGTAAAAAAATAATAATAACAAAATTTTAAAATTACCTAGATCAAGGTTTGATCTAGGTCAGTTCCAGGGTTAGTGTTTGGGTCAAGGTCAAGGTCAAAGGTAAGGGTCAGGGTCAGTTTTTTTTAATAAAAATTAGTATCTGTACCAGTTAGTGTAAGTTTAGGCACGATAAAAAAAAGCAAAAGCACTATTGTTTCTGGGCCGTACTATGGGTACAAACAACAACTAACATACACATATGTGGTATTGCTGCGATCATCAGCAATTTTGGGTTGTACTTTGGTGGTAGGTTATGGTAGTAGCAAGAAATATACAGCTACAGTTAAAAAATATATCTATTTTATTATTTTGGGCCAGTTTTTCTTTCATAATAAAAAAAAACTCAGGAAATATTCATTACCATTCACCACCAAATGAAAGCCCAATTTGTCCTGATAAAAATAAGTTATTATCTACCTGGATGCACAAAATAGTTGTGGTGATATGTACGGTTTTACGAACAAATGTCAAAGTTGCAAAATTGTGCTTAGGAATTAAGATTTTTTACCCTTAGATGCGAAGGGGCTAATCTGCTGAAGTGGAAGAAAACCCTAGTACTAACTATTCTTAAAAACATTCTCTCCTCCCAATCCTACGTATCCTCCATGCCCTGTGAAAAAAAGATCTGTGTGCATACCATTTTTAATTCAGTCTGGTACGGTCACGTGATAATTTCTGGCTTCATTTTCAGCTCCCCTGTGTTAGTGACCAGCTGCTGCAGGGGAGAGGAGGGAGTGTTGAAAATGGCTGGGTCATGGGAGCCTACCGGTAACGTCATGGCTCCCAAAATTCACATCGGTTGTCGAGTACTTTTTTACACTGGAGAGCCAAAGCAGTAGGATCACGTGACTGGACTGGACCGGACCAGATTAAAAAAAGGTAAGTACACAGATTTTTTTTTTCACACTGGCTATGAATGATACGTAGATTTGGGGGAGAGAATGTTTTTAGGAATAGTTAGTACTAGTTTTTTTTCCACTATAAGTAACACTTACAGGTCTTCTCCCTAACCTATGAAAGGAGACATAAAAGAGAAGCAGAAGTCTGATGAGCTCATCTCTGTTACTCTTCTCTCTCAATCATCATATCTTTTCTTAAAACACAAGCATTGCAGCAGAACTTACTGACTCCTTAAGTTGCGTTCCCCTCTACCATTCTAAGCTTTGCTATATAGGGCATTGCAAAAGGCTGATACCAGGTCAAATTTAAGTACAAAACTGCTTTTATGAAAAATAAAATATATTTAATGTTGTATTATTTCACAAAGAACTACATCAATATGTGTAATTTATATTTGCCTGGGCTTTCAGTTTCATTTTTTATTGCCAAATTTTTCGAGCAGCCAAAAATGAGTGATGTATGCAGGCTATCTCTTGTGGTTCACAGGCTACGTACCCCCTTGTCACTGGTATAAATGTTCATTTGTGTCCTAATAATGTGACAGATCAGGATTGGTTTGGAATACAAAATATTCATTTTTACATATTATCTGGGAACAAGCAAGAAGCTGAGGGGGAAAATGGTGACTTTATATCCCCCTTTCCCTTGTGTTCAATGATAGCATCCTGATTTTTATAGTTTAGTTGGATTCTATATATTGTATGCTGGAAGGCTTCATTAAATATAAATACTCTTCAAAGCAGTTCTGACACATTGATCAAAATAATAACCACTTCCTGATTACAAAATTTCAGTGATTTGTCATTCAATGGCCTGCTGTCAGTTATACAGTATATATAGACCAGGAGTGATACCATACTATATATATATAGAGAGGACGTATATGTTGCTGTAGAACTTTTGGAGCCACTGCTATTCAGAACATTTTATATAAACAATAGAGCCAGTCATTCCAAGTAGTTCAAGTTTACAAACATTTCTATTTACCGCTACAGTAATTGGTAAAAGGTAAAAAAAATAAGTTACCTGTTGTGTGCAATGGTTTTGCACATAGCAGCCCCAATCCTCCTCTTTCCCCCCTGCTGAGTGCCCTATAGCAAGCCAATTGCTATGGGGCACTCATGCGGGCTCGCTCCTTACATAGTTATATAGTTAGTCTGGCTAAAAAAAGACAAAAGAGTTGGTTATGTATTAGAGAAGACACTGGTAGCTTGTGATGAGGCAGAGCTCTGTTTTACTTGTGTGGCTTACGTTGCAAACATACAGAACACATTTCAGCAGACATCTTGGTTTTGAAGAGAGGAAGAGAGGAATAGGAAGAGAGAGAACCAACAAGTTTTACACATATGCACAACTGGTAACCTTAGTGTACAGTGCCATCTACTGGTCAAGTGATATTAACACACAATACTATATAGTACATGCTGTTGCATTCCCAACAAAAAGTCCATCCAGTTCAACCATTAAAAAGAAAAAAAAAGTTATAACCCTATACCCAGAGTTGATCCAGTTGCTCCTGAGCCAGCTCTGTGTGTCCACTGAAACACAGAGCACGGTTCCGCCCCACCGCCACTTACTGGCTGCAATTGACAGCGGCGCGAGCTAATGAGGCGCGTGAGAGAGAGAGAGGAGAGACTTTGCTCTTGTGTACATCACTGGATTGTGATCGGGCTCACGTAATTATTTAGCGGGGCTGGGTGGGGGAAACTGCATGCAGAAGTTTTTTTTTTACCTTAATGCATAGAACGCATTAGGTAAAAAAAATTCTGCCTTTACAACCACTTTAATCCATGTTACAGGAACTCAAAATTCAGGTAGAAGTGAAACGTATATTTTCATCTATTTTACTAAATATATTAAAGCTGTGGAATGTACAAAGCAAGGTGATTACCAGTGTTAATATATGCTTCTTTAATTCCTGTGGAAAGATCAGGTGCTCACACTTCGTACAATTTCAAGGTTCAAAGGTTGTTAGGAAACTTGAAACTAAGCACCTGGAGTCAGACTGTAACTATGAAAAAACGAAGCACTGGAAAAATAAATGAAACTAGATATTTGTACCTTCAGGACGTTTGGAGAGGTCATATTGGTATCTACATATAACAAGTATAAAATCAACTTCAGCTTACTCTGGAGTTATGCAATTGTCTGAAGGTCACCTCCTTGGTGCATTCACATTCAACTATGTTGTTTGTTCTTTTTCTTTATTTCAGAGATGGGCAAACTTTTCAAAACCCAGTCCACCATCAATATATATTTGACTCAATCTGTGTTCCATTCAGGCATGAATCATATAATTTTTTCTCCCTGTTGAAACAAATTTATGAACTTTTTACAGGAGGAACATGCTTATTCCATCGTCACTGCATTGTATGACAAATAATTCCTGGGCAAAAGATGACTGGAAAATGCGGGCAACAGCAATTTTAAAAAATAATGAAGATGATGTTATTTGAGTATGGGAATGATTGTGAGAAGTAGGAGGACTATTTTTATTGTTGTTGGCTACTGGATTTCTTCCAAAGGATTCAATTTGTTTCCTGGACCCATGAAAGTCCCTGGAGTTCTACAGAACACAAACATACATTGCGTGAAGAAGTATGACCTAAGGATGTAAACAGGGGCGGACTGACAACTCATGGGGCCCCGGGCAATAGGGGATCATGGGGCCCCTGTGTCCTTGCCCAAACTGAAGAAAGCCTATGAAAAAGGTACCAGGGGCATCGCATAGGGCCCCCTACTGACCCCGGGCCCTCGGGCAGTGCCCGGGTTTCCAAATGGTCAGTCCGCCCCTGGATGTAAACATTCCTGGTCTCAGTAGTTAGCAAGCATGCAGCATTGGGTCATGAGGGTGCGTAGCACAGGGGGGTTGGGGACAAAAGGGTAACAAATCTCAGAAAGTTTCTTTACCTTTTAACCACTTCAAGTCTGGACACTTTCACCCCCTTCCAATCCAGCCCAATTTTCAGCTTTCAGCACTGTCGCATTTTAAATGACAATTGCGCTGTCATGCAACATTGTACCCAGATGAAATTTGTATTTTTTTTCACACAGATACAGATTTCTTTTTGTGGTATTTGATCACCACTGGGTTTTTTATTTTTTGATATATAAATGAAAAAATACTGGAAATTTTGAAGAAAAATTTTTTTTTTGCCTAGTTTTTTTTTTAAATTTTGCAAATAAATAATCGTTCTTCATAAATGGAGCCTAAAATGTATTATGCTACTTTGTTTTAGTTAGATTAACCCAAAACAGTGGATATTATTTAATATGTGTGAAAGTTATAGAGTCTACACACTATGGGATATATATATGAAAATTGATCAGTTGAGACCCTAAAATGCCAAACGCTGGTATGAGGTATGGCAGTGATCAGGACGTTGGTATGAGGTATGGCAGTGATCAGGACATTGGCATGAGGTATGGCGATGGTCAGGATGCTGGTATGGCGGTGATCACGACGCTAATATGAGGTATAGCATTGATGAGGATGCTGGTATAGGGTATGGCGGTGATCTGAATATTGGTATGGTGTATGATGGTGATCTGGACACTGGTATGGCATACAGAGTGATCCGAATGCTGGTATGCGGTATGGCGGTGATCAAGACGCAGGTATGAGGTATGGCTGTGATCAGGATGCTGGTATGTCATTTGAGGTGATCAGAACACTGGGAACGCTGGTATGGGCTATGGCTGTGATCAGTATACTGGTATGGGTTATGGTGGTGATCAGGGCACTGGTATTGTGTATGGTTGTGATCATGGCGCTGGTATGGCGTATGGTGGTGATCAGGATGCTGGTATGACACATGGTGGTGATCAAAGTGCTGGGTTGGCGTATGTTGGTGATCAGGATGCTGGAATGGCAGTGATCAGGACATTGGTATGGTGTATGGCAGTGTTTTTGTGAGCACTGGGATAGGTGACAGGGGCAAGCTGCATTTTTGTTATGATAACACTGGGGAAGTATACTGGAAGACATTGAGGCTGCAGCATTGCTTCTCTATGCTCTCAGAGAGAACCAACCTTTACGTTCACTTGGTACTGTTGTTGGACACAACAATCTCATGGAACAATACCAGGTGACCACCTGGACACAGCAGTCATGTGATCTGATGTGTCTGGGTGACACACGGATCACCTGGGTCCTGGGTGTGCACTCTGTGAGCTGCGCAGGAACCTCCGATGTGGGCTCACATACAGGTACAGTATTTTACCCGCATTAGCGCTGCTTTCCTACTGCCGTCTATAGGCAATTGGCAGGCGGGAAACAGTTAAAAGCCACCCTTGTGTAAACACAACATATCAACCCCACAACCTCGTCTAAAATGTGAAACATGTTAAAGGTAGTTTCTATGTGATTCACAACATATTAGTAAATCACCAACAAAATAAAGTAAACATCGTAGTCCTGACCTTAATAATGCTATCACATGATCAAAAGCAGACCATAGAAGCAAGACATCCCAAAATATATAGAATGAAATAGTTAAACATATTTACCAAATTATCTTGATAATCAGTTACCATTGAAATAGGCACTGACAGATGGCACTGCTGGGGCTACACTGATCATCAGGGCACACTGATCATCAGTGCCCTCATGAATAGTGCACATGTCCCCTCTGAGGGATGCCAATTACCGGCTCTCCTCTCGAGCCGTCAGCGTGACAGCTCTTAAGGAGAGAAATGCAGATAACTGGCATTTCCCTATTTACATGAGATCAGCTGTGATTGGACACAGCTGATCACATGACCGAGCCGACATCTTCGGCTCTTTGCGTTGATCGGTGATCCACTGTGTCTGAGGGACACAGCGCACCACCAATCGCCGCGCGCCCCCGGAGCTGCACATGCGCGGTTAGAATGGGAGAATGTCATATGACGTCCTCCCAGAACGAGAGAACCACCTTGCACCCGTCATTAACTTATATGGCTGGCGGGTGGTGGTTAAACCACGGAATAGTCCTCAAATCTCATCATGACCTCCTCATGCATGAAGGTAATAAAAACTTTTGTGTGCTCCCCCCTCAGCCCCCCCCCCCCACTTATCTGAGCCTGATCTTGATCCAGCGATGTTCACAAGAGCAGAGGCTCTCCCAGCTCTCTCCCTCCTCATTGGTTCAGAGACATCTGCAGGAGCCACTGGATCCCACTTCTGTCACACACGGATTAAGGCTTGGGAGTGATCAAGCATGAGTGTCCCCATAGCAAGCGGCTTGGGGGAATTTAGCAGGGGGAGGTGTCGGAGAGCCAGCGGGGAGACCCAAGAAGAAGAGGTTTGGGCATGTTTGTTATTTTTTGATCAATGTGTAGCCGTTCCTGTTCAACGGGTGTCAATCTAAAAGGGATGTTGGAAAGTGATTGTTGATCAGTGGATGCAGCTACTAATCCGTGTATTCTGATAGAGGAAAGTCCTGCTGTCAGAACACAGGGGTTTATTTACTAAAGCTGGAGAGTGCAAAGTCAGGTTCACTTCTGCACAGAAACCAGCTTCCAGGTTTTTTTTCCAAAGGTTAATTGAACAAGCTGTGGTTAGAAGCTGATTGGTTTCTCTGTAGAAGTGAGCCTGATTTTGCACTCTCTAGGTTTAGTAAATAAACAACAGTATGTTCTGATAGAGGGGGGTTGCTCCATCCATCTCGCTTGTGTAGATGGAGGAATATGTTCATTTTATTTGTTCAGCTCCCTGGTTGAATGAAAAAAGATGAATCATTTATGACCAGCTTTGCGTATTTTGGTAAGCC
The DNA here is from genome assembly GCF_062004578.1 of Staurois parvus. Classification (NCBI taxonomy): domain Eukaryota; kingdom Metazoa; phylum Chordata; class Amphibia; order Anura; family Ranidae; genus Staurois; species Staurois parvus. The sequence goes on from NW_028317883.1 coordinate 6,860,125, forward strand.
ATTATGGACTCAACAAGTATGATATTTATTTTTACTAAACTGGAGAGTGCAAAATTGGTGCAATTCTGCATGGAAACCAATCAGCTTAAAGGTTTTATTGCCAAAGTTTATTTGCTTTAACAGCTGAAGATAGAAGCTGATTGGCTACCATGCAGAGCTGCACCGGATTCTGAGTGCTACCGTTTTAGTAAATCTCCCCCTAACTGTTTCACTTGCCTAACATAAACAAGTATAATACTGAATTACATTTTTTAAACATGCACAATATAATTTAACAACTTTATTATACTTATGTGTAAAAAAAATTAAAAAAGATATGGGGCAGTTGTTTTTTTGTTTTCAGCCCACAAAAGTAATGTGAATAATGAATGATTAAAAGTACATTTATATATCTATATTCAATTTTTGCTTTAACTTACCCTATTACTAAGCGGCCTTATCACTTTTCCCCTTTCCACTCACTCCACTATCCCTGCCTTTAGCTTGATAGCCACAGTGCACAGCATTAGCCAGCACAGTAGGCCCAGTGACAGATTATTCACAAATTAGTTTAAACATGTTTAACAACTATTCATTGTGCACAGTGCAATGCTGCTCCAGCTGCATTAAACAAGGGTGATGAGCAATATGTAGTTTTGCAACAACTTGTCCCTAGGCAGACATCATCAAATGTAACTACCTCCAAATCTTATAGAAAGTCAAAACACGGTTTATACTCACAAAGCACTGCTCTCTGAAGAGAAGATTTGCTATTATTTCTTATTATAATAATCCTCATTATTATCAACAGCATTTAATTACTGCTATGATCAGGAAACTATCATAAATACTTCCAATGTATAAATTATTTACACTTGGGTCAGTGTGCAGTGTTGAATATAGGAACAGAATTGAAGTTTTACTAAACCCACAACTGTAAAATCAGTCTGTATATACAGTAAAGCTTGCTTTTATACTCACTGTGGAACCTAAGGGGTTAATCCTCTGCACTGTGTAAAAACGCTGTTTGATCCTGACTTCTCTGATACTCCCCTTCTTCCAGTGCCCCCCCGTTATCTCCTGATAAGACATATTGTGTGGAGACACTCTGCACATGTTCAGTTTGGTGTGTATTGCTAGAGAGGTTTTATTTTTTTTTCATAGACTTTTTTGAGTTTGGGCAAGGATAAAGGGGCCCCATGATCCCCTATTTCCCAGGGGCCCCATGAGTTGTCAGTTCGCCCCTGCTTAAAACGCATCTAAAATCTAACAATGTACTTCTTTTATGTGGTTCCTTTTGTTCTGTTAAATGTACCATTGACAGCCTTGTGTTATATCTGTTTGATACTGTAGGTTTACAAAAATACCCATTGATCTTGGAAAAAATCTTATGAGCTGACTCATGTGCACTCTGCCTGTGCTGATAATGTTGTTAATTAGCTCTGAGTACTACAGAACCATAATCCTCTATGCTATGGGTAATAGGAGAAGGGCGGGTTTCCACAATAATATCTTTTTTTTGTTGTCCCAGTACAAAACAGTGAAAATGTGTTGTCATACTAGAACTGGGAGTATGTTATTGGCAAAATCACCAAGTGAAAAAAAGGAAAAAAATTATTCAAGAAAGGAAATGAGTGTAATGTTCGCGTCTAAGGCCTTGTAAGCTGCTATACAATAGATATGCTTTAATGTTTCTACTCCCAAAAAGTTCTCTGCAAAAGAAATACTTTTGGCTCCCATATATTTTGAACTAACATAACCCAAGTGTAGACACCACAAGCATTTACTATTCACAAAATAATCTTTTGTAGATCCCTCAGATGCATGCTGTATACTGTAGATGTTGCAACTTTTTCCCCCAAATTCACATATGCGTCATTGCTCCACCAGCATCCCAAAATGCATTGAAAAGCTGATGTCAATTCATTTGTGTGATGGCAGGGATATATGGCAGAGCTAAAAGTTGGAGTGAAAGCCAAAAAACTTTTTTTTTTGCATTGTGAGCCTCTGAGGTGGAAAGGAGAGGCACATAGCCTATGATCAATAAAAATGGTGAAAAATAAAAACACCTTTTTATGCCTGGTCTTTGGCTGAAGTGCTGACAAGTCTAGCTTTATAAAGGTATAGGAGGTTCACATTGTGCATATCCATTCTACACAGTCAATAATCCAAAAAATGAAATGCTCTCTCTCAAAACTACTTTTAGCCCCATAGAAGTCTAGCGTGAAAATAAAGTGTGATGAAGCTCACAAAATAAGGAAAAAAAGGAATTCGAAATATTATAAATTGTGCTTATGTCTACCCAGTCTTCAGTTTATATTTATTGTTTAATCATAGATTAATTGCATTTCTGTACTGGCTTTTGAAGCATGAACATGGTTTATTTGATTTTTCTTTAAATGCATGATTTCTACCAGCGGCGGACTGACAACTGATGGGGCCCCTGTGTCCTTGCCCAAACTCAAAAAAGCCTATGAAAAAGGTACCAGGAGCATCTCATGGGGCCCCCTACTGACCCCGGGCCCTCGGGCAGTGTTCGAGTTTCCAAATGGTCAGTCCGCCCCTGATTTCTACTGGCTATGCATGACTGCTGATTTTTATCTTCCTTGAACAAGTTAATGTGTTTTGCATGCTTTCCTAAAACTTTCTCTGGACTGGAAACATGTAACCCTTGTAATGACCCACCCCCTCTGCACTGCAAGGTTTAAATGTATGTTTTGTCTAGGCTAGGGGATAGGAATAAACACAATATGTGGTTCATTACCCCAGAATCCTGACCTTTTCTTCCACTCTCTGATGCTATCAGGATGTGGGTGGGCCTTTGGCATTCTCATGTATCATGAGGGATCACTGGCCCTCCATTGCATGTTATGACATTGCAGGCCTGCCACCAGTCAAACAGCAAAAAAGAAAGAATATCATTCTTAAAGAGAAAAGGAATACTGTAAGAGTGAGAAATAAGGTAAGTGTCTTACCTTATTCCTATCCCCCTAGACCCCTGGTCTCCAACATGTGTCTCTTTAGTATATGATGTACAGACCTCAGTCTGTAGTGAGAACATTGATTAGGGTAATAGTATTGATCTCTACTAGCTTCATGTAACATGTTCCCAGTTTTTTATATCTTCACCCAAAAATGTAGCATGTCTACACTCTGACTCTCATTTCCTCTATTAGGTCTGCAATTTCTAACAGTCCTCTTAAGCATTATATACATTGAACATTATCATGTCAGGGGCTGCATTTGAGGCCCCCTTTAGCTTGTAAGTTGACAACCACTTCCCTTGACAAAATGAGCATTTACAGTGTGGCGGGGGTCTCACTGTGGGTCTAGCCTTTTCTCCAGCTTTCAGTTCAGCTTTAACTCCCTAAAGGATTCTGAGAGATTTTTTCGTAGAAATATTGAACTCTATCAACACAATTGATACCCAGTCCCATGCTCCAGGGGGCTTGTGTGGCTCCCCTGTACACCTGGATAGAAGGGGCGGTGGGGGCAGCGTAGAGAGTACCCTATCCCTTCCATTTTCCTCATAGAGCTGGTGAATGCCCCTTTTCCTTCTCTCTCTCCCACAGGCATTCAGCAGCTGAAGGAGGGAAATGAAGGGGCTTGGGTCCTCTATATGCCACCCCCACCACCCCTCCTATCCACCTTCTTTCTGCTGTCTCCAGGCCCTGTGATCTCTCCTGGCTCCCCTTATCCCCTGCAGCTTTTCTGGGTTCCTCCCTCCCCTGCCAGGAAATGTGTCAGGATGGAGAGTGCGGGAAAAGGCCTGCAAATATGTAATTTAATGACCCCTTTTTCTCTGAATGGACAGAGTCAGTAATCTGTACTGATCACTGACTCATTCCATTCATAAATGAAGCATAGCAAACTGTGTTTACTATGCTTCAGCTTGTGAATGAACAGGAAGCTCTGTACAGAGCTATTCCTGTCCATTCATTCTGTGTTGTTGAGACTGCAGAGATTAAGGTTGCGGGCTGTGTCCCTAATCTCCTTTCTTTGTCTCAAAGGTGGAATATCAGAGGTATGTTTATAAAAAAATAAAATAGCAAAAATAAAAAACTACTGACACAAGTGGCAGAGCTACCAGGGTTGCAAAGGTTGCACTCGAGATGGGGCCTGACATTTCGCCATTGGGCTTGGAGGGAAGGGCCCTGGCTGGGGGGAACAGGGAGGCCCTTCATGATTTCTTGTACCTGGGCCCTGAAGGTTCTAGTTATGCCTCTGATTTATAATATTTTGTTTCCATGCAACCTCAATAATCTGTGTTTGAATCATGGGGAGTGTAGACTGGCTTTTAAAAAGCAGAAGCACTTTTTTAGTCTTGTGTCAAAAAAGCTGATGTTAAAGGACTAAAACATAAACAGTAGCTTTTAATTACATCTATCTGTTAGCTGAAAACACAGACGCAATCATAGTCAGACAACTATACTTGGCAGAATGAAGAGGACACTGAGTGAAACTGTTAGTTGTGGTGCCAGCTAGGTAATGAGTTATGGCAATAAAGATCCCTGGAACAAGTTGTTAGTGTCAGTTTAAACAAAAATGTATTTAGAGCTATGTTTAGTGAACATCAAATGGAAAAGCAAATATTATATTATGAGATAAAAATATTCAGATTCAAATAGTGACTTAAAACAGATAAATAAATAAATACATATGTCCTCTGGTAATATAACATACAAATGTTATTGAATGTAACACAGGATGCCTAGATAATTCCATTAATAACTTTTATATACTGTATATTGCATAAATACAGTAACTAACAGCCTCAGATGGTACAATAGCTAGTAATAGATGCAGTGTATGTTGCCTTCAGAGTGCAGTAATTTTTAGGGTAAACATTTCTTTAATTGACACACTTTTTTAAAGCTTTCTTTGGCATCTAAATCTGACAGTGTGTTTGTGTTGCGGTTGAACATTTACTCTAACATCCTCTCTGATAGCTCATTGTCAGTAGGACAGGAAGTGAGGATACATTTCTTTAAAGGTGCTATGGATAGCAGAAGAACCTAACAGGGGTTCTAATCCTTCCTTGCTCTATCAAAAAATAAGAAAAAGCTTTGGCTAGGCATACACTTTAATAAAAGGTGGATGCCTATCAGTAAATGATCTTTACCATATGATGCTAATCTAATAGTAGTCATAGCTTGGATTCCATTTCTAGTAGACCAAATGTAATTTACATCTGGTCACCTTCCCTGCCACAAAGGCTTACAAAACATGAACACTTTTTCACCCTTCTTGAAATAAATGATTCAATAATAAACGTTCTGAGCTAATTTTCAATTGAAATACATGTGCTTCTATAGGCTAAATATGTCAGTTGCTGACAACCAATAAAGAGAGAGTCAGTTATTGGGATCCAATGCAGTGCATTTTTTAAAAGTAGCGCATGCACTACCTTTGCTATGGTCCATTGTGACTTTAGCACATTTCGAGATCATTCCTGTGCAATTTAGTTGTGAATTGGCCATTAATATGAAGGATTTTCTTCTGATTATTCCATATACAAAGTCTTTCCAGAAAGTAATGAGAATGATATTTTAAAAATTCCTTTAATGAAAAAATTTACAATTAAACATTGTCTCCTTCAAAACATGCACCTTGTATGTTTACACAACACTCCCAGTGATTTTTCCATTCTTCATAGCATTGCTGGAAGTTTTCAAGTGGGATGGTGTTCAGAGCCTGCATAGTGGCTCTTTGGACATTATCCCCACTACCAAAATGGTGTCCTTTCAAACCCTTCTTAATCTTTGGAAATATGAAAAAGTTTCAAGGGGCCAAATCTTGGTTGTAGGGTGGATGGGAAAGCACTGTGATGCGTTTTTCAGCCAAAAACTCTCTGACAGCATTGTGACTCGGTACGTTGTCATGATGAAGGATCCAAGTTGATCACTCGACTCAAAAATTCAGGCTCTTTTTCCAAACGGGCCAACAGGTCTTGGCAAATAAGTTGACAGTGTTCCTTCTGATCAGGTGACAAGTTCTTTGGAACAAGTTTTGCGCACAGTTTTATCATGTTCAAATCCTATGTTATGATTTTATGATCACTTCCGCCTGTCAGTACTAGGGTCGTTGGTTCGAATCCCAGCCACGGCACCATCTACCTGGAGTTTGCATGTTCTTCCTGTGCCTGCGTGGGTTTACTCCGGGTACTCCGATTTCCTCCCACACTCCAAAGACATGCTGGTAGGTGAATTGGCCCCTGTCTAAATTGGCCCTAGTATGTTTATGTATGAATGTGAGTTAGAGACCTTAGATTGGTCGCCTCTTGAGGATTAGGGACTGATGTGAATGTACAATATATATGTAAAGCGCTGCGTAAAATTGACGGCGCTATATAAGTACCTGAAATAAATAAATAAATAATGAACAATTGATTCCGGTTTCCTCTGCAAACATTCTGATAGGGAGACATCAGTCATGGTTAAGAACAGACCTCACTACATCCACATTCTGTACCATTTTAGATGAAGAGGGGTTTCCTGGTCCTTGTTCATCTTCAACACTTTCCTTGAAGGCCTTGTGCTATCGGTACACTTGTGCAGATGAAAGCGCAGCTTCTCCATAAGTTTTCCTCACCATTTTCAAATGTACTTTTATGCAATTTCACACAAAATTGTACTGTGTACTGCCATTCCAAACTCGCTTGCATTTTTCTTAATACAAGGCACTTGAACACGGTGTAACAAAAAAGAATGTCCTGACTCTGACAAGGCTGGAATGCAACTGATAAGTGTTCTAACATACCTGGCATCCCATCCCAAGTGACCTTGGCCAGCTTTTCCCTTCACAGAGTCCTTCTCGAGCATAGGGACTTCATTCTCATCATTTTCTGGACATACTTTGTATACCACTTGCTTCCCTTTAAACAGACCTTCATTGATTCACATGCAGAGGAAGTACACATATATCTCTCTCTGCGCTCTGTAAACACAGCACCATCTGGATTTTCTTTTTATTTGGGCAAACACAGCAGCTAATGTTGGGCTTTCTGTGAAGAAAGCCTAGAATACGTTGAAATAATTGGTATCATGGATGTACCTTGTAAGAAATATGTATTTGAAAAATGAAGATTTTATACAATACTGCATCAAAGGCAATAAAACTCTAACATTGATAGGTAAAGTTAACCCAGGGAATATCTGACTGCCTCTTGGGGGTTCAGGAAGGATTTTTTTCCCTGCAGGAGTAAATTGGATCATGCTTTGCAGGGTTTTTTTTCTTCCTCTGGATCAACTGTGTGTATAGGATTATAACTTTTTTTTTTATGGCTGAACTAGATGGACTTTTTTTCAGCCAGACTAACTATGTAACCAGAGAGTCATAAAAAATAGATATTATTGATGAGCTTGGGGTTTGGGTTGAACATGAGTTCAACCTGAATGCAAGTTGTTCACAGTGTGGTGAAAATGTGAAATGAAGTGGCCATTCACTGCTGTAGCAATGGACAGTGCACTTCCTGACCTGATAATGGGGATTTTCATAAGTTCCAGCCCCCTCCCTGTAAAAGTCATGATTCCCAGCAGGATTTCCTCCTTTGTGTGAGGAGAATTAGACTAGATGGCAATGGCTAGCAGATTATAAGTGAATAGTGCAGCGCTCAAAACAACTACAACTCAATATAATAAAAATGACAAAAATATCAATGGTGATATAAATAATAGTGCCAACCCTTAATAAAAATAAAAAATATAAAATATAAAGTGCCAAACCATGACCATAAACATAGTGTACACACAGTTAAATATAATAAATGACACTCCAAAAACAATGTCCAATGAGGAAAAACTTTAGCAGTGCTCACACAGTGCCACAAAAATAAATCAACATTTGTGTATAAATTGGGGACAATGTCCTTTTAGTGAAAAAATAATCATGCGGTGTGCAACTGTGATATTGAATGAAAACGTGACTGTGCAAACTCCTTCCGAAAATGGCTAGATTGCCCCCTCACCTCCTCCTACTGACCCCGAAGGGCCAACAGGCTTGCAGGATCACCCTGGATCCTTAGTTTGAAAAGGCCAGCAGCTTCCTTCCTTCCCTGGATCTCCTCTGCAGGGTTCCAAAAGCCCCTATTCAGTCAGGGCAGTCCTGAAGGGTAATAGCTCACCAATCCAGTGAGCCAAAGAAAACTCTCTAAGTGTAGTGTTAAATCAACTTAATTTATTTCCAAAAGAGTAAAAAAGGTTAACACTCACATTGCAGACAATCTTCCCTCCTCACTGATGTGTGGGTGTACTGCATGTGAATGGGACCTCTTGGGTGTGGCAAAATGGCGTCTCACGCCGGAAATGCGTCACCACGCACCGGAACTACGGACTCGCGTACCTACGCGTTACGTCACCGTCTGCTCGTGACTTCATCTGGATGACTTCACCCAGATGAAGTCACGAGCAGACGGTGATGTAACGCGTAGGTACGCGAGTCCGTAGTTCCGGTGCGTGGTGACGCATTTCCGGCGTGAGACGCCATTTTGCCACACCCAAGAGGTCCCATTCACATGCAGTACACCCACACATCAGTGAGGAGGGAAGATTGTCTGCAATGTGAGTGTTAACCTTTTTTACTCTTTTGGAAATAAATTAAGTTGATTTAACACTACACTTAGAGAGTTTTCTTTGGCTCACTGGATTGGTGAGCTATTACCCTTCAGGACTGCCCTGACTGAATAGGGGCTTTTGGAACCCTGCAGAGGAGATCCAGGGAAGGAAGGAAGCTGCTGGCCTTTTCAAACTAAGGATCCAGGGTGATCCTGCAAGCCTGTTGGCCCTTCGGGGTCAGTAGGAGGAGGTGAGGGGGCAATCTAGCCATTTTCGGAAGGAGTTTGCACAGTCACGTTTTCATTCAATATCACAGTTGCACACCGCATGATTATTTTTTCACTAAAAGGACATTGTCCCCAATTTATACACAAATGTTGATTTATTTTTGTGGCACTGTGTGAGCACTGCTAAAGTTTTTCCTCATTGGACATTGTTTTTGGAGTGTCATTTATTATATTTAACTGTGTGTACACTATGTTTATGGTCATGGTTTGGCACTTTATATTTTATATTTTTTATTTTTATTAAGGGTTGGCACTATTATTTATATCACTATTGATATTTTTGTCATTTTTATTATATTGAGTTGTAGTTGTTTTGAGCGCTGCACTATTCACTTATAATTTATTCACACTGTTTTTTTGGTATCAGTTCTGAGTGCTGGCAGCTAGAGAAGAGGTTTAGGAGTTCCATTCTCATAGCGCAGGAGGATTTCAGATTAATGGCTAGCAGATAATTGCTGCTATACAATGCTAAATTCAGAGGTATAGAGTGCATTACACAGTACTGTATCATGCTACATTACAGTGAATAGCAGTGTGGTGGTATACACAGTGCATACCCTTTATAGCCACTTTGATATACTGTGCTGCATTACTGTGAATTGCAGTGTAGTGGAATGCATACTATTGTGCACCCCCTTTGTGTTTATAGTGCATAGACCCAGCAGTGCTTTTTGTGTGTCAATTTCAGTTGCTGCTCAGCTGCTGCTCCCCTTGCAGTTTTTTGTTTCTATATTTCTGTTATTTAGTGTTTTCCCATTTCTATTTTACTTTTAGTTAGGTTCAAAAAAATAGCATTAGGGTTTGGTGTTTTAAGGTCAAGGTTTAGTGTTTATGGCTAGGCTTTTTTAGGCTTTTTTTTTTTTAAGGAGGTATATTTTACTTTATAATGATTTTACTGTGGCTGATCTTCAAAAATGGCCTATCATGCCCCTATTGTGGTTTGGCAGAATACATGCCGTCAAAATGAACCCACTCCCCAGAATCCTATATTATTTAATGATGTTACCCTTGGTAATTCCTGGACTAGTTCTAAAACTCACTCATTCAATTCAAAATCCTTTGCTTATCTGGAACAACAAAACCTAAAATCAATAAATCCACATCGTACACACCAAAGATCAATGGAGGGCAACATGTCACACTAATAGCACATCTAGCCCTGGTAATTTGTGGGAAATACTCCAATGGGTAGAAATAAGAGAATTATCTTGCTACAGAATTCCAATAAAGACATTGATATGGCTTCATAGCAAGTTGAGACCTTCCATCTTATGCCTGTCACTTTCCTATACCACTTGCTGTCTTGGATAGATGTACATTAGACATACCAAAAGGTTACCCTCCCCACATACAGCTCTTGCTTCTCTATTCAACAATGAGGAATTTCCTCCAGGACTCCAAGCAAATTTATTTCAATGGTGGGAAAATAAGGGATTGCTGTGGATAAGGAATCTTCTGTATGGAAATGAGTCATATCCCTTTAAGCATTTTCAAACTAAGTTAAACATATCCCTAATGAAATGTTTCACTGTCATCAATTTATGTACTTCTTGTGGGCTAAATTGAAACAGGCCACTCACCTGCTCACACTCACATCTTTCGAGCTTTCCCGCAGGGCTACCACACCTATTAAAGGTTACATATTCACTCTCTATGAGCTCTTAATCACTCCAGTGCACAAATTTCTCTTTATGACCCACTGGGAATGGGACTTGGGATCTACTGTTGATCTTGAAAAATGACAGACAGTGGCCAATAATTTGGCAAAAGTGTCCCTCCACATCTGATAAAATCCAACACATTGTTTTGGTAGTATATGTTTCCTATCAAAGTTGACAAAATATGTTCACAAGCTTCCCCTTCTTGTTTTAGGTGCTGTGGTCAGGCAGGAACTATGTTCCATATTTGGTGGCAATACCCCAAAAAGAGCAGATTCTAGATTAGAACCTTCACCTTAAAACATATGGTAACCAAGGTAGATATTCCAAGAACACCTAAAATTGGACATCAAGACTTCCAAATACCTAAAACAAAATTGGTATATTATAATATTTATGCAGCTAGAATCACTATTGCTAGGTGTTGAAACCAGTTGGTGATATTGTTTGATTACATTATGCAAAAATTTAATTTGAAAATGATTAACGAAAAAACTTTCATGTACCCATAACAACACACAGCTGAAAGTCAACAAACCTGGCAGCCATGGATCTGATATCTCGAAAGGGTATAGTGTGATCCTAGGACTTTGTCTACATTTACTTCTCTTTTTCCTTTTTTCCCCTCTTATGGTGATGATGTCAAACTTCACATTTCTTGTGTTTTGATTTCCTATAGACTGCTGGTGCAAGAAAGACGATAGACAGAGCTTGCTTAAGCCAAATGTTTTACTATGACAATCTGTTGTATTACTATTGTTGATTATACCCAAGTGACTGTTTTTCTCTTTACCCCCCCCCCCCCCATTAAAGGGGGCTTTCTTTGTTACATAAAACTCAATAAAAAAAAGATTGAAAATCTTTATTTTACTAGGGTTTTTTTTTAAATTGGTATCAGCAGCATGAACTTCTTCTGTTCAAAGTTTTTTCTGCTGCAGATCATCGCATACTAGTGTGGTACAGTTTAGTATGCCAAATCACCACATTGTTGAATGTTCCAAAAATTCTAATACCCCTTATTGCCAAAGCTGCTAGTAATGTTAAAGTGGCGCTTCAGTCTTTTTTTTAACTTCCTTCAAACAGCATTGTCTCCCCCTCTTTAAAAATGAAAAGGATGACAAGAATGAAAATTTCTAGCGGCAAATACCTTTTTTCTCTGCAGTTGCTGTCCACTTCCTGCTTCCTCCCTTTAGGTGAGTGACGTCAAACATCTGCTCCTATTGACTCCTGGGATATTTTCTCCTGTTAGTCTTCAGGCTTTTTTTTTTATTGTGAGCTGAAGGTGGGTAAAGAATAGCTGAATGAGGGCAGAGAAGAACTGTAAGAGGGCAGAGGACAGGCAGAGATGGGCAGGGATAGGCAGAGACTGGCTGAGGATGGACTCTGATGTATAATGTGCATGCACGGACTCACTGTGTGCTGCTGTACTGCGCATGCACAGACTTGCTATCTATTGTGCATGTGTAGACTCATATTGTGGACAGCAGAGAAGCAACAAGAATTCTTCAGAAACTGAGGGAACTGACTTCAGCTACCCCCAGTTAAAATGGCCACCAACACATACATGTCCAGTGGAGTAACAAGCTGTTTTTACATTGCAGATAGAAACATTAAGAAAACCAAGTAACTAATTCACATCATCGCAATTTATAGATGCTGCTTGTATTTTTTCTGAGGAGTGATTGAAGTTCCTCTTTAAGCAATCCCCTGTATTCATATTGTTTTGAAAGCCTAAAGGGAGAGGCAGAGGTTCTTTATGTGCAGTTATTAGGGGGCAAGTAGGTTCTTCATATGCATATACATATGCAAAGTATGTTTGTCTTTTCCTTCTAGCAACCAGTGTACTCAGAGGAGATCGTGGAGTGACTAACCAAGACTTCCTCATCCTTCCCCTCCCAGACACAGAGCAACGTGTTTTCCCTGGCAGCTACAAATGCAGCTTCTTTTGTCGTTTTCTCTACAAACTAGCATAGAAGAGACATCTGAATTTTTTCAACACAGAATCAGTAACTAGATGCAGGAAGATGCTCAAGAATGTTGTTATCAGAGGTTGACGATTAGAACACCAGGAGTATAGGAGCAACAGGCAGGGAGCAGCAATTGCCAATCATGTTCATGCAGATGCAGCTTACTGACAAGTGGGCTCAAGCTATGAGGAGGGTGAGGAAAATGAGATGGCTATTCATACCTGAGTTCCAGAAATTGTACAGAAGGAAGGTGGGGGAGAGGCACAACAGTGGCGTGTGATACTTTTTCACACAACTGCTCCTGAGAGCACTGTAGAGGCTTGCTGAGAGTGCCGTACTGGTTTGCAGCCTCTGCCTGCAGTGCATTAAGCTTGACAAATCTGCCATTCTTTTGAGCACCACTTGTATGAGTAGACAAATGATTGTTCACCACAAAGCTCAGTGGGAACAGCACATCAATGAACCTAGTTGGCTGCAAAAGACCTGCATTCTTCCTTCTCATTCCTCTCCTTCAAAAGATTCTCAGTTTGCATCTGCTACAACCTTTGCAGCTTCAAGTGATAGGGAGGGAAGTCTGAGAAAGGGTTTGAGAGGTTTCCTTTACAGTGAAGGAAATAAGTATTTGATCCCCTGCTGATTTTAAATGTTTGCCCACTCACAAAGAAATGATCAGTCTAAAAATTGAATGGTGGGTGTATTGTAACACTGAGAGACAGAATAGCAACAAAAAATTCAAAAGAAATGCATGTCTAACAAATTTTGCACTGAATTGCATGTTCATAGGGGAAATAAGTTTTTGATCCCCTATCATTCAGCAGGATTTCTGGCTACCAGGTGTCTTTCATACAGATAACAAGCTGAGATTAGAAGCAGTCTCTTAAAGGGAGTGCTGATAATCTCATTTTGTTACCTGTATAAAAGACACCTGTCCACAGGAGCAATCAAACAATCAGATTCCAAACTCTCCACAATGGCAAAGATCAAAGAGCTGTCCAAGGATGTCAGGGACAAGATTGTAGACCTACACAAGGCTGGACTGGGCTACAAAACTATCGCCAAGCAGCTTGGTGAGAAGGTGACAGGGAAAATGGTCAGCATGGGGCCAGGCTAGGTAGGGCATAGCATAGGCCGGAATCTCACCGTAAGTCTCCCAACTCCCTCCCACCATCTCTAATAGCATTCTTGACCAGCCAGGTGTCTGTTTAGCAGCTGCTGGGATGGAAGAACATGTTGTTTATCAATCGTTCTCATACCTAGCAGCTTAATGCCAGCATGGCAAAATTACTGGGTTTACAGCTGCTCCTAGTTCAGTGGGTTTATGGCCTGTGCTGAACCCCAGTGGTAAATACACAGCTGCCATTTTTTTGCCCAGGAGGTCATCCTTACCTTCCATCAACATGTGGAAGGTAATGTCTTTCTGTTGCTAGACCACACAGTTAGTGGCACAGGTCTTACACCCTGCGAAATATCAGCAGCTGTAAAGCCAGCAGTTTTTCCACACTGTCATCCAACTTCTTGGCATGGCAATTATTGGTGGGCAACAACTTCTTGCACACCAGAAGATGCAAAATAGACACCTACTATGGTCCACATGACTGCAGACACCATGGGGTTTATTTACTAAAGCTAGAGAGTCCAAAATCAGACTCCCTTCTGCATAGAAACCAATCAGCTTCCAGGTTTCATTGCCAAAGCTTCATTGAACAAGCTGAGGTTAGAAGCTGATTGGTTTCTATGCAGAAGGGAGTCTGATATTGGACTCTCCAGCTTTAGTAAATAAACCCCCATTGGTCTAGAAAATGTAGGCAGGGATGTTGCATCTCCTCAACAGTCCATTGGGTAAATTTACTGGCAGCTGAGAAGAGCGGGGCATAACATTGGCACTAATGGTCCCGCACCTTGATGATGGTGACAGCCACCTCTATCCCCTCCTTCGTACAGGCCTCATTTAATGACTCCTCAAACCCACCAGCCCCTTCCCCCCAAAACGGCAATGGCCCAAGAAAAATGCTGGCATTCTGTATAGCAGCTGGAATGCCTTGTCAATAAGAGCCATACCATGTGAAATATTCTGGCAGCTCTTCAGGGGAAGGCAGAGAGGTAGCTGATCCCATGTCATCCTGTGTCAAAGAAAGTGATCAGTGACTGGGCACCAACATGCTGTACTTTCTTCGGCAGGTAAAGTTCACACACTTCGCTTGCCTGGCATGCATCCTGAAATTGGTGGTGACACATTTCCTTGTTAGCTACCCTGATATCCAGAATGCACTGTACAGGCCAAAATATTTTGCTGCCTCTTTAAGAGTTCATACCAAGTAAGGGTTCATTTAAATGCAGCAACACAAGGTGCCAGCCAACTGTGAGATATTTTATATATATACTGCGCTGGAACTTGTCGTTGACTATGCTTCAGTAGCTGCACTTGCAGCAGTAGACCATCAATGAGTATTTGTGTGACTACAGGATGAGGACAGGCTCTGGGCAGCCAGGTTCTTAGGGTGCTTACATTTTGGATGCAACAAAGAAAACTTTGGACAACAGCATTGTTAATTAGGGGGGCTTGAAAGAGTGATAGATGCACAATCAGATTTTGGTATACTAAAAAATTGAAGCCACACTCCAGCTTATGTTTTTAAAGCAGTTACAGCAACAGTTTTTTTTCCTTTTGGGATAAAGGTTTTACATAAATGAATAAAAGCTGATCTCTGTAAGTACCCCTCTTAGTGGTAAATGGTTTGCCTCCTACTGCTACATCTGCAGATGTAGCTTGTTCTGTTGAAAAAAAGCTGTAAACCTTCTGGCTGGATAACAAGGTAAAAACAAAGAAAATAAAGCCTAAAAAATAAAACTAATACTGCCAGTATATCTAAGAATATGTAAGCTGCAATATAATAAATGATTGCTTTTGGTTTTATTACTGCTATAACCCATTTTTCTAAACACATCATACATGCCTGGCTGCTGGCAGCATTCACAGGCAGCACCCAAACCATATCTTCCCAGAAAGGGTGGATGTGGTCCCCAAGGACCTTTGGGGGTTCACGCTGGATCATTGGCCAGAGCTTACACAATGCACATTGAAGCTTTTGGCTTGCCCTGCTACCAGTGTGCTGACTGAGAGGTCATCTAGTGCATCAGGTAGTTTTGTGATAGATGACATATCTGCCTAGCGCAGTTACGGTAACTGGCTCACTTTCATAAAAATAAACCAGTACTGGATTAGCAATCATTACAATCATCCTGCTGCTGATACTACTCATTAAGTTTTAAACTGTAATCTTCCCCCCACAAAATGATACCATGCACCATTACCAGCTGCTGCAACTGCTTCTGACACTTCTTTTGGCAGTACCAACCAAAGGAGCCACTTTAATTAACTGTTTATTTTCAAAAACTAGTGCAGATGCATGCAGCCAGGCACACAGCAACAGTCAATTCACTCTGGTTCAGAAATCAGTCTAGGGGATGTCTTTTTAGTATTTATTTCTGAATAAACATGGATAGGGTGCAGGGTGATATGGGACTCCACAATTGCTAAACAGTAACAAGAGGACACACTTCACTGTCCTAAGCTACTGCCAACAGTCTCTATGCCAAGAGCAAAATGAGAAATAGCCAGTATTGAGAACTGGACTGTCTCAATTAGAGCTACCATTAGAGCAGCAAGAATTTTAGAAGTAAGCCCTCCAGCTATGCCACAGATGGGACCTCGGTGATCATGTAGCAAACTGCAACAATCTGCCCAGAGGTGCATTTTGAAGTGTATTTATGTGATCTTCAACAACCTACTGGACACAACTCCCCAGGAATTAGCTGCATAGGCTAAGGCTCCATAAATATTCTGACTGCTTCTAGGTGTGACTTGCTCTGCTCCTATGTTCTATAACATTCCAGTGAAAGCAATCAAACCTCCAGCCTGTGAAACACAAACAAACCCAAAGCAATCAGCAATTGCTCTGCTTATTACAGAAGAGACAAAAAAACTAAATTTGCCTAACATCCTAGCACCTATCTAGGAGGGTGCTACACACTATTACCAGCAATTGTCAACTCTGGTAGCCTTTCACTATTACCAGCTCCTGCAATCTCTGCTAGGCCTACACCATTACATCTCTTGCATCCTCTTCTGCCCTATATTGGTAAATACACTGCAGCCTAATCAAGCTGCATACATACTCTGCAGCAAATGTACAGTACTTCTAGCTATTGTTGCTGAAATAATACATTCTAATTTTAATTTTGTGATAAAACTTGCCTGGTCTTTCTGATTTGGAAACCTACAAGAGCTACAGACATAGTGTGGATCAACTCTGTATGTTACATAGAAACATAGAAAAGTGATGGCAGAAAATGAGAGTGGTCCATCGAGTCTGCCTGTATTTTGTTTTTTTGGTGGGTGGGTTGTTTTTCTTGTTCATTTTGTTTTTTTTGGGGGGAGGAGTTGGGCTTTCTTTTTTGTCTGAGTATAGATCTATGCTTATCCCACACATGTTTGAAGTTATTTACTGTTGACTGGCTCACTTTCTCTGATGGAAGTTTATTCCAAGCATCAACTACTCTTTCAGTGAAATAGTACTTTCTGAGATTAGTTTTGAACTTTCCTCCAGTTAGTTTGAGGTCATGTCCCCATGTTCTTGATCTTGGTTTCATATTAAAAATACTGCCCTCCTGAACCTTATTCAGCCCCTTGATGTAGTTAAAGGTTTAAATCATGTCTCCCATTTCCCTTTTTTCCTCCAGACTGTACATGTTAAGTTCCTGAAGTCACTCTTGATATGTTTTATCCCCCAGACCTTTCGCCATTTTTGTTTCCTGTCTCTTACTAATATATTTTTGTATGTGAGATCTCCAGAACTGGACACAGTATTCTAAATGAGGTTTAACTAAAGATCTATATAGGGGATACAGGACTTCCTTCCTCCTGCTGGTGATCCCCCTAGTGATGCATCCTAGAATGCTATTTGCTTTCCCCACTGTCTGGCCACACAGTTTGCTCATTTTGTAATCATCTGAAATAAGTTCCACCAAGTCCTTTTTCTCTGTAGTGCTGGCCAACAATGTACCCCCAATGTTGTACTCTCTCAGTTCTTTTTCCCTAGGTGCATTATTTTACATTTAGAAACATTGAACTGCAATTTCCACTTTTTTGACCAATCTTCTAGCAATAACAAATCCTGTTCCATGTTACAAACACCTCAAGGGATATCAACCCTATTAAACACCTTTGAGTCACCAGCAAAAAAGACATACCTTACCCAACAAACCATTAGTAATATCACTTACATATAGATTAAATAGAACAGGACCTAGTACAGAGCCTTGTGGTACACCACTAGTGACTGGTCTCTTTTCCGAGTGAACCCCATTTACAACCACACTCTGGTATCTATCCTCTAGCCAGCTGCATATCCACTGAACCACCCAAGGGCTAAGTCCTAGCTTGTACAACTTTTGTATTAGATCATTATGTGAAACTGTATCAAATGCCTTGCTGAAATCAAGATAGGTTATGTCCATAGCACCACCCTTGTCCAAAACATTGGTAATATAGTAAAAAAATCCAGATTAGTCTGACATGATCTGCCCTCAGTAAAGCCATGCTGCTTTGGATCCAACAAGTGGTGTGTTTTTAAGTGATCAATTATCATTCTTTTCAGCAGTGATTCCATTAACCTGACTACAACTGATGTTAAACTCACTGGTCTGTAATTGCCAGCTTCTACCTTGCTGCCCTTCTTGTGGATAGGTAAAATATTAGCTGTCCGCCAGTCATATGGAATTTTTCCTGTTATAAGAGATTGATTAAAAAGATCAGTTAATGGTCCAACAACTATACCTCAAAGTTTCATAGTTAGTCTGGCTGAAAAAAGACGAAAGTCCATCCAGTTTAACCATAGAAAAAAAAGTTGTAATCCTATACCCACAGTTGATCCAGAGGAAGGCAAAAAACCCCCCAGCAAAGCATGATCCAATTTGCTCCTGCTGGGAAAAAAATTCCTTCCTGATGCCCTGAGAGGCAATTGGATATTCCCTGGATCAACTTTACCTATAAATGTTGGTATCCAGTTATATTCTGTGTATCTAAGAAACAATCCAGGCCTTTTTTGAAGCAATCCACTGAGCTGGCCAGAACCAACTCTTGAGGGAGTCTGTTCCACATTTTCACAGCACTTACTGTGAAGAAACCTTTCCATGTTTGGAGATTAAATTTCTTTTCCTTCAGACGTAAAGAGTGCCCCCTTGTCCTTTGTGATGACCTCAGTTCTCTTAGAACTCTGGGATGAATACCATCAGGCTCCATTGTTTTATTAATCTTTAACCGAGTCAGTTCCTCTGCTACCTTTGTCTCCGGAAATCCTAAAAAATGATCTATCTATGATCAGAACCAATATGATTCACCAATTTATTATTGTTAGAATAATCTATTTATGAGAAGACTGGACAAAAGTAATTGTTTAAGTGATTTGCTACATCCAGGTCTCCCTTAACATAAGTGTTGTGCCCAGTTTTCATTTTAGTGATCCCATCATATTTTTTCTTTCCAAGTAAAAAGGTTTTATCTCCTTTCTTATTAGACTAAGCAATGTCCTACTCTTTCTGTGCTTTGGTAGTGCTGATAATGTGTTTGGCCTCCTTTTGTTTATTCTTATACTCTTCTCTGTCTGTTTCCTTTGTTGTGTCAAGTTATGGGGTCCCCAAAATGAGACCTTTCAGATGAGATAGTGAGTCCAGATTGATAAAGAAAGGTGCATTTATTACACTGCAGTCGAGATAATATAGTATACAGAAGTTCACCTCGTGTGAGGTGGACCAAGGTAATCAATATATCTAAAGTCTTAAGCTATAAAGTCCAGGCGTGTCATATAGTTTTAGTCCAATCAGATCCTTATATGCTTAACAGCAAGCTTAGCGTTAAATGGGTGTTAACATCATGTGACTAGTCCAAAATAGAAACTTGTGATCATCCGCCATGACAGTTGCTGGTTCAAACTGGTTTGACCACAAGGTGCTTTACTCAAAACAGGAAGGTAGGTGGTTAGTTCACTAGGTGAATGCTTACGTCACAGGCACAAACTTCAAATCTCCTAAAGAAAAGAAAAGGACAAATGCAGTAAAAACTCTTAAAAATGACAGTATATATGTTTACAAGAACTTTCATTGTTAGACCCCCAATATTTCTACTCACCTCAACTCTCCTATATGCTGATTTTCTTCCCTTTACTATCCTACATATCTCTTTAGTGAACCATATTTTTCTTTTTTTTTCTTCTATTTATTCTTATTAACTTGCCTGACATATAATCTAGTTGCATTCAGGGGGGAGGGGCCTGAATATGGCACCAGGAGACCGCTGAGCGAAGGAGCTCCTGACACCCACCACAGTAGGAATGCCTGACCCATTCCTCTATAGACTGGGCCCCTGAGAGCCTACTTGTCCCAGTCTCTGGTCCCGGTGTGGTATGTGTGAGAAGTCCGTGGCACTCATCAGGAAACATGCAGCAGCAGAGGACAGAGTAGAGCTCCGGGAGAAGAGAGGGGCTGCAGTGTGAGCTGGTGCTGGGATCCCGGAGCCCCAGGAGAGATCAGAGCTGGCCAATAGAGGCGCTCTCTGGTGTGCAGGAGAGTGCTGTGAGAGGGGAAGGTGGAGACGCTGGCGATCTTTAATACTGGAGATACAAAAAGACAAAGAGAGGGCGCACAGGCCTAGTGCATTACCTTTAAAAATTTATTTATTGTGTAAAATGTGATATACTCACAAAGGAATAAAAGTCAAAAGGCACATCATGAGAAATACAGCAAGGTTCAATCTCCCTGGAAGGTGTATGGTTGGGGACTATAGACCTCCTAATGGCTGACGCGTTTTGAGGCGATGCCTCTTCCCCAGAGCCACTACCAACATGATCTGTGTCCTCTCTAAAATGAACTATTAATAAAAGGTGGATGCTAAGCTGCCCCACCTGTGGATGTGGATAGCAGATATGTTTGTTGTTTAAAGTGGGGTTCTAAAGCCCACGTAGTTTAGCAAAAATCATGAATTGGTTAATATAATACAATAATCATAAGGTACCCAGTGTATTACATACAAGAGTAATAACCAAATGGTCAAACTCCAAAAAAGTATATTATTATCATCAGTATTGTTAAGATCATGTAAGATCCTCTCAAAGTGATATGATGCCACCAAAGAAACTATAAATACTGTATATTTGTATAATTTTATTGAATGGGCAGTTTGGATTTTCTATTATAGTTTCTTTGGCAGCATCATATTACTTTTTTCTTGAGAGGATCTTACATGAGCTTAACAATATCAGACATCCCAAGAGACGTAAAAGTTTGATTCCATAATTTTGAAGGTATGGAAAGAAAACTAAAACAAAATTGCGGGAGATCCCAGAAATAAATATGGAGATATGAAATTACTAATTTTCCCAGATATCTCATCTGAGACATTAGCCAGAAGGAGATTGATTAAACCTTTACTGGACCAGATGCGGGAGAAAATAATTTGATATAACTGGGGATTTCCGGCATGTCTGATTGGGTGGAAAGATGGGAAATCAGCAAGGCTAAGATTCCCAGAAGAACTTAATGACTTTTGTGAAAAATTAGAACTGCAGAAGGTGGACATTATGGGGTGGTCAGAGAGGTCTAATGAAATTGCAAGGTTGAAAAAAGAGAAATGGCACTCAGTAAATAAAAAGAGAAGATAGATTGGACTGGGGTGGGGGGGAGGGGAGTATGGTGGGGGAGAGAGTTGGGGCCGTGGGGATCGAATTGCTCCTACATTCGCCCCTCCCTTTCCTCCCCCCTACTCCCCCACCCCCCCTATAGGAAGTCTTTAGGGAAAATAAGCAGAGATGGCGGGATTTCGGGAGGCTAAATAAATAAACATTTTAAAACCCTATGCTGAGAGCTTGGGGTAGAAGTAGGCGTTCATGTTCAGAGCCATACCCCATATTAGGAATCATTAGTGGAGGAGACTCACGTCAGGTTCCAGGGCAATATACTGTATAGGCAAAGGGGTTTTTAAGAGTTAGTTAGGAAGGGGGGAAGGTCGAGCAGGAAGGTGGGGGGGGATGGGAGGGGGGATTAGGGAGGAGGTCCACGAGTTCAGGAGCCTATATCTCTTCCCATGTGAACAAATAGTGAAGAGAAATTTTAGATCGTCATGAGCTTGATTAACCTAACAACATACAATGTGAAAGGTTTAAATTCTCCTACTAAAAGGCATAAGATGGAAATCCATCAACTTTCCACTGATGTAGTGTTTCTACAAGAGAAACATCTATCATATGATACTAATGTTAAATTATACTTGAGGCACTATCCAACTTGGTACTACACAGACTCACCAATAAATAGGGAGATGGGCTTCTCAAAAAATATGGGCTTTGATTTGGAGGAGAAACTAGTAGATTCAGAGGGTTTGTTTCTATGTCTAAGAGGGAAAATGTGGGGACAAAAATATACACTGGCTAATAATTATTGTCTGAACCAAAGTCCAGCAGTATTTATGTGCAGAGTGGTGGGGAAAATCATGGATTGTAAGAGGGGTAGTCTTGTCCTGGCAGGAGATTTTAATTTTTCTTTGGAACCATGGTTGGATACGTCTTCGAGTGCGCAGAAAGGAGGAGGTAAAAAACTAAGAATATTGAAAAAGAAGTTACCTTTCGGTTAAATCTAATATAGAGGTTATGTCTATCTCAGATCATGCTCCTGTCACTGAAAGATTAAAGGTGGGAGGAGATTGGAATAAAAGGGCCATGTGGAGATTAATTGAGATGCTTATACAGGATCCTGAGATAGAAAGAAGGTTGAGGGAGGAAATAGAGCAATTTTTCCTGTTAAATGAAACCAAAGAAGTTTCGGTAGCCACTATTTGGGAAACACATAAGGTGTATATTAGGGGAATTTTTATAGCTATAGGGGCCCAAAAAAAGAAAGAACGGGAGAGAAAAATAAAAGAGGTGACAGAGGAGTTATATGTTTTGGAGCAGGCACAAAAACAGAAACAGTATACGGAGATATACTCAAAGATTATACTTAAAAGAGATGAGCTAAAAGATCTACTGGAACAGGAAACAAGGAAGATATTTAACAGGGTTTCAAAGGAAAGATACCGGTGGGAGAATAGGCCAGGAAAATACCTGATGAAAAGACTTAAGGAAAAGAAGTCAAAGAATTATATTGAAAAGATTAAAAACAAAAAAGGAGAACTGGTTTATTCCACCACCGACATCGCTAATGTCTTCCAAAAATATTACAGTAGACTGTATGATGTGGGTTTCAGGAATCAGGAAAGTACAAAGGATGTAAAGAGGAAGAAAATACAGGATTATTTAGAAGCTGCAGACCTACCAAAAATATCAGAAGAAAAATTAGCATTTCTAGAACAACCGATATCCCAAGATGAAATTAATATGGCCCTGAAGACTAAAACAGGAGGGAAGAGTCCAGGTCCTGATGGGTATACGGTGGGGTACTATAAGAAATTTAAAGACTTAATGATCTTGAAACTCTGAACATACATGAACGCTTTAGGAGAGGGAATGGGAATAAGAGAGGAATTGCTTGAAGCACATATAACAATTGTCTTGAAAGAAGGAAAGGATAGTTCACAATGTGCTAGTTATAGACCTATATCTTTATTAAATGCAGATACAAAACTGTTTGCAAAAGTGCTAGTTACTAGGCTAAAATGGTTGATGCCGGAATGGATATATTTAGATCAAGTTGGATTTGTCCCAGGTAGGGAGGGGAGGGATAATGGTTTAAGGACATTGCTTCTTCAAAAAGTGAGGAGAGAAAAATCACCGTTTTACTGTCGATTGATGCTGAAATAGCCTTTA
Organism: Staurois parvus; assembly: GCF_062004578.1. NCBI lineage: Eukaryota > Metazoa > Chordata > Amphibia > Anura > Ranidae > Staurois > Staurois parvus. The sequence continues at coordinate 6,883,421 of NW_028317883.1, forward strand.
ACAGGGTAGATTGGGGGTTTATGATAAATACTCTAGAGGTCTTAGGAATATGAGTTAGGATGTTAGGATGTTAAAGTGGATAAAGGAGCTTTATAATGTCCATCAGCCCTTCTCAGGGTTTAAGATGTATAATGGTACCAGAAAGGGATGTCCATTATCTCCGTTGTTATTTGTTATATCACTAGAACCTCTGTTGGCAACAGTAAGAAACAGTGTAGATATCAGAGGAATTAAGATAGGAGAGACAGATCACAAGGCAGCAGCATACGCAGATACGCTGTTTTATATAGTAGTGAACCCTGGACTAACGTTACCTAATTAAATGAGGTTATTAAAACAATATGAAGAGCTTTCAAATCTGAAGATAAACCCCTTAAAGTCAGAGATCTTGAATATTAATGTCTCTAAGAAAGAGAGGCAGGCCCTACAAAATGATTTTACATTCACATAGAGGGAGAAGGACCTGGGTTACTGGGTTAGGAATAAAATTAACCCCTTCTATAAAGAACATATACAGTTGTGTTCAAAATAATAGCAGTCAGACATCACTAACCTGATCAATAACTGTTTTTGGTAGAAATTATATTTCTACATGGCAAATAATTTACCAGCAGGTGTAGTAGAGTAATAGAAATCCAACAGACCCAACAGTCATGACATGCATGCTGCTGATTCTGTGTAATTGAATCACTAATTGAAAGGGGCATGTTCAAAATAATAGCAGTTTGGAGTCCTATTAGCGAGGTCATTCATTCTTTGAAAAACAGTTGGCAATTATTGCCCTTATTTAAGGAAGGCAGCAAATGTTGTACATGCTGGTTACAGTGCATTTCTCTCTGAAATTCTGAGGAAAATGGGTCGTTCCAGATATTGTTCAGAAGAACAGCGTACCTTGATTAAAAAGTCGATTGGAGAGGGGAAAACATATAAAGAAGTGCAGAAAATGATAGGCTGCTCATCTAAAATGATCGCAAATGCTTTAAAATAGCAACCAAAACCTGAAAGACGTGGAAGAAAGTGAAAAACTACCATTTGACTGGATAGAAGAATAGCCAAAATGGCAAGGACTCAGCCAACAATCAGCTCCAGGAAGATCAAAGAAGGTCTAAAGTTACCTGTGAGTACTGTTACAATTAGAAGACGCCTATGTGAAGCCAAGCTATCTGCAAGAAGCCCCCGCAAAGTCCCACTGTTGAAAAAAAGACTTTGCTGAAGAGGTTACAATTTGCCAAAGAGCATATTGACTGGCCTAAAGAGAAACGGCGCAACATTTTGTGGACTGATGAAAGTAAGATTGTTCTTTTTGGGTCTAGTGGCCGGAGACAGTTTGTCAGACGACCCCCAAACACTGAATTCAAGCCACAGTACACTGTGAAGACAGTGAAGCATGGTTGCGCAAGCATCATGATATGGGGATGTTTCTCATACTACGGTGTTGGGCCTATTTATCGCATACCAGGGATCATGGAGCAGTTTGAATACATCAGAATACTTGAAGAGGTCATGCTGCCTTATGCTGAAGAGGAAATGCCCTTGAAATGGGTGTTCCAACAAGACAACGACCCCAAACACACCAGTAAACATGCAACATCTTGGTTCCAGACCAACAAGATTGACGTTATGGAGTGGCCAGCCCAATCCCCGGATCTTAATCCAATAGAAAACTTGTGGGGTGACATCAAAAATGCAGTTTCTGAGGCAAAACCAAGAAATAGAGAAGAACTGTGGAATGTAGTCCAATCATCCTGGGCTGGAATACCTGTTCACAGGTGCCAGAAGTTGGTTGACTCCATGCAACACAGATGTACAGCAGTTCTCAGAAACAGTGCTTATACAACTAAATATTAATTACCTGTAAGTAATTCAAAGGAAAGCAAAATCTTCAAACATTTGTCAGTTTATATAGTGAATGTTTGAGTTTGTAAAGAAGAATATAAACACTGCTATTTTTTGAACAGTCTAATAATCACTTTTCTTCAATTTGTTTAGAGGAACAACACTAATTTGATATATTTTTCTTCATGTTTTGATTTGGAATAGAATATGTAATGTTCCCGATGCATTTGTGTGTATGGAAATAAAAGATATTAGAAGGATTTTGAGCTTTATTCACTTTTTTCAACACACTGCTATTATTTTTAACACAACTCTATAAGGTAAATTATATTCCATTAAGAAATGAAATAAAGGACAAGCTGAGAAGACTCTCCTGAATTGGGCACATAAACTTGGTCAAGATGGTGATAGTCCCAAAGATTTTATATAAATTTCATATGCTTCCAGTCCACATTCCAATATCCTTTTTTTGGATAATAAAACAACTAATACTTAAATATATATGGGCTAACAAGAAACTGAGAATTAGTTATGAAGTTTTGTGTAATAATAAAAAGAGAGGGGGATTAAATTTGCCCAGTATTAGGAATTATTATATCGTGGTGATACTGTCACAAGTGGTACATTGGACATTTAATTCACAGGGGAAAAGTTTAGTTAAAATAGAGGGAATTTTTTTTTTGTTTACAAACGGTTTTATTGTATAAGAGTAGACTGTAAAACAACAGTACATTTTCAAATGATACTTTCAGCAAAAACAAGGCACTTTTGAAAAGTACAATACAGAAATGTATATTAACATAAAAAAGAGAAGAAATAGAAAAGAGTAAATTGCGAGTACATGAAATACGTAAATAAGGTAAGTTGAGTGATATATCTGTCAACAGTATATGTCAGTCAACTTTCACTGAGAATGTTGTTAATCATGCAATAAATGTCTACAATCTCTCCATTATTCCCATTTTTTATCAAATAAGTGCATCTTATCCAGTAGGGTATAATGAATGCGTTCCAGGAGCATTACGGCATCAATTCTGTGTAAAACGGAGGTCAAGGGTACAGCATTGGACCTCCAATGTAAGGCAATAGACCATAAAGTGGCAATACATATAGTATGCATCAAGCTCAGATTGGCATCGGAGACCCCTGGGATATGGGCCCCAATAGACAGGTCTGTATAGACAATCGTATCGGGGTACCCGACAGTGAGGTAGCCACCTCAGATATCTTGCACCAAGTCAAAGATAAGGTCGGGCAATCCCAGAATGTATGAACCAAAGTACCTGTGAGGCCACAGCCCCGGAAACATAAAGGGGTTGTTTGTGGGAACAATACATGTAGTCTTGATGGGGTATAATACTATCTGGTTAAAACCTTAAGGGCCATCTCACGAACAGAAATAGATCTAGAACTCTTGCATATGTTATCCACCATGGAATCCCAATCCTCATCTGAAAAAGTGATACCACTATCCTCCTCTGAAAAAGTGATACCACTATCCTCCTCCCATTTTTGTCTGTATAAAGGGGGTGTATGAAAAAGGCAGATCAAAAATTGGTGATAAAGATCAGAAATAAGACTCCTACCCCTGGGAGAGTCACAGCTGATACGTTCAAAAAAGGAAATCGGAGAAGATGGCATAAGGCCAAAGTGTGAATTAAAAAAGTGTCTAATCTGTCGGTAACGAAGGTACTCAGGAAGAGGAACATCAAATAACACGTGCAGCATATCAAAGGTAATGTAAGATCCTCCTCTTTGAAAATCAGATAATCTGATAAATGATCGATCATACCACCAACAAAATATTTGAGGGGAAGAAAAAGCTGCAACAAAAGTAGGATCGCCAAAAAATGAAACACCTGGGGAAATAAGAGAGACTAGATTCAATTTAGATTTGTATTTGGACCAAAGTGTCAGTGAATGGGTCACTATGGAGTTATGAAAAGTAAGCGATCGAGGGGAGATTTTAGACCATAAAATTCTCAGTAAATAGAATGGGCGTATTGACTGAGATTTGAACTTGATCCATGGGATATGAGAGAGATAATAGTAGCCCATTGTGATAGTTGCGCAAAATGAGCCGAGAGGTAATATAGCTAAAAGTTGGGAAGACCGAGACCTCCAGTGTGTTGTGAGCGGTACAAAATAGATGAGGCAAAACATGGACGCTTGTTTCCCCAAATAAAATTGTTAATAGTCCGCTGAAAGTGGTCCAAAAACGTTTTCGAGACTGGAACTGGAAGTGCTCTAAAAAGATAAAGCAGTTTAGGCAAAATATTCATTTTAACCGCCGTGACTCTACCCAGAAAGGAAATAGGGTAACCATGCCAAATCTTCAATAGAGTAGAGAGACGTGATACACATGGTGGATAATTAGCAGTAAACATATCCGAGTATCTGGGAGTGAGATTAATACCTAGATAGGGTATCCGATCTGATCAGTAATGAATCTGTCAGGAATAAAACCCGATTGGTCTGGAGAGACCAAATAGGAGATAATAGGGGCCAACCTGTCTGCCAAAATACGGCTAAATATTTTCAGATCGTTATTCATTACTGAGATTGGTCTATAGTTTTGCGGCAAACAGTGGTCTTTCTGTGGTTTGGGTATTAAAGACATATTAGCCAATAGCATCTCCTCAGGGAACTTACCGCCCTGCAAAACATCATTAAATAAAGTTATCAAATAGGGAGCCAACGTAGAGGCAAAATGTTTATAATAACTAGCGGTAAATCCGTCAGGACCCGGTGTAGTAGAGCGTTTTAGCGCACTAATCGCACAAGTTATTTCCTCCAAAGTACAAGGGGCATTAAGAGAGGCAATCTGAGAAGGTGTAAGAGAAGGGAGGGGTATAGAATCCAGCCATGAGTCAGATGGAGGAACAGAATCTGACTGCGGAGGAGCTAATAGGTTAGAATAAAAGTTTTCAAAAATACCCAAAACTTCCTGAGGTAGAGATGAGATAGCACCCGAGTTGGTGCGTAACTTATACACATGTGGAGGGCACAGAGAGTGGTTCAATTTCCTTGCAAACATAGTAGATGCTGAGTTGCTATGTAATAAGAACGAGGCCTTCGACCAGCGGAGAGCTTTTTCAGTCTTTTGGGAAAGCAGAGTATTCAATTCTAAACGCTTTTGGGACAATAACTTTATTAAGTAGAGATGGATTAGCAATATGACTTCTATAGTGTGCTTCTAATTCTCGGGTAAGAAGTAGTATTTTCTGCCATCGTTTTCTATTTCTGGATGAAGCCATGGAGATAAGTCGTCCACGTAGGACCGCCTTATGGGCTACCCATAGTGTGGCTAAAGATATATCAGGAGTTGAATTAGATTGAAAATATTCCTGAATAGATGTAACCACCTCTTGGCGAGAGTCAATATCAGTAAGCATAGAGTCATTAAGTTTCCAATAGAAGGGAGTAGGTGCCAATCCTATAAACGTGATAGATAAGGCCATAATATTGTGATCCGACCAGGGGCTCAAGTGAATGCAAGATGTCCTAGAATTAGCTAGTAAAATAGGGGTACAATAGATATAGTCTAATCTGGCATAAGAGTCATGTGGGTGAGAATAAAATGTGTAATCCCTGGCTCCCGTATTGTGCGCTCTCCAGGCGTCCACCAACTGTAGGGCATCTAGTTTCTTGGTAAGGGATTTTGGGAAAGCCTGGGAAAAGTGTGAGGAGGAGGTTTGCTACCAGAATAAAATCACCACCCACCAATAGATAGGACAAAAACCTATCCAGAACACCAAAAAATTTAGAAAAAAAGGAATGGGGGAAGGAAGGAAAGAAGTAAAGAAGGGAGGAAGGAAAAGAGGGGAAGGAGTGGATGGAGGAAGGAAGGAAGGAAGGAAGGGGAGGTATGAAAGAAGGGAGGGAGAAAGAGTGGATGGATGAAGAAAAGGAAAAGGGACAGGGAAAAGGAAAGAGAAAGTAAAGAAGGGAAGAAGGAAAGGGAGGGGGGATGGATGAAAGAAGAAAGAAAAGAGAAGAAATGAGGAAGGAAGGGAGAGGAGGGAATGGATGGAAGAAGGAAGGGAGAGGAAGGAAGGAAGGAAGGAAGGAAGGAAGGAAGGAAGGAAGAAAGAAGTAAGGGTGAAAGGGAGGGGAGGGAATGGAGGAAGGAAGGAAGGATGGATTCACATGGTTGGTTCCCGGCTTACTGGCACATTCAGAGCATCACACAGCTGTCGGCTTTGCTTTGTACTCAATTTCCCGCCAGTAGGGGCAGGGGGAGACAGCACAGATACAGCCTCTGTCCTCTACTCTGTCATTGCTGGGGAGGAGTGAAGGATGGGGAGACGGGTTGGGCACTGTATCAGAGAGAAGATGAAGCATCAGAGACCTAGGGGGCCCTGAGGAACACTTGGGGGGACCCAGAAGGGAAATCCAAGTACAGGCAGCTATCTCCCTGTATGGCTTTCAATGAAGCAGCTGAAAGCCACAGAACGGAGAGGAGTAGAAGCGGATTACAGCTGCTTCATTGAAAGCCATTGTCACGGTCTGGGTCAGGCTCAGAGACCAGTTGCTATAGCAGAGTTAAGGCTTACCTGAAACCAGCAGGATAGGTACACAGGCAGGTCACCCTGGGAAAGGACGCAGGCTCACCTGAGGTGCGGGTCTAAGCAGAAACCGGTTTTCACCAGAGCTCCTAATGGTGGAGATGGATTTGGCCGCATCTTGGTACCAGGTCGGAGATCTCAGGATCACCCCACCAGGGAATGAGCAAGCCGGAATCCAGTAGCAGATCTAACAAGTTAGGGATCAAGCAGAAGCGGAGTCTGTCAACAAGCCAAGGCTCGGTCACAAACGGTAGTAGTTGAGGATGAGGCAAAATCGTAGTCCAGGAACAAGCCAAAGGTTGGTAGCTAAGGTACAGATGGCAGCAGGAGAGACAAGCGGGATATTGGCTGGAGAAGTCACAATAATCTGGCAAAGAGGAAATGCAGAGACATGGCTTTTATCAGGAAGTTCATGGGAGCAGCAAGGGGTTCAAGGTTCAAGACAAACAGGGCCAAGGCAGGATCATCCAAACAATTGTCAAGGGAGCTGTCCAGCATTCCAGGTGGCTCAGCAAGACGAAACATTGTTTCTCACCGCAGAAGGCCCAGGATTGGACCCAGGCTCTGACAGCCATACAGGGAGATCACTGCTTGTAACTGTGTCCACCACTGCACCGATCACTCCTGACTTTGTTCCTGATAAATCTCATCCATGATTGCAGGGTGTTCACAGCACAGTGGGCCCCCCAACCCTCAGGGCCACATGCAGTGAACACCCTGCACCCATAGATGATACTGCACCACTACTTCTTTATTTTTACCACCAGAAACTTTAACTGAAGTGACCACCCTATCAGCTGAGTCCTTAGCAACACAAACCCTCACATTTGTTTCAAACTGCTGGGGACAGAAATGTTCTTCAACAATTACATCTCCGCCCCCATTTCTCAGTTTAAATGAGTGTCCTAAAAACCCCTTAATTCCATATTAAGAAGCTCAGTGCCCTTGTGTGAAGGATGCAGACCATCTCTTTTGTACAGCTCAATGTCAGACCACCAAATAGCATCATTACTAACATAACCAAAACCTTCAGCTTTGCACCAATCCTTTAACCAAACATTGAACATATACAAAGTACAATATACTTATATTAATACTATACAAAGTTCTTTCTCTTGTTCTCTAATATGCACAAGTAAGACCTCCAAAAATGTAACTGTACCCCCTAATTGTTGAAGATCCTGTCCCAAATACTTAAAATCCTTCTGTACAGAACACACATCATTCTGGGACAAAACAGTTGTGCCAAGTTGCATGACAACATCAACATTGCACTCTTCACTAACTTTTCGACAATCTTTATAAATAAGTCTTTTATCTCTCCTAACAGTAGCACTGTGTAAACATCCAACTTCCTTTGACACTTCCATATGATTTCCTAAAGAAACACCTCTTACAACTGAATCACCAATAATATGGCTTCTCCTTTTAGGAGCCTTTTCCACAACACTTGCCTGGAATGGAACCTCAGATAAAACAATTACCTTTGGCAAAGCAATTTTTTTTCTCAGGGTCCTCCTTCCTATACTCACAAAATCAGCTACATTTTCACCCTTGCAGTGTCACACCAAATACTACATGTTTATTGTCCACAGGTCTCACTCTTCCTGACCCAGCAGTTGTCCAACAGTTTTTTCAGGGCAGCTCAACAGAACAATTTGGCTTAGACAGTCTCCTGATCTCAGACTGCAGGGCAACAACCAATGAATTTAGACAAGCAGTGTCATCATGTGGGCTAGAAATCTGCATACAAATGGGACACCATCCCAGCTTCCAAAAACCACCACAAAAAAACAAATGCCAAACAAGTATTGCATTGAACTAAACCAGACATTTTAAAAAATATCTACTCAAATTCAAACACAAGTACTAAGCAAAGATAGTTGGCTGTTTACAAACTCCTGCTGTTTTCAAACTACTGCTGTTCAAACCATACACTTTTGTCCTGCTGCACTTGCAACAAGAAAAGTATACAGAGTAAACTCTACAGAGTTGCTATCCCTCTTAAATACAACACCAATTAGGCACCAATTAGGACAACAGGTCACCTCTCTTACATGTGCTAATTGATAACACCCAGTACTCAACACATGCTAATTGATAACATTCAGTACTCAACACTTCAGCAGCACAAAAACAATTACTTCAATACTAACAATAACCAGTAGCAACACAGACCCAATATCAAGGTTTAAAAAAGTAAACAATTTAAAGAAAATAAAATACAAATACTGTAAAGAATTTAGAAACAGGAAGTTTCACTCACACCAGTCCAGTTCCAGTTTAGCTTTCAGAAGAACACACCAGTGAAGGCTAACCTCCCTCCCTTCATTATGTTTGTTAAAGTCACATACATAACTAGATCACATTTTAATATATTGATTTGTGAGTAGCGATTTGTAAGAAATATGTTCATTGTATGCATTTGTACAAGCATATTGTAACTTCAGTTTATATGATTGTATTGCAGTTTTACAAATTCAGTGTTGGAATGAAACACAATGCTGATTCAGTCGGTTTTGCAGGCTGTCAGCTAACCATTAGTAGGACAGCATACTGCACACTATTGTGGCTTTTGTCTCTGAAACATTATATATTTTACTTCCAGATAAAAGTCTGCCTGGTCTCTTCCTCTTAATTTGTGGTCTAATATGAAGGCTTACATACTGTGAGTCTGTACAATATTTTTGGCTGTTGTCTCCGAAATGATATACTCTGATTTGTATTTTGCAGTAAAACCTGCTTCTTCTCTCCATTTAAAATTACTTCCTAGTAAAGCTGTTTCCATATTGTGCAGCTAGTCTGTACAATATTTCTGGCTGTTGCTACTTTACTTTTAATTTAATGATAAAAATTGCCTTATCACTCCCGCTTACATTGCAGCAGAATCAAGTTGTTTACATACTGTCCAGCCACAGTACTATATGTGTTGCCATTGAATCTGAAATGTTGTGCCGTAATTTTTATTTTGAGATAAAAACTGCTTCATATCTGGAATGTGAAGTTTTGACTTCAAAGTGTTCTTGTACGTTCTGTTTTGGTATTTTATTACCTTTTCAGGACAATGCTGTGTGGTACTACAAAAAAGAAGATCTCAAGCTATACTATGAAATGGTTTTGCCATTGGATAATTTTACAAAGTGCATTATTTTTTACAGTATGCTTTCCTATAACTTTAAGATCTGTTTCTGCTTTTACCATTCAATTCAGGCCTATTACTGCTGCATAAAAAGATCAGATGTCACAAAAAAACTACTGCAATACCACAAAAGTAAAAAAAAAAAAAAAAAAATTACACATCTAAACTATGCATGTTGCTAAATGCTGTTCATGAGAATTGTACTGTTCAACAACACCACGTATAGGTTAAAGACATTTCCCAAGTATGTAATCTAAAGAAGCTCATTCTTTTCAATGGCACCCGTTCAGTTTACTATTTGTTTTATTGTTGTAACAGCAATTAGACCAAAGATAAGCACATTTTAAGAGGCTAAGCAGAGTTATCAGTGTTTAAATATATACATTTGATGCGTTCTGGCTCTGAGGAAGAGGTTTTACCTTGAAACGCATCAGCCTTTAGTTGGCCCTCGGATGGCACTTTTTTGATGTTGGGGCTTTTGGTTCTCTGTGGAACACATACTCAGTGACTGTCACTTGATATGTGATTAGTCTTCACTCGTTTGTGAGTATATGTAATTTATTTTTAATAAATTTGTATATCTGAGACAATGCGCTAGGCCAGTGCACTTTTGTTTAATTTTCTTTGTAGGTTTTTATTTTTGGTTGTGTCCCTGTTTGGGTAATTCATCTGTATTGTTTTAATGATCATTGTCAAAGGGACTGAAAAATATGTTGTGTTGTTACAGGAGCAAGAATAGCTCCAATGGGGACACTTGCTCTAGTTACAACAAACTAAAAATGGATTTACCCTCAATTTTGGAGAGGTTTCCTCTCACTTCCCCTTTAAATCTCCAAGACATAAATTTAATAACTTTGGCTCAAAGTGCTGTAGGATCTTTTGGTATGTAAAATGTAAGCACCCAAAACAGTTGATTTATATTTATTTTTAGAGATTATGTCCACCAATGAGGCATTGTTAATAAGGCTGTGTGCTTAGAATACTTATGAGCAAAGACCTCAACAAACATCATCTATGTTTCAGAGCAAACATTAGGAGCCAGTTCATACTTGTGAAGAGAGCTGTGTTTTTCTGCACCCTCACATGACACCAAGCATGAGAGGTGATTAATTCTTACAAAGCAAATATATTTTTGCACTCTGGTACTAACTAGTACTCCGGTATTCCACTGCTCTCTCAATTTCTCTCCCTCACGCATCTAACATGAGCCTAGTTCTGACAGAGAGGGGCAAATGAGAATGCTGTGCAGGTGCCCAACGTCCTCTTTTTCAACCTATGATGTAATCTGTTTGGATGTTCGGGGGTGACGCATGCAATGCCCAAGGCTGTTTTGCTGCACATTGAAAACCTGTGGCTTTGTACAACAAAAAGGAAGGCTTGATCCACCCACAGGTTTTTGCACAATATTTGAGCAATTTGGGACAATTCATAGGCATTTTGCCAAGCTACCCCTGAAGAACCCAGACAGCATCCCAGGGTAACATGACATCCTGGTTGCTAAATGCTGGTTTAAATAGTTGACACAAATGTATGTGTTAGGACCCTCTTGAATAAAGTACATGGTGGTGGTGTGTATCGGAAAGTACTGGTGACTCCTGACTGCCATTTACCCACACTAGGAAGAACAATCCTTGGAATGTAAAACACAGTTACTAAGTGACCACTATTAGTTGAAATGGTTCAACAAACGTAGAGAGGAACTACTGGTTTCTTTAAGAAACTAGATAGTGGACCTCAGAGATGTTACAGGCTAAAAGCTGTCCAGGAACATTGTTTCTTCACCCAAAAACTAAAAGCAGACATGGATGTAAAACTAGTCACAAAATTATTGATGTAATGTGTGTTCCCACTGAATGATTCTGAACCACATCTTATTAAAATAAAATGTATTTATAATGCGAGTGTGAAAACATTTTTTACAAGAAAAAAAAACATGTTCTGAGAATTTTCTGCTTGTACTTTTATTTACTCACCACATAGTAGAGATAGAGATTTGAAGAATGTTTTTTTGCTATACTGTGTTTTTTATGGATTGTCAAAATATGTCTTTTTAAAATGAATAAAAACGAATTCTGGGTAAATGGAAGTAAATAACTGTGATTTAACATACCACTTGTTTGTGTTTTAGACAATTAAGTTTTAGACAAATGTACAGAAAACTCCCTTAGCAAAAACAAGCATGGCACTGATTTGCTAACAGTGAATCTACATATGAAAAAATATTTGTGCAAGCCTATATACCCGGATGGTAAAGGACTTCTCCATCAGCATTGTTAACTGTAGTAGAAACAGATCCAGACTACTACAACAGGAATGGTGCTTTACATAAGAACTTCCACAGCTATGACACTAGGCAATCTAATTATAAAACTTTAGTTGGAAAAATGTCACATTTTTTCAGGCTGCACAAATTTTGGCCACAATTTCTCATTGAGGTATTTTAGAAAACATTACCACATTTTGACCAGTACATAGAGCTAACTCTCATAGGAATTAATCGAAGACAGAAATTACAGCCTGAATGTGTGTGACATTCATTCTACAAATGCATTATACACAGATCTCTAGGTTTTTGGGTGCATGAACAAAATGGTGGCATAGAATATCAACATTCAGATGATTTTGTTTTGACCTGTTGAGCCTAATAAGAATTTTGCTTTGAAGAGCAATGTTAAGTGCCTTAAAATGTTGTACAAATATGAACTGTAACTGTAGACAAGACATCCAATTTTCCTAAAGAAAATAATCTGTTTATTCCTATCAAAGGTAACCTAAATGGTACAGATATCCAGCCAAAAAGCAAAGTTCAGCAAACAAAGCAAAGGGCTGTCCAAATGAGACTTCTTGAGTCCATGTAGTACTTGTTCACAGTAGTGCTCTAGTCAGGGAACAGCAGCAGTCTGGCCATGGGTTCCTGTCACCCTCATAGATGTAGATCCAAAGAGGTGTAGTATGACATCCCCATGTGTGTCTCTTAGAGCTGAGGCTCTGTAATAGACTTATTCCTTTAATCATCCATTCCATCTAGTGACCAAAATACAGTAGCATAGTTGGTAAGGTTGAAAAAAGACACCAGTTTATCCAATTAAACCTTAGCACATATGTGACTACTATATTCCATATCCCTCTACGTTGTACTCACTAACAAACACATCTTCATTTTTTTTTTATCTATCTATGCTCCCTGCTGACACCACTAACTGTGGAAGGGAGTTCTAAATCCTTACTACTCCAATAGTAAAGAACTCATATACAGTTTAATATGTACTAATTCTTGTCCAAATTCACTGTGTGGCTGAGTGTCTTTTTTAGAGACCTAAGATTAAATCATTTTCTCCAAATAACACAGTCCCCATTTAAAGATTTGTCTATCAAGATCATATCCTCTCTTAGGTATCTATTCTCTAAGTTTAATATTTGTAGGCAAATATTAGCTTTGTTGCTCTTCTCTGGACTCTCTCCAGTTCAAGGACATCTTCCAGAGGACTGTTGATCATACCTGGACGGCATACTCAAGATGTGGCTGAACCAGAGTTTTATAAAATGATATATTTACAGTTTTATCTATTGAGTAAATACCCATTTCAGTGCATGCTAATACTCTGTTGGTCTTGCTTGCTGTAGCTTGGATTTGCATAGTTTTGCTGAGCCTGGGATCTACGAGGACCTCCAGATCATTTTCCATCCTGGATTCCCACAGAGGTTCTCTCCTAACATGTAACTTGCATGCATATTTTTAGCTCCCAAGTGCATTACTTTACATTTTTTAATATTAAACCTCATCTGCTATTTATCTGTCTACCTTGCTATTTTAACTAGGTCTTCTTGTAAAGTCGCTATATCCTGTTGTGAAGGTGTTGCTATGCTTAGCTTTGTATTATCAGTGAACACTGAGATTGAACTATTTATTCCAACCTCTGCATTGCTTATTAACAAGTTAAAATGATTTGGTATCAGGACAGACCCATATCATACCCCAGCTCTATACCATTCAGAAAATGTGCCATTCATCACCACCATCTGGACACATTCCTGTAACCAGTTTTCTATCCAGGTACCTACAATATAATCAGTCCAATAAGAGATTCATTTGTAAATTTAGCATTTGTAGAATACTGTATCCAATGCCTTAGCGAAATCCTGATAAACAACATCTACACGCCTTCCTCTATCCAAATTACAACTTACCTCTTCATAGAATGTTAAAAGGTTGGTCAGGCAAGAATGGTTCTTCATAAAACCATGTTGGTTGCTAATGATACTATTTTCATCAGAAAATTGGGTATGTTCCCTTATCTTCTTTCCAATACTTTACATACATGTTAACCTGACTGGTCTGTAGTTTCCAGGTATATATCTTGGCCCTTTTTTGAATATTGGTTCTATGTTTGCTTTTCACCAATCAGCTGGTACCATTACAGACAGAATTCAGTCCATAAAAATTAGGAACAATGGTCTGGCTATAACAGGTGTAAGTTCTTGGGTGTAAGCCATCTAGTCCTGATTTGTTAACATTAAGTTTTTCTAGTCTTTTCTGAACACTGGATTCTGTCAGCCACAAGGATACTTTCAATATAATGTTATTAGAATTACTGTCTTGTTTACTATACCCCTCCTTTTCAATCTTGTAAACAGGAGAAGGGTGGAGGAAAAGGAGGAGAAGATTACATTTAATACAGTTGCCTTTTCCTTGTGACCAACAAGAGAGTACGTATCCTCTGGATGGTGAAGCTGCAGTGAAGAGGTTGCTCATCATCCCCACAAAGCCACAAAGAGGACTGGCATGTCAGAGAGTCTGTGATGCCAGTATTGGCTGTGGGGAAGGGGATACATGTGAAGATGTGACAAGCATCCCTGTAGTGGAGGAACTTTAATGGATACAGGTGGCCTATACAGCATAAATTTTTTTCATATTTAGCCATCCATTCCTCAGTATCCCTTATATCTGCTACCATCTTAATCCAGTCTGCTCTGTTAGGCACTTGAGGTCTCCTTCAATAGACCGGAATTAATCAGCTAGCAGTGTTTTTGTGGCAGAACACATATTTTTAATGGCTGATGGGAATGGTGGAGACATGAAGCAAAAAATGTATCAGAGGATCAGGTAACTCTATGTCCAAAATAGATTTAATTTGAGTTCTAATGTCTGACCAGTATTTACAGATTCTGTCACATTCCCACCTGATATGTAAGAAAGTGTTGTGTTGTCCACAGCCTCTTCAACAAAGATTGGACTGTGAGAGATAAATGATTGCGAGCTTGGATGGGACTCAGTATCTCTGGGTGATAAATTTGTAATTATTCTCCTGCATCTTAGTATCTACAGAACTGGAGTGAGTCAGATGATATAAGTGGTCTAGTTGAGATTCAGACAATTCATGATGAAAATGTCTTTCCATTCTTATACATATATACACTGGTTTCACTTGAGGATCTGCCTATATAGCCAGGACAAAGATGGAGTGTAAAAAATGGGTTTATGCAACACAAATCTTCTCAAAAGGGGTGAATATTGGAAGATTGGCTGAAAATAAAGTGATTAAAGTGTCTATAATACTAGGAATTCATGAGAAAGATCCAATATTGCTACCTCAGAGGTTCCAGTGGAACAACCTACCACCCCAAAGGTGCATGCCACATCTCACCTCCCCATCCCTGGTCCATGCCCCAAAGAAGGAGACATGCTCTCCTGGTAAGAACTAGGGAAAGTCTCCAAGTGGTGCCAAGGTAAAAACAGGTGGGACAAAGCACCAGATCTATCAATCCTGTCCCATAGGCATAGATAGTGTACGGTGTTACGACAGGTGATACCAGCAAATACCCTGAATTCACTCCTAAGCCATGGAGTCTGAGACAAGTTTTTTTCTACCAAAAGTTTCTCCATGGGAACCCATTTGATGTGATGATGCCAATCAAGGATCCTCTGGAAAACAATAGCTTTGGCTTCTGGTTCTTTCAGGCTTTTTTAAAGTGGAAAATGCATGGTCCATTGTTGCTCCACACAAAATGTATAAACAAACTATTAAAGCGGTAGAAAACTTGTTCCAAAAAAAAAAGTTTCCCCCCACAAAGTAATATTATAATAGCATGCATTGTATACTAGCACATTATGTGAAACTTACCTTAAAATGATGCCCACCAGTGATGCGCTGTCACCACTGACAGGGATTGAATTTACACCCGTTCTTCTTTCCGTGTTTCAGGGCTGCAGCTGCTTGAATTGCTGAACCGCCAATTACATCATTCCTTCGCATGAGTGCGGGAGTTTTGGCCAAGGCACACAGATCTGAAGGAACGACACAGGTATGCTGTTCCTTCAGAGCACATGTGCTGGTAATGTCATTGGCTGCAGCTCTGTAGAATATCTCTTAAATGGTGCATGTTTAAGAGATATTAATTTTACCTTCAGGTAAGCATTATTAGAAGCTTACCTGTAGGTACAAATTGAAATGAGCATTTAATACCACTTTAAAGGCTAAAAAAAAAAACAACATCTTGGGAAGGGATATTGGACCATTTCTAAGTAAAATAGAATCCTGGGCATGACATTCATTTTTAGAATATTTACATGGCCCATCCAAGTGAAAGAAGAATGGTCTCCGCAATTAGGGTCCCTACATACTGTATGTTGCTCAGCAAGGGAGTGTATTTGCGGGAGTACAACTGGGCACAGAGACTAGAGAGTCAAAAGGCTAGGTATGTTTAAAGATACATTGGAAAAAGAAGGCTCATTGCACACAGGTAATCATGACTTGGGGCATATAAGGGGGTAACATTTCAAATTTACTATAGTTAATTTTAAAGTTGCACAATAGGTTAAATGTCTGATGCTCAGTCAATATGTTAGGGAGTGAAACAAGGGAGTCCATCAAATAAAACAGGACATGTCTGTGTAGACCGAGAGCTTGTGTTCCACCTTGTCAACTTGGACAGCATGAATTTTGGGGTTTGACCTAATTTTGCGGAGAAGGGGCTCAAGAGCCAGCGCAAAGATAAGCAGTGACAACAGGCATCCCTATGTCGTTACTCATTTACTCGAGCCTTTGGTAAGTCATAAAACTTTCTGTTCCACTGAAGCATATGCAGGCTGATACTCAATTTATCCAGGACCACCTATAAATAAAGCCGATTCACTCAAATGACTTTTTGGCATCCATGGATCATTGGAATATTGACCAATATCATTATATCTGTAAATCCAAAAGAAAATCTGCGCTTAGAGTAAAAAAAGGAAATACCAGGCATTCAATAAATGTATAGAACACATTTATTCTTTTGGACACTTTATGATCACATTTTTTTCATATGTTTATTATATTTGTCATATTAATGGATACAGGTCTATATTGCCCTGTATTTTGAATTAGTTAAGCACTGCAGTGTTGTTATACGCATCATTATATCTAGAGATGAGCGAATTATTCAAAAATTCGATTCGGCTGATTCGCCGAATTTGCGGGAGAAATTCGATTCGATGCAAACTTATTCGCCGCAAATTTAACTTATTAAAAGGGTTTCTAGGCTTCAGAGAGCCTTTATATTAGTGCAGAACACTGTACCTTTAATTTAAATGCCCTTGGAGTCTGCTGGGGAAGAGAAATAATACTGTCAGTCAGTATGACATGCAGATGAGTGCCGTCGATCTTAGAATCACCGCACACTTCACTCATTTGGGCAGTCACGGGGCACGACGAAGAAGAAGAAGAAGAAGAAGAAGAATGAAAAGAAGAATGAAAAGAAGAAGAAGAAGAATGAAAAGAAGAAGAAGAAGAATGAAAAGAAGAATGAAAAGAAGAAGAATGAAAAGAAGAAGAAGAAGAATGAAAAGAAGAATGAGAAGAAGAATGAAAAGAAGAATGAAAAGAAGAATGAGAAGAATGAAAAGAAGAATGAAAAGAAGAAGAAGAAGAATGAAAAAAAGAAGAAGAATGAAAATAAGAAGAAAAAGAATGAAAAGAAGAAGAAGAAGAATGAAAAGAAGAATGAAAAGAAGAAGAAGAAGAATGAAAAGAAGAATGAGAAGAAGAATGAAAAGAAGAATGAAAAGAAGAATGAGAAGAATGAAAAGAAGAATGAAAAGAAGAAGAAGAAGAAGAATGAGAAGAAGAATGAAAAGAAGAATGAAAAGAAGAATGAAAAGAAGAATGAGAAGAATTAAAAGAAGAATGAAAAGAAGAAGAAGAAGAATGAAAAGAAGAATGAAAAGAAGAAGAAGAAGAATGAAAAGAAGAAGAAGAAGAATGAAAAGAAGAATGAAAAGAAGAAGAAGATAGAAAAGAAGAAGAAGAAGAATGAAAAGAAGAATGAGAAGAAGAATGAAAAGAAGAATGAAAAGAAGAATGAAAAGAAGAAGAAGAATGAAAAGAAGAAGAAGAAGAAGAATGAAAAGAAGAATGAAAAGAAGAAGAAGAAGAATGAAAAGAAGAAGAATGAAAAGAAGAAGAAGAAGAATGAAAAGAAGAATGAAAAGAAGAAGAAGAAGAAGAAGAATGAAAAGAAGAATGAAAAGAAGAAGAAGAAGAATGAAAAGAAGAAGAAGAATGAAAAGAAGAAGAAGAAGAATGAAAAGAAGAAGAAGATGAATGAAAAGGAGAATGAAAAGAAGAAGAAGAAGAAGAAGAATGAAAAGAAGAAGAAGAAGAATGAAAAGAAGAATGAAAAGAAGAAGTATGAAAAGAAGAAGAAGAATGAAAAGAAGAATGAAAAGAAGAAGAATGAAAAGAAGAAGAAGTAGAATGAAAAGAAGAATGAAAAGAAGAAGAAGAAGAATGAAAAGAAGAAGAAGAAGAATGAAAAGAAGAATGAGAAGAATGAAAAGAAGAATGAAAAGAAGAAGAAGAATGAAAAGAAGAAGAAGAAGAAGAATGAAAAGAAGAATGAAAAGAAGAAGAGGAATGAAAAGAAGAAGAAGAATG
The DNA here is from genome assembly GCF_062004578.1 of Staurois parvus. Lineage (NCBI taxonomy): Eukaryota > Metazoa > Chordata > Amphibia > Anura > Ranidae > Staurois > Staurois parvus. The sequence continues at coordinate 6,901,879 of NW_028317883.1, forward strand.
AAAAGAAGAATGAAAAGAAGAAGAAGAAGAAGAATGAAAAGAAGAAGAAGAATGAAAAGAAGAAGTATTCCAGTACAGCAAAAAGTGTATCTGCAGAGAGCTCCGCTATTTCTGACAGTTCTCTGACAGTTCCTTCACATTTACAGCGGTTGAAACATTGTATCTATTTATTTCCGAATAAAAACATCTGTATCCTAAATGGAAACAAATAGATACAATGTTTCAACCGCTGTAAATGAACTGTCAGAACTGTCAGAAATAGCGGAGCTCTCTGCAGTGACACTTTTGCCGGCTGATTGGGAAAAATTTGATTCGTGCACCCGAAGTTTGCTAAAATTCGGATTCGATGTGAATCGAATTTTTCCTGATATTCGAAACGAATTCCACTTCGCCAGGTTCGATTTGCTCATCTCTAATTATATCTGTATTTAGGAGGGAGATCAGACGATAGTTTTGTAGAGTTGTGTGAAGTATGGTCTTTCCCTTAGGCAGAATGGTGGCATGAGCCAACTGTGCATCATGAGGAATTCGCATGCTTGTAGCTAGGAAATACAAGTAAGTACAGAGAGGGTTGGACAGCTAGGGCAAAAACTTCTTACAGTATAGTATGTTTTAGTAAAGCCATCAAGGCAGGAACCTTTGTCCTTTGTAAGCTCCATAACAGTGGACACAAGTTCAGCAGGGGTGATAGGGGCATCTAGTTTCTTTTTAGCAGTACGTGTGAGCGTCAGAAAGTTAGCTTCTTCCAGGTAGCTAAGAATGTGAAATGTATTTTGTGACTTAGGGAGCTCTGGCCTAATATCTGGCAGGTTGTACAATTGGGCATAATAACCATGGATCACAGATGTTATTCTAGAGGTATGCAAAACAGTGGTGCCAGAGGCAGATTGCAATTTGTGAGCATGCATAGATTCTCTTTGTTGTTTCAAAGACCTTGCCAGCATCCAGCCACATTTGTTTCCAAACTCCTAAAATTTGTGAGAGGTGTATTACAGACAGGCACAGACATGTGTTTAGCATCTGAGACAATTGTACATGAAGAGAAGTTAATTGGGTAACAGCGTCTGAGTCACAGCAACAGAGAGTTTGGAAAGGTCATCCTCCCTCTCTTTCATCAGCCAAAATCCCTGTAAGATAAACTGGCCTCTCACCACCACCTTGTGCCCTTCTCAGATGGAGTCCTTTCCAACTTCTCCTGCAATATTTTTCACAAAGTAATGAGAAGTAGATTCTCAACCACCACAACCAATGTCTGGCACCTAAAGAAGGGAGAGTCAATGAAAGAGTGACAAGAGTGGGGTTAAAAAATATTAATCAACCTATTATTGCACTTGAAAGAGACTCCACGAAGTATTGGTCAACAACTAGCAGGTAAATACAAGTGTAAACACTGTTGATATCAGAGAAATAACTGTAATCTTTGTCAGCTGAATGGAGTGCTTTCCAGCAGTAAAAAGGGTGATATTGCTGTAGTGTCTTGCGGAAGTGCTTACGGAAAGTGAATGAGTAGGTGGAATGGCCAGATAATATGTCTTAGATGGGATCAGGTCTCACATTAAAGTGGTCCCCTAAAATAAATCTGCCCTTGCTAAAGAAGAGAGCTTGTCCAAGACTGAATTCATGAAGGTACATTTTTGGAAGTTGGAGCATAAAGTATACCAAAGTGTATTTTTGGTTGAATATGGTACCTTTAAGAAAAACAAACTGTCCTTTAGGGTCTGTGTGATGTTCTAGAAGAAGAAAAGGAGGGCACAGAGTGTGATTATGTTTCTTTTTTTAGCAAAGAAAGTTGCCACAAAAACAGGGGAGGGAGGGAAGAGGCTGGAGGAAGGGGAAGGGGGAAAGAAGGGGGGAGGTGGGAGGGAGAAATGGGTTATATATGATGGTTATAAGTGCAAATGTCCCAACCAATGCTCAAGAATCTTACAGGTAGAGTTTCAGAGGCCTCACCTGCAAATCAGAGATAAGGGGAACAAACTAGAATCAAACTGTAGCCAGCTGCCATCTATGTCAAAAAGCTGCAACAAGCTGGTCAACAGGTGGACCAAGTGGAATTCAAGGAGCAGTCTCAAGATAGTGATGGTTGGGCTCTAGGTGAGAAGCACAGGAGCAAGCATGGTTTCCGCCCTGCCTTCCTCCCTGTATCCTGTACTGATCCAGTATCAGGATGTGGAGTTTCACAAGTCCGGTATGTGAACTTGAGGTAAGTTCAGCTAGGAAAGGAAGTGGAGTAGATTGTTCATGTCCCCCAGAGTATATACCTTGCCATCCTTTAGCACAATAAGACAGAATGGGAATCTCCACCTGTATGTCAGATCAGCAGTGTGGAGAGCCTCTATCAGAGGCTACAAAACGTCTGGACAAGTCCAGATTCAATAATAGCTTGGCACCATCAAAATTAAAAAACACCTTAACATGCACGTGATACATAATGCTATCTTTTACAGTGAATTTGTGAAGCTTGCAAATTATGCCCCTGGGTTTATTGAGGTTTTGGGTAGGGGGCCATAGCTCCCTGTGAGTTTTGTCAATTTCAATGCTATCAGGAGCGTCACAACCCAAGATCTCCTTAAAAATACCTTGTAAAGTTGGGATGATATCTTTGGGTGCCATTGTCTCCAGGAGGCCCAGTATACAAATATTGACCCTCCTGCTCCTATTTTTAGAATCCTCTGAAAGAGATTGGTTTTGTTTGTCTTGTGCATTTCATTTGTCCTAAAGTAGTTGAAGAAGAAAGGGAATAATCTCTACTAGTTTAGTCTCAAGGGGCTCACCTCTGCCACCCAGCTGCATAGTTTCAGCTTGTAGGTTTTCAATGTCTTGTTTAAAAGATCTTTCTACCCTGCTGACAAATCTCTCCAGCTCGTCTTTAGTGAATTAATCCCCAGTGATGTTCTGCATATCAGAGCCTTTAGCTTGTGCATGAGAAGAGCAGGGAGAGGTAGGAGGAATAATAAAAGGCAGTTACTAACCTTGGAGAGGGGATTTAAGAATCAGTATTTCTGCACCATCTTAGTAGAGGTGGCAGGCTCCCTGCAACAGTGTGGAAAGTAAGTGTCAATGGATCTGGAGTGCTACCATGGTGTGCACTATGGCTGTATCCACTGCTTGTGTGGCATGGCTGGGGAGCTGAATATATGACTGCAAGTAGGCTCTTTCACTATAGAAAGCTATTCCCCAATCAATCTACATAATGCAAAAAACAAAACAAATCACTTTAGGACATGTAGTGAATAAATTGTGTTGCATCACAGTCCAACACCGATGTGGAATATAACAATAAACTGAGCAAATATGCCCCGCCGTTCCAGTTCCTGGAGCTTGGCATGCATTCCAAATTCTGGAAACCGGAAGTGAAGTCAGGGACTTAACCAGATATGATGACCATAGATACAGTCTGTACATGTTTCGTCACTTGGCATCCTCAGTAAGCACCCTCATTCTCACTCAGTGTATTGGTGCTGGGATATTGGGCACCTTATTTGTAAGTGCAATATTTAAACTGACATTTATATTGAAAAGTTTTAATAAATACTACACCATGAGAGATTCTTTTTTATTGTCCTTGGCTTACTTTCATGGAGAGGTAACGGGCATACAGAAAAACTGATGACTGGAGGAAAGTGAACATCAGTAGTTAAAGAGCATCTGGGAAATCAAACGCTTTATGACTTTTTCTTATAATCAAGATCGTCACGGATCTGTGGTGAGTGCATTGTGGTGGCACATGAGGTGAAGCACTTTTGGAAGAAGGAATAGGATTTTTCCACATCAGTGTTGAACTGTGACACAGCACAATTTATCCACTACATGTCCTAAAGTGATTTGTATTGGTATTTGCATTATGTAGATTGATTGGGGGACAGCTGTGTATCGTGTAAGTGCCTACTTGCAGTTATACAGTCACTTGTTTGAGTATCAGGGGTATTCTTAAAGGGGCAGCTATATCTATTCACATGCGATGTATATAATTTTTTGTGGTATGGTAAACACAGCTCACCTACATGGTGGTTATGTTTGAGATATATTGAGGGCTGTTTCATGTTTATATCAATTTATTTGTATTTTTTTAATTTTATTTCAGCAATCTTATTTTTGGAATAGGTTTGTGCAGTATTTGAATAACTTCAACACGGAGAGTGGGCGCCATACCTTTCTTTTCCAGATGGTTGGGGAGCTGTTTATCTTGAAGGAAGCTGTAAACTGAGCTGGTAGAACGGAGCCCAGGAACTGCTTGTCTTCACTTGCTCATGTTGAAGCCACACCTCTTTTTAAAAATATTTTGTCTTGATATACACTTTAATTTTTTTCATTTGTACACTGAAATAAAAGCGTTAATGACAGGACAGCGAACATGAAGAGTCAATTACTTTTTAGAAAACAAAAACACGGGCAAGTCTTTTATATGTTCCACTAGAATCTCTCCACTAGTGAAGAAAAGAAACGGTCCAGAATAAAACCATTATTATATCTGTAGAATGATCCTCCAGGTCTGTTGTTCAGTAGTTCAGAAAAGTAAAAAGCTCCTTCTATGACACCTGCAGATTACTCTCATACATGGGTTTCTTAGTATCAATCAAGATTTGAATTCACTGATGCTGTTGGTTCAAATATAACTGAAAGATAATATTTTGTTACACTGAAAAGCCACCGTGAGTGGTATCTATACGTGATGTTCTTTAATACATCGGTCCATTGTTCAGTAACGACTGATAATGTGATGTCCCCTTGATGGATCTCGATAGTTACATTGATAGTCTGAGATATATTGTATACATACAAACATATTCCTTTCTGACCTTTGAATAACCTGTCCTTGAGGCCATTTCAAAGCATTACTATTGATTGCTTATTTCTAAACATCTACATCACAGTGACAAATGTATTCACCATAGATAAAGTGTACCGTAGGCTTGTATAAATATATAGTAGTAAAACGGAAGAATGTGCTAGAGTGATAGAATGGATACATGTAGAGTTAGATGATAACATTTCTTATAATCAGTCCCCTGCATGAGTAACTATTTTCCTTCCACTAGCACATGTAAAACGCGATAGAAGCAAATGTTTACTGCAGCAGACTGTGAAGGATATAGGAGGCTTCAAGGAGATGATGATTAATCTATTTACCACCAAAATATATGAATATGTCTTTGGATAGTTTGACATTCAAAGTAAAGAGGTAAGGATCCTGCTGTGTATCCTACATTTCACAAGCATTTCTGCAAATATCTTTCCTTTTGAATGTTATGCTACTATATTTTTCTCTAAATTGCTCAGAAATATGAACATGCACACAACATATGTGAATACATTTGTGCATCAGAAAGGTATAGATAAGTTGCAGGATCCTTGTTTTTATTAATTTACCCCATTGCAGCCATAACAATGTGATATATAGTACACCTCATATTTTTTATGACTTAGGCTAGGAACACACATACCAAAATTCAACCAGGTTAAAGTAGGAACCACCAAACTTTCAGTATGGGTGTACCCCTCACTGTTCAACAGAAGCCAGTCATGCTGGAAAGCCAGCATTTCAATCAGCGCTTGTAGCCAATGGCTGCAGCTCTAATCTATGCATTCCCCCACTATCAGAATACAATAGGTGGGGAGATCCCTGCTTCCTTGTCAATTGAAAAAAAACTGTGTGTACCCTGATGTCACGGAGCTGGTCCTTCCTCCCCCATCCTCTAGGTTTGCTGCCTGCCACCGAACACTCCTCAGCAGCCCCTCACTCTTCTGTCCCATTTCATGCTGGGACTTCTAGTCCTTCGTGTCCCTGACACAGGCAGCCCTCAGCAGCCCCTCATCCCCTATCCCTGGCAGTCTGGCCCCCTGCTGAGGGAATCCACAAACAGGTCCCCCTCCTCCCTTCCCCCTCATGCACATCTTCCCAGGCTCCATGCCGGAGGCCGTGTTCCCTTGGTGGGTCTGGAGACAGGACCTGTTAACATGGTAACCCGAAAGGATGTTTCGGATTACCACTGCAGCAGCAAGGTGCCCAGCTCCCTACTTAAGAGAGAGGAAGGAAAACCCCCGGTGTGTTCTCCTGGCTGCGTGTGTGAGGGAAGACTATGCTAAGTGCCAGCTTCTCTCATACGACCATCCCCCATCCTCCTCCTCATCTCCCTGACTGACTGGACTGCCCGTCTGCTGCTGGATCCTCTCCTGTGTGGGCTGAACTCTCTGCTGCCTGGAACCTTTTCCCTGCCTGGACTTACCTCTTGTTCCCTGTGAGCCTGCGGGCTGGACAGTTTCCCTGCCTGGACTTACCTCCTGTTCCCTGTGAGCCTGCGGGCTGGACATTTTCCCTGCCTGAATTTAACTTTTTGCTGCTCGTGAGCCGAACGGACTTAACCCTTCCCTGCCTGGAGCTGCCTGTGTGGATTAACCCTATGTTGCTGGTGTGGACTGTAACCCTCTGTGTCCGGCTCCCCGTATCCAGTAAGTGGACTAACCCCGTGTGGCCCGAAGAACTGAGCCCAATTCTCCCCAGGAACCCAAAGTCCCACAAAACCACCCCACCCTTGCCTTACTGAACCCTGTGGATTACCATACCCCTGTTGTTCCATATTGCCTTCCAGAGAACTTTACTGTGTTGCTGTGTCTGGTGTGGATCTGTGGACAAAAGGAACTGTTTGTGCCCCAAAAACCTCTCCAATAAAAGCCTGCACCTTGGGTTCCGTGAAATCTGTCTCTGTGCTCTCTGGTTCTCTTGACACCTGACATAAAATGTGTATATAGACCATGTTGTCAAAGATATGAATCAAGATCACTAAACAGTTTGCCACATGTAAAAGTGCAAAAACGCAGTTATTTACCTGTTAACTGTATTGCCAGGAATCTTCTGGGGCAGCTCCACATGAGAGATAGGCTCCTCCCAGGAAACACCCGCTCCACCGTTTTTCTCCTATAAGTATCCTCTCTTCCAGGGGGACCCTCAGTACAGGAATATGACCGAAGGCCTAGGAGAAAGCATAAAAATGGTAGCAGAAACAATATATCACTAGTTCATTACATGATGGAACACCAGCATATAAGTACACAGTAATCGGGAGGGAGTTACGCTGTCCTAGAAGATTCCTGGAAATACAGTTAACTCCCTCCCGATTACTGTGTACTTATATGCTAGTGTTCCCTCATGTAATGAACTAGTGATATATTGTTTCTGCTACCATTTTTATGCTTTCTCCTAGGCCTTCGGTCATATTCCTGGTCCCCCTGGGAGAGAGGCTACTTATAAGAGAAAAAAAAGGTGGAGAGGGTGTTTCCTGGGAGGAGCCTATCTCTCATGTGGAGCTGTGCTAGAAGATTCCTGGAAATACAGTTAACAGGTAAATAACTGCGTTTTCCCAAGTCATCTTCTAGGACAGCTCCACATGAGAGGACTGAATAGGAATACGTACATTAGGGCGGGGCCTTTGCTTGCAGGACCTTCCTGCCAAACGCTTGGTCCTTGTTGCCAATCAGGTCTAATCAGTAGTGTCTGGCGAAGGTGGTGAAGCTGGACCACGTTACAGCTTTGCAGATCTGTCCGGGGGAGGCCCCGGCCATTTTCGCCCAGGAGGTTGCGGTGGCCCTGGTTGAATGTGCCTTTAAGCCAAGTGGAGGTGCCAGAGACACAGTTTTGTATCCTTCCGAGATGGCCTCTCTTATCCATTTTGCGATGGTGCCTTTGGAGGCATTGTATCCCTTCTTTGGGCCCTGGAACAAGATGAAGAGACTGGATGAGCGTCTCCATGTTTTCGTGCGCTCGATGTATGCAATTAAACATCTCCTTACAATCGATTTTGTTGTAGTCACCCTCTTTTGCGTTGCTTGGGTTTCTATCAAGGGATGGTATTACTATTTCTTGTGATCTGTGAAAATGCTACGTGACCTTTGGAAGAAATGCCGGATCTGTGCGGAGGATGATTCTGTCCAACAGGATCGTGCAGTATGGTTCTAGTACCGACAGAGCTTGCAATTTGCTGATTCTGCGGGAGGAGACTAGTGCTATAAGGAGGGTGGTCTTAAGAGTTAAATGCCTGAGAGAACATTCCTCCAAGGGTTCAAAAGGTTCTTGCTGAAAACTCTTTAGAACTGTGCCCAGGTCCCATATAGGGTATTTTGGTATGGACGGAGCTCGACGTCTAGAGATAGCCCTCAGGAATCTGATTACTAAGAGATCTTCTGCCAATCTTAGCTCCAGAAAGTTTAAAAGAGTGGCTACTTGCACCTTAAGGGTATTGTAAGCTCGAAAGAGCAGGGCCCTCAATCCCCTCATGTTTTGCATTGTATTGGTATTGTTCTGTCACATGTTCTGTACCCCTTTGTAATGTACAGCGCTGAGTGAACTGTCGGCGCTTTATAAATACTGTATAATAATAATAATAATAATTGGCGGCCAGATTCTTGTCCACCCAGGCTTGAAGGAATTCAAGTACTGTATTTAGGATGGGGGCCCCCGACTCGTTCCTGCTTCTCCAGAAGGAAAATTTCTTCCAGATTTTATCATATATGGTGTTTGTCGATTTTTTTCAGTCCGTCTAAGATGGTGGCGACTACTCTTTCTGATAGCCCTTTCCCAGCTAGCCTGGTCCGTTCAGAAGCCAAGCTGACAGGGATAGTTTTTCCGGGTGTTGGTGTAGCATTTCCCCCTGGGTGAGTAAGTCGTGCGTGGGTGGTGTCATCCATGGGTCCGTTAGGCTCAGTTCCCTCAGCCGGGAGAACCATGATCTTTTGGGCCAGAATGGAGCAATCAGGATGACCCTGGCTTGAGATGACTTTATCTTCTGTATCACCCTTGGTAACAATCTGAATGGTGGGAAAGCGTAGAGGAGGTCTCCTTCCCATTGTTGGGCTAGCGCGTCTGTCCCTGCGCTCCTGGGGTCCTTTTGCAGGCAGAAGTACTTCTCTAGTTTTGTGTTTTTCCTGATGGCGAAGAGGTCTATGGAGGGAGTACCCCATCTGGTGCAGATTTTGTCGAATGCTGTATGGCTGAGGCACCACTCTGTCTAGATGACTTCTTCCCGGCTCAACTGGTCTGCCAGCTAATTTAGATCCCCTTTCAAATGCAACACCGTGATGGATTTTAGGTTTCTTTCTGCCCAGCTCAGGAGGGTTTTCGCCAGTTCCATCAGTCTCGGGGACCTCGTGCCCCCCTGCCTGTTTAAGTATGAGACTGCCGTTGTATTGTCGGACAAGATCTGAACCTCTTTCCCTACTATCTTCTTCTGAAAAGCCATGAGAGCTTTGAAGATTTTCAATAATTCTTTGAAGTTTGACGGCCTCCCTGAGATCTCCGCGTCCCACTTGCCTTGGGCCAGGCAGTCTTTCATATGTGCACCCCACCCCCACATACTTGCATCTGTGGTTATTCTTACTGGGCTGACTTGCTTCCACTTCCTTCCTGCTTCCAATGTGTGGATATTCCCCCACCATCTTATTGATTCTCTCACTTTGTGCGTGAGGCGGATACTGGAATCTAGGGATGCTTGGCTGCCATCCCAGTGGGAGAGGACGTGGTTCTGCAACACTCTGGAGTGTAGCTGTGCCCACTGTACCCCCGGTATAGTTGCTGTCATGTGCCCGACAAGCTTCATTGCGTTTCTGACTGTGCAGGTTGCCATCCCCCGGAAGGCCTTCATATCTTGCTGTAATTTGAGTGCTCTCTCTGCGGTCAGGTATAAGCAAGTATTTGTGGAATCCAGAATGTACCCCAAATACACAATCCTCCTGGAAGGGACTAGTTATTTCTCCATGTTTATTAACCACCCTAGGTTTTCTAGGAAGAATATTGTGTGTTCTATGTGGGATTCCAGGCCTCTTTCCGTGTCTGAAAATAAGAGCAGGTCGTCCAGATAGGGGATGCTGTTTACCCCCTCTAACCTCAGGGCTTGTAGAGGTTCTGCTAGAATCTTTGTGAATATTCTTGGAGCTGATGACAGGCCAAAGGGGTGTGCATTGAATTGAAATAAGATCATTCTTCATTTGCCTTTCAGTGCAAACCTCAGAAACGTCCTCGATTCTTCCCTTATCGGGATGTGAAGATATGCGTCCTTCAGTTTTATTGAAGCCATAAATACACCCGGCGGCAGGAGTTCTTTTGCCGTGTGTATTGTTTCCATGCGGAACTTTTTGGGTTCTACGAATTCGTTACCTTCCTCAGGTTAGGTATCATTCTGTAACTTCCGGACGCCTTCCCTCTTAGAAAGAAATGGGAGTAGAATCCACTTCCCCTCTCTTCCTCTTCCAGCTGACAAACCACGTTCTGCTGGAGCATCCCTTCCAGGAGGTTTACCAGTGCGCCTGCCTTTTCGCTGTCCCTTGGCAAGGGGGTTGTGAAAAATCTTCGAGGGAGAGTTTTGAAAACTCTGTCCTGTAACCATTACGAATTGTGTCTAAGATGAATGTGTTCTGGGTAATCTTCAGCCATTGTGTGTGGAAGTGTCCCAGTCTTCCTCCCACTTGGCTTCGCCAGTAACTTGGGATGAGTCTTGGATTTAACCTGGTTGGGGTTGAAGAGGAAACCTCCCTTCCCCCTCGAATCGTTCCTGCCCCTTTTAGAGCCCCAGCTGCTCCTCTGCCCCTGAAATCTGGTCTCCCTCATTGCGTACTGCCTGTTGGGGCGAAAAAATGTCCGTCCGTTTGCTTGCTGGGGACTGGAAATCCTTTCCTTTTGTCATCTGACCTTTCTAAGACCGAGGTTAGTTCTGGCCCGAAGAGGAGTTTTCACTCGAAGGGCAGGCAACAGAGCCTGGATTTGGAGGCAACGTCCCCCTGCCAAGATTTTAACCAGATGGCTCTTCGGGCTGAATTTATGAGCGCAGTCGATCTTGCTGTATATCTGATGGTCTCCGCCGACACGCCTGCGATAAAAGCCACTGCTTTTTCTAAAGCTGGTAGTGATTTCAGGATCTCCTCCACCGATGTACCTTGTTCAAGGTGAGAGCGGAGCTGTCCAAGCTATAAATCTAAGGTTCTGGAAACGCAGGTTGTTGCTACTGCCGGTTTAAAGTTTACTGCAGATGCTTCCCACGCTCTCTTAACTTCTTGCCGACCGCGCATAGCCGAATGACGGCTTCACCGCGGCCGGCCAGTTCTGAGTGGACGTCATATGACGTTCTCCCAGAACGCGCTCTCCTGCGCGCCCCAGGGGGCGCGCACCCGGCGATCTCCGTGATCGCTGTGTCCTACGGACACAGCTGATCACGTGATGTGGTGAAAGGCCGATCCCACCGGCCTTTTACCACGTGATCAGCGGTGTCCAATGACACGCTGATCACAGGGAAATGCAAGTGCCGGTTCTCGGCTGCACTTTCCTCACGCTGTCAGATCGTGAGGAAAGTACTGCCGAGAACCGGCAGTTGTCAGAGTGGGGATCTGCACCGATCATCAGGTCACTGATGATCAGTGCCCTGATGATCGGTGCCCAGCAGTGACACCCGCAAGTTCCGCCCAGCAGTGCGCCCACTAGCCCCACCCACCCGTTCCCAGCAGTGCCCCCACCTGTGCCCAGCAACGCCCCCACCTGTGCCCAGCAGTGCACCCACCTGTGCCACTCTGCAGTGCCACCTACCTGTGCCCAGAAGTGCCACCTACATGTGCCCAGCAGTGCCACCCACTTGTGCCCACCCACCTGTGCCCACCAGTGCCACCCACCTGTGCCCACCAGTGCCACCCACCTGTGCCCACCCACCAGTGCTGCCCACCAGTGCCACCCACCAGTGCAGCCCAGCAGTGCTGCCAGTCAGTGCCACCAGTCAGTGCCCAGGGGTTGTGCCAGTCAGTGCCGCCAGTCAGTGCCCAGAAGTGATGCCAGTCAGTGCCGTCTATCAGTACCCATCATCAGTGTCACCTATCAGTGCCGCCTATCAGTGCTGCATATCAGTGCCGCCTATCCGTGACCCCTAATTAGTGCTGTCTATCAGTGCCGCCTATCCGTGCCACCTCATTAGTACTGCCTATCAGTGCCCTTTAGTGCTGTCTATCAGTGCCCATCAGTGCCGCCTATCAGTGCCCATCAGTGCCGCCTCATCAACGCAAATCAGTGAAGGAGAAAAAATACCTGTTTGAAAAATTTTATAAAAGAAACAAATAAACTTTTTTTTTTTTTTCAAATTTTTTGCACTTTTTTTAATTTATAGTGCAAAAAGTAAAGTGCCCAGTGGCGATTAAATACCACCAAAAGAAAGCTCTATTTGTGAGAAAAAAATGATCAAAATTTCATATGGGTACAATGTTGCATGACCGCGCAATTGTCAATCAAAGTGCGGCAGCGCTGAAAGCTGAAAATTGGCCTGGTAAGGAAGGGGGTATAAGTGCCTGGTAGGCAAGTGGTTAAGGAATGTGTCTGCTTTGTGGTCCATTGGGTCCTTTAGGGAACCACCGTCCTCAAAGAATAAGTCCCTCAATTTCGAAATCCTTGAAAGGGGGCATCTGGCTTCGGGCAGGATTCCCACACGGATGCATCTTCTTCTTTAAACGGAAATCGCCTTTTAAGGTTTTCAGGAAAGAAAGCCTTCTTTTCCGGCTCTTCCGATTCCCTCTTTATGGTAGACCATAGGGTGGAATGAACCGGGAATGTGCGACTGGTTCTTTTTTGTAACCCTGCGTATAGCTGGTCATGCAGAGAGAGATCTGGATGTTTCTCCTCTAGATCCAGAGTATCATAGATCACCTTCAAGAGGCCTTCCATATCTTCTACTGGAAAAAGGAACCTTTGTGATCTGTGATTCTGGTCTTCTGCCTCGCCTTCCTCCGAGTCCGAAGTGCTGGAAGGTTCTTCTTCTCGACTCGCTGTGGGGGCCTGGTCCTGCTTCCTCCTTTTCCATCACAGGGAAATGCCTGAAGTGCCAGGTTGAGGCTCATCCGGGGCTGGTTCCTGCCTCTGCTCTCTAAAACATCTCCTGCGTCATGTTTTTCAGAACATCTTTAAAGAGGGATCCCGACTCCTTCTTAATTAGTTTATCAATACATTCTTGGCACACTTGCTTCCGCCAAGCGCTAGTTAGCTTCTTCCTGCAGGTAGCGCATTTTTTCTTTGACTCGCAAGGAGTTTCTCTTCCCCCTCTTGTGGGCCCATCTAGGGACAGGGAGACACAAGGTATCCTGTAAGTCGAGGGGCCCTGGGGGACTGACCTACATGCATCCACTGGCAGCCAGAAAGCCCTAGGGTGCTGTTGAGAAAAGAGGAGGAGAACCCCCGATCCCCTGGCCCACCCCCCGAAGACGAAAAGGGCCAGCGGTGGGGGGGTTAGGGAGAGGGGGGATGGAGAGGGGGGGGTGAGTGGCAGCCAAAAAGGCTCTTACCTTGCTGCAGGCCTCCCCCAGCTCCGAAAGATCTGCCTCTATTCTCGCCGCAGCCCACCCTCGCTGCGGCTGTTTTGTATGGTTGACGGGGCTCCGCCCCCTCCCTGGGGTCCTGGCACGCCGACCTCCCTCTCACAGCCGCCGGTGGATGAAGCGGCCATGGTGTGGGCAAATTTGCGGTCCGCCGCCCACAACCAAAATGGCGGTGGTCCGCTTCCTGTACCTCCGGAAGTGATGTCACGGTCCCAGCACCCAGAAATGACACGGCAGTGGCGTCCTGTACTTCCTGGTTCCATGCTGCCGAGATCCAGGTGGAAGGTAAGCTTGCCTCTGTCCCACAAGGGATGGCACTGCCAAAATAGATCGGCGGAGCGGGCTCTACCCCTTGAAGAGCCCCGCTTGGACCATCCGGGGGTCTGACTCCCCCATGCTTAAGGGTGAAAAAAAACCTGGCTGAAGCCTCCCCACCCCACAAGGCCCCTGCCTTGCTAAAAAAAGGAGGAAGGGGGGCCTCAGCCAGGGGGCCTCTGTACCTCACCAGATAGCCAGGGAAAAAAAACACAAATAAACGGGCGTAGCTTTGTCCTGGCCAGAGGAAACACTAATACGGAGGGTCCCCCAGGAGAGAGGCTACTTATAGGAGAAAAAAGTGGAATGGGTGTTTCCTGGGAGGAGCCTCTCTCTCATGTGGAGCTGTCCTAGAAGATGACTTGGGAAAATAAATTAATAAAAACACCAGAAAATACAACTGATGTCCAATGTATCAATAAGTCCCATTCAAATACCCCACATGGATTTACAATCACAACAATGGATGGACCTTCTATTATTAGATATGTCTCACTGCACTTTTTTGGGTGGACCCACTGCGTATCTCTTCACCAAATTGACCATTCACATGTACCAGGATGTGATTCCTTCCAATGCAATACACCGCCACTCAAAAAACAGTATCAGGGAAAAGGTCCATTAATATGCTTTGTATATGGTTTAACGTTCGGCTGCTTTGCGCAATGAACCTTTTCCCTGTGTGGTAAGACCTATTAATAGAAGACCCATCCATTGTGGTGAGTGTAAATCCATGTGGGGGTCACTTGGAGCACTTGGAAGTGGTCACGTGTTTATCTGTTTCTAATGGCATCAGTACCTATTCATTTATCTTTTGTTTTTTAAGCAACTGCTGTTTGAATAGGACTTATTGATACATAGGACATTAGTAGTATGTTTTGCCGTTATTCATTTATTTAATTTTTGCACTTTTACATGTGGTAAACTGTTTAGTAAACTTGATTCACATTTTTGGCAGTGCGGTCTATATACAGTACACATTTTTAAGGTTCACAAATGTGGAAGTTTGAAGACTACAGCAGCCATAATCAGATTCATCTGTGTTGGTTTTGCCTGTGGCTCAGTTTTCATTGTTATAAATATACCCTGATATAGATGATACTTTTTTTTTTTTAAACAGCCAGAAGGCTGAATGAAAAGAAAAAAAATCAACAACTGATTTCTCCATTTACAATAAAATAAACATTCCCCAGGAAACTATTTGTTAATCTTTCTAACACTTGTAGTTTACAATTTTCAAAGCTTCTGGCACTGGCTCTTCCAGTGCCGATTTACTGAACTTCTGGTCTTTACAGGATAGAGTTAGCAGTAGATACTGCAGTCTGGGTAATCTGTAATTTAGAGAAGGGAGGAGGAGCAGGGGAGTGTCCTCTTATCCTAGGTTACTGGATTGTGTGTTTCTGTTGACACACCTACATATAAGGGTGACTCTGTAGGATGTTCCAAGAGAAAGGAGCCACCCTGAAATAGGAAACCTGAGACTGTGGTCATGGCACTAGCTTAAACCAGAACATAGGCAATCCATGGTGTGAAATGCACAAGCTGGTAAAAAAGTAATCAGTCTAAACTATAGAAGCTAAAATTAAAGTGGTGTGGTCCAAAAACATATGCATCTTAGTTGTTTACAGTGTTTGTAGTTTAAACAATCAAATGAAAGAAAAAGACAGAGACATGGTGAGAAGGGGATAGGGTCCATGTGAGGGGGAGGGGGGGTGAGAATACATGATAATGTGGTTGTATAGAATGTGTTTTCACAAATTTAGTAGCCTGCGGTCAAAATCTCTGGGGAAGAAAGTCTAAATCCAGGGATCCCAGATTAGCCAAAATATAGGAGTGCCGTTATTTTAAAACTCTAGCTGAAGATCTCTATCTTAGTTAGAGATCATGTACAAATATTAAAATTTGACATGTAAGATGTGTGCACTTGGCCAATTCAATGTACAAAATAAATATCAATTTATATGTACAGCATTAATGCAAAGCATATGATTGAAAGTGGGGAAGTCACTGAGAAAAACCTTTTCATCCTAATCTACACAGATTGTTAAATAGTGTTTATTCTCCAACTGGCTAATCCTACAGCTGACTAGTTTAAATTTGACAATAAGGTTGATTGCACTCTATGACCTACAGATTGGCATAGTAAAGTACACCTACACATATTTTTATGAAATTGGATTAGGAAAAAAAAAAAAAGATACCACAAGCTTGTAAAATGCAGAGTTACTAGCAATAGAATAAGTAACATTTTGCCAATATCATGCAGTCATTAATTATGTAATAAAGACTGGATGTGGTTCTCAGATAAGCTGCCCATTATCCTACTACCCACTATAGCCATTATTCTAAAAGGAGGAATAAATCTCTTATTTTTTGGATTTGTGACAGAAGTGAGACATGCAGATAATATCTGATTTAAAGGATAAGTTCACATTTGGGAACATGTCATATGTTCCAACCAATTTTAGGGTGGAACATGTAACATGCTTCCAATGCTTCAGCCACTGCTTGGTTCCCCCCCCCCCACAACCTTTCCCTGTGACAGCAGTACAGTTTTTTAAATCAGAGCAACCGTGGGGGGCTCCGCCCACATGGCCGCATCATTTATTCATAGAGTTCTGTGCATGAATGAACTACAAATGCCAACAGCCTTAGTGGCTGTCTGCTTGTAGCTCTCAATGAACTACCACGGCACTGAGGCGCAACATAGTAGTTAGTTGATTATCCCTGTTAGTATATCTGCTTGCCCGTACAGTAGATATGCTTACAGCTTTGCAGGAGACCTGCATATTACCATGTACCATGGGGATACTAGTTATGGTGACCTTGGTGACAGCTAGAGATTTCCCTCACTTAGGAGGATTTCCTCTTAATTCATGTTTTGGCTATAGAAGAGTAGTGATGAGCTTTGGTTTGACCGGAGTTTGGTTCAGCAAACGTTTTTGAAGTTCAGATATGGAAACTAAACTCAATTAACATTAATGGGAGTTGTTTTCAGTAATGACTGGTTTCCAAGCAAAATGTCAAGGGATTGACAAAGAAAGAGAAAGGAGGGCTGAGCATGGATACGGGGACCATGTACTTGTAAAGGAAAAATATTTGTAAAAGTTATCATTCAACAAGGATAGGCCATTTTGGAGTGGTGAAAGGGAAACATAAAAATGTGCAGTTACTTTAAATAACATGCTTTTGGCATTACTTAAAGCTGTATGTGGAGTTACATTAAGACTAGGGATGCACCAATACCAATACTGAGTATTTTCACAAGTACTTGTACTCGTGAAAATGCTCCCGATGTGATTCCTGTCCAAGTCACATGCAGTTTCCCCACTGTTCCTGTTTGAACCCTGGCTTGTTATGGCCCGAGTTCACACAGGAGCGGTGCGGGAAACCTCCCTGCACCTTTGCCATGCTGAGTGGGGAGTGGGTCTGTGGGGATGTATACCATGAAGGTTGATGCTCCATATTCTCAGCTCTGAGAGAGGAGAGAAAGCAGCAGGGATGTCTTTCCTCTCCTTGCAAGGATGACAGCTCAGGATAGAGGGCTTTTGATTGGTCAGCACAATCACATGCTTAACAATCAGAAGCAGTCTAGCCTGTGAAGCAGCTCTCTCCTCTCCTTGCAGGTATGACAGTACAGACAGTACAGACAGCTTCTAATAGGTCAGCACCGTCCATGTGATGGTGCTTAGCAATCAAAAGCCCTCTATCCAGAACTGCCATCCCTGCAAGGAGAGGAGAGAAAGCTGCGGGGATTGCAAATCCCCACCACTTTCTCTCCTCTCCTACAGCTGAGAGTACAGAGCATCTGCTTCCATGGTATACATCCCCCTTCCCTCCCACTCTCCGATACATGAAACCTCTCTGCACTGCTCCTGTATGAACTTGGGTAATGACAAGCCTGGGTTCATACAGAAGCAGCGGGGAAATCACATGCAATTTGGACAGGAATTGCATTCCTGTTCAAATCGCATACTATTCTTTGCGGTGCAATTCACATTCCATACATTTTGTATGGATGCAAATCACACTGTAAAGTATCGGTACTCAGTATTGGCAAGTACTTAGCCAAAAGTATTAGTAAGTGTACTCACCGAAAAAAAAAATGTATCCAGGGCAGATTTACTCATCCCTAGTTCTTGTCAATGTCTTAAAAGTGATTACTATTATTGTTATCATTCTTAAGCAAGTGTTTCTTCCTGGAGTTAAACTTTAAGTGCTAAGTAAAAGGCCACATTTTTGATTCCCTTCTCTTCTTCCCCGATAAGGCAGTGCTCGATGTCTGAGCAGCCAATCATCAAGCCAAGTACTGTTACAGGACTTTGAGGGTTGGGACCTTATCTTTTTGTAAACTCCAACCAGTAAGCTTATGCGCTCTTGGCTCTGCGGCAGTGGGTGAGTACATGAAAGGTAGTATGTGTAGCATAGGGGTGGGAATTACACGTTCCCATTTCATCAGAGTACACAATTGATAGGTCTCCAAATTGCTCATACTAATAAGTATTTAAATTGCCTCCACTGTTTCACCATTCACTTAATTTAACTAACACATCTACATTCTTAAATGATGAGAATATAAATAAACTAGTGTGGCCCTTCTTTACTGGATTGAGAGTTTATAAAATTCCGTTTGACACTGTAGAAAGTTCTCTCTTGAAAGTTTACCTAGGACACAGTGCAGCCTTGCAGTATATGTATTTTTAAAGCATCTGCGCCTTAAAAAAAGCTTTGTTCATCTTATTTATACATTATAAAACATTTCATATTTAAACAAGGATTGGAATAGCATTGTAAGTGTGGCCTGAAATAGGGAGCATACATGGTTTCCATTTGAAAATCAGTCAAAAAAGTAAGAAGTCTGAAGACTTATCTAACCTATGCTTACTCAATTTTATTATTCTGCTTAAACTATTTCTCCATGTCTTCATAAACAAGGACTACACCCAAGAAAGTTTATTACAGAGTTAAGGCCTTATCTTATACAACATCACAGTAAATCTAGGGGCAATGTAATATGAATAGTTTTATGAATTGCAAAATTTGGATAAATGTGCAAAGTTTATTGTGGTTAAGATTAGAGATGAGCGAATTATTCAAAAATTCGGTTTGGCTGATTCGCCGAATTCGCCGAATAAATTCGCTTCGAGCCGAATATATTCGCTGCGAATTTAACTTATAAAAAGGGTGTTTCTAGGCTTCAGAGAGCCTTTATATTAGTGCAGAACACTGTACCTTTAATTTAAATGCCCTTGGAGTCTGCTGGGGAAGAGAAATAATACTGTCAGTCAGTATGACATGCAGATGAGTGCCGTCGATCTTAGAATCACCGCACACTTCACTCATTTGGGCAGTCACGGGGCCAAAACCAGAGTGTGGAGCCACAGTGTGGCGGTGGAGGCAGCAGCAATGGGAGGCCATACAGCACCCTATGACACACTCTGGACCTGGCAGCAGCATGAGGAGGCGGTACAGGGGCCCATGACAGATTACGGGCCTGGCAGCAGCATGAGGAGTCGGTACGGGGGCCCATGGCAGATTATGGGCCTGGCAGCAGCATGAGGAGGCGGTACAGGGGCCCATGGCAGAGTGGCGGAGCGTAAGCAGCTAAAATTGAAGGCCATACAGAGGCCTATGTTAAAAAGTCCCCCCAGCAGCAGCGTGGGGAGACGACTATCAAGAGTCCAATGGCAGAGTGGCGGAGCAGAAGAAGCTTCAATTGAAGGCCATACACAGGCCTAGGTTTAAAAGTCCCTCACAGTTAATTCCAATAACGAACTCTACTCCTCCGTGCAATCTACTTACGAGACCCTGGGCAGGTCTGGGTCCAATTTGTGGTAGAGACTGGTTTTGTTCAGCCATGCTTGAGCGAGTAATAACAGGTCTGTGCTGCCCTTTGGTGTCTGGCTTAATGCGCACAACACTGAACGTCCCAGCGTTTGTCAACGATTTGCCGTTAAGTGATGCAAACCCGCTGAACCACGTTCATGAGGAGCCGGTACAGGGGGCCATGAATCAGTATGGACCTGGCAGCAGCGTGAGCAGACGACAGAGGCACATGGCGCAGGGTGGCGGTATAGGCAGCATTATTCTGAAGCCATACACAGGCCTAGGTTAAAAAGCGGAAGCCGTCAGCAGCGTGAGCAGACGACAGAGACACATGGCGCAGGGTGGCGGTGGATGCAGCAATATTCGGAAGCCAAACACAGGCCTCGGTTAAAAAGCGGAAGCCGTCAGCAGCGTGAGCAGACGACAGAGGCACATGGCGCAGGGTGGCGGTGGAGGCAGCAGCAATGGAAGGCCATACAGCACCCTATCACAAAATGGAAGCCACCAACAGTGTAAGGAGACCTGAAAGTGGCACATGCCAGAGTCTGGCGATGAAGTCAGCAGCAATGGGAGGCTGTACAGGGACCCATGACACACTCTGGACCTGGCAGCAGCAAGAGGAGGCGGTACAGGGGCCCATGGCAGAGTGGCGAAGCGTAAGCAGCTTAAATTGAAGGCCATACAGAGGCCTATGTTAAAAAGTCCCCCCAGCAGCAGTGTGGGGAGACAACTATCAAGAGTCCAATGGGAGAGTGGCGGAGCAGAAGCAGCTTCAATTGAAGGCCATACACAGGCCTAGGTTAAAAAGTCCCCCCAGCAGCAGCGTGGGGAGACGACTATCAAGAGTCCAATGGCAGAGTGGCGGAGCGGAAGCAGCTTCAATTGAAGGCCATACACAGGCCTAGGTTAAAAAGTCCCCCCAGCAGCAGTGTGGGGAGACGACTATCAAGAGTCCAATGGCTGAGTGGCGATCCGGGAAGTCAGCGTTGTGATTGCAGATGCAATGCAGAAATTCTACGAAGTAATGCCGTGGGTGCGAAGAAGATCATATACCGTCGTACTTCCATCCATAAGACGGAACAACCTGCGAACCGGGAGCTTTATTGCCCTGACCCGCTGAGCAGCTTCTGGGATACCCAAGAGGCCCATGGCAGAGTGGCGGAGCGTAAGCAGCTTCAATTAAAGGCCATACAGAGGCCTATGTTAAAAAGTCCCCCCAGCAGCAGCGTGGGGAGACGACTATCAAGAGTCCAATGGCAGAGTGGCGGAGCGGAAGCAGCTTCAATTGAAGGCCATACACAGGCCTAGGTTAAAAAGTCCCCCCAGCAGCAGTGTGGGGAGACGACTATCAAGAGTCCAATGGCTGAGTGGCGATCCGGGAAGTCAGCGTTGTGATTGCAGATGCAATGCAGAAATTTTATGAGGTAATGCCGTGGGTGCGAAGAAGATCATATACCGTCGTACTTCCATCCATAAGACGGAACAACCTGCGAACCGGGAGCTTTATTGCCCTGACCCGCTGAGCAGCTTCTGGGATACCCAAGAGTTTGGCTTCTGTGGGGAATATGGTTGAAAACTGAAACTTAAAGGCATGTTGACGGAAGGGCACCAGTGTCAGTGCTCCGGAGGGAATATAGCTTCAAAGCTGACACTTAAAGGTATACCGACGGTCAGAGACCACAGGAAGTGGAGCTTGCGTCTTAAATCGACTGAATGTGGCAGACGTGAAACGTCTACGGGCCGTATATGAAACGGGTCGTTCCTCTTTCTGGAATAAGTGTTGGAAATGGCCACTCTTTTTGGTGTGGCGTTTTGTCTATTTAATTCCGATAACGAACTCTACTCCTCCGTGCAATCTACTTACGAGACCCTGGGCAGGTCTGGGTCCAATTTGTGGTAGAGACTGGTTTTGTTCAGCCATGCTTGAGCGAGTAATAACAGGTCTGTGCTGCCCTTTGGTGTCTGGCTTAATGCGCACAACACTGAACGTCCCAGCATTTGTCAACGATTTGCCGTTAAGTGATGCAAACCCGCTGAACCACGTTCATGAGGAGCCGGTACAGGGGGCCATGAATCAGTATGGACCTGGCAGCAGTGTGAGGAGACCCGAAAGTGGCACATGGCGCAGGGTGGCGGTGGAGGCAGCAGTATTCGGAAGACATACACAGGGCTAGTTTAAAAAGCGGAAGCCGTCAGCAGCGTGAGCAGACGACAGAGGCACATGGCGCAGGGTGGCGGTGGAGGCAGCAGTATTCGGAAGCCATACACAGGCCTAGGTTAAAAAGCGGAAGCCGTCAGCAGCGTGAGCAGACGACAGAGGCACATGGCGCAGGGTGGCGGTGGAGGCAGCAGTATTCGGAAGCCATACACAGGCCTAGGTTTAAAACTGGAACCCAGCAGCGTGAGCAGACGACAAAGACGCACATGGCAGAGGATGGATCTGGCAGCAGTATGAGAAGGTGGTACAGGGGCCCGTGGCACAGTGTGGTGATGGGGGCTACAGCAACTGGATGCCATAAAGTGGCCGATAGGGCTATATACTGCATGGAATTATAAAGTTGTAAAGACAGCGGCCTATAAGGCTATACACACTATAACAATCATGACTTGATTGACCATTGGCCTATAAGGCTATACACAGCATGAATATCATGACTTATTCTGAGAGTGGTTTGGAAGGCTATATACAAAAAGTAATTCATGAGCTGTCCGGACAGCGGACAATAAGTACATATATACAAATCAATTCATCAGCTGTCCAGCCAGCGGCCTCAAAGGCTACACATATAGAAAGCAATTCATGAGCTGTTCAGACAGCGGCCTCTAAGGCGACAGATATACAAAGCAATTCCCGAGGTGTTCAGGGAGCGGCCTGAACGGCTAGGTTATTACTAAATATATTTTTGTGGCCAAACATCGGCCTATAAATAGATGTCTACACAGTGACAAAAAATTATGTCGCCAGACAGCGGCCCCTAAGGCGACAGATATACAAAGCAATTCCCGAGGTGTTCAGTGAGCGGCTTGAACGGCTAGGTTATTACTAAATATATCTTTCTGGCCAAACATCGGCCTATAAATAGATGTCTACACAGTGACAAAAAAGTAGGTCGCCTTACAGCGGCGTATCCTACAAATTGACATTATAAGAAATGGTTTAGACCAAAAAAAAAAAAAAAACTTTGATGCGATGCTATACCTTAGTAGATTGTGGAAAGTCGACAAGTCAAGCGTAACTGTGTACATTACAGAAAATCTTAACAAGACAACCAAACATGTGGCCAAACCGTGACCGATACAACAAGTTAACAATGTAAGAAACAGGAGGGGGCCAAACCGTGGCCAATAAATAAACAGTCCACCTCATTGATGAGATGGACAACACGTGTCAAATAAATATTTAAAAAAATTGCTATTCCATCGGTCTGGAACTGGTCGACTATAAATAATTAAAAAGTTTAAATTCATGTGACAGTCGTCCAGCGACGTATAAATAATTTAAAAACACCAATTCATGAGGGGCCCGACCAGCAGAGTATAAGTCATTAAAAAGGTTCAATTCATGTGACGGTCGTCCAGCGAAGTATAAATAATTTAAAAACCCCAATTCATGAGGGGCCCGACCTGCAGAGTATAAGTCATTAAAAATGTGCAAAACATGAGTCGGCCGACCAGCAGCCTCTCAATAAAATATATATACAAATGTACGGATCAGGTGGAGGTCTTCCATTTGTCCCTAATAACATGTTTGGGGCATGATTCATGGCGGATTTAGTCAGTTGTGTCAGGAACTGGTGGTTTGAAATCCAGACTAATCCACGCCTGATTCATTTTCACAAACGTGAGTCTCTCCACACTTTGGGTGGACAGTCGTGTCCTCCGCGGAGTTACAATACCTCCTGCCGCACTAAACACGCGCTCCGATGCCACGCTACTGGCCGGGCATGACAGCCTTTCAAGGGCAAATTCAGCTAGTTGGGGCCAAAGGTCAAGTTTCGTTGCCCAGTAGTCAAGGGGATTGTCTACCTCGGTTGGCAGGGTGCTGTCCAAGTAGGCCCAAGCCTGTTGTTTGAGGTCCTGCTCCAGGTCCACCTGATGCTGCTGCTGCGGCTGGTTAGTAGTTTCCTCACTGCGCTGGTAAAGAAAGCTACTCATCATCGACTGCAGACTGAGGCAGCCGCTGCTGGTGGAGCTGCCACTGCTCCTACCACCCCACCCCTCCCCTGCTGCCATGGCAGCGGAACGCGAGCGCACAGGGCCCACAGTGTCTGAGGATGGACGTTGGCGCAGAAAGGCAGAGACCAACTGACTACATAGGTGGTTTTTATAGTACTTTATTTTGGCCTCCCTCTCAGCAGGTGTGAAAAAGGCCACCATTTTTGAACGGTAGCGAGGGTCCAACAAGGTGGACAGCCAAAAGTCATTCCTCTGTCTGATGGTTATTATTCGGCTGTCGCTACGCAAGCAACCGAGCATGCTATGGGCCATTTGTGCCAAGGAATGCGAGGGACTCCCTGCCTCCATCTCCACAGCATACTGCCACGGTGCGTCTGGGTCCTCTGTCTCCTCCTCCTCCTCTACCAGATGCTCCTGCTCCTCCACTCCTGTCCGCTGAGTGGAAAAACCACCCATTTCACTCAATAATTCCTGAGCACCAATGTCCTCCTCTACCTCCTCCTCTTCTTCCTGTCCTGCCCCCACAGGGGTCATGTTGAGATCTGTGCGCCACGTCTACCGCACCCTGACCAGCCATTGTTAACAGCATTTGTTCCAGGACGTGCAACAGAGGAATGACGTCGTTCATCCCATAGTCCTGCCGACTCACGAATAGCGTGGCCTCCTCAAAGGGCCTGAGCAAGCGCAGGTGTCACGCATGAGCTGCCAATGGCTGACATCTAAGTTACACAGGGGAGTACCTTTATCCGCTTGTAACATCAGGAAATCGGTGATGGCCTTTCGCTGTTCGTAAAGGCGGTCTAACATATGTAGGGTTGAATTCCACCTTGTTGCAACGTCACAGATCAGGCGATGCTGTGGAATTTTGTTCTGCCGCTGCAGCTCAAGGAGGGTGTGCTTTGCGGTGTAGGAATGGCTGAAATGCATGCAAAGTTTACGTGACATTTTAAGGATGTCTTGCAGTGGGATGGTGGATTTTAGGAACCGCTTGACAACCAGATTGAACACGTGAGCCATGCATGGCGCATGGCACAACCTTCCTTGACGCAGAGCAGACACCATGTTCTTTCCGTTGTCGGTCAACATGGTTCCGATTTTCAGTTTGCGAGGAGACAGCCATCTGTCGATTTCTCTGTTCATTACACTCAGAAGTTCCTCCCCTGTGTGACTACGTTCGCCAAGGCATACCAGGTGCAGCACAGCGTGACACCGTTGCGCCCTGCACATGTGATATGCCGGTCGGGTAATGGGACTTGGCACGGGGGTGGCGGCTGAGGACACGGCGGAAGAAGAGGTGGTAGGACATCTTTGCTGGACCAAGGACGTGCAAACGTGGAGGCAAAAGCGAAGTGACCTGTCCAAGTTGCTGGTGCGGCTGTGCCGGCACCACGTTCACCCAGTGGGCCGTAAATGACATGTACTGTCCCTGACCGTAGTTACAGCTCCACACGTCAGCGCTGCCGTGCACTTTGGCAGAGACTGACATGCTCAAAGACTGGCCCACCATCTCTTCTACATGTGAATGCAGGGCTGGCACTGCCTTTTTGGCGAAGAAATGCCGGCTTGGCACTCTCCACCGCGGCTCGGCACAAGCCATCATTTCTCGGAAAGGTGCTGAGTCCACCACTTGGAAAGGGAGGGACTGCAGCACCAGCAACTTGGACAGGAGGACGTTCAGCTTCTGCACCGTCGGGTGCGTGCTCGCAAACTGTTGTCTCTTGGAAACGGATTCCAAGAAAGACTGCTGACGGAATCCGTGAAGAGGAGTAGCAGGAGAAGGAGCATCTGAACGAGCGGAAGATGCCAACGAGTGACAACTCCCCTCAGCAGAGGTGTTGGAGCCTTGACTGGCTGATAGAGGGCGATTGACGTCGGGTGACGGAGCAAGTAACGGAGCGGGTGATGGAGCGGGGGCTGGGGCAGGCAGAACCGCCGCATCTTTATCACGGTTTTCCCAGGCCACCGAATGGCGATGCTGCATATGCTGACGCAACGCTGTAGTCTCAACATTGGCCCCCTGGCCACGCTTGACTTTCTGGCCACATAGTCGACATACGGCTACGTTTACTTCCTTGGGCGGCTTGACGAAAAATTGCCACACCGCCGAGTAGGAAACTTTGCCCCCGCTACTCCTCACTGGCTGACTACTACTTCCTCCGTGCACACCGGCACCACTACTGGCCGTGGTGGTAGGCTGCAGTGGAGCTGGTGCTCTACTCCATGGCCGTTTGGCTCCACTGACACTGCTGCGACCCTGCTGCCTCCTGGGCAACCCACCGACTGTTTTGCTCACTGGCAAGCTGGCACCCTCTTCTCCTGATGATGCGGAAGCAATAGCCTGATGACGACGAGGCTGCCAAGTGCGATCAGCCTCATCATCATCAATTAGGGTCTCCGCGTCACTACTAGCCCCCTCGGCTGCGTGTGGGTCAGGAGACAGACCTGTCTCTAGACCGGCTACCGAGCCACTCTCCTCGCCAGTACTTCTTCGCCTGGCTGCTGAAGAGGCGGATGTCTCCCCCCGTTCCTGACCGCCCTCTGTTAGCTCTTCCTCACTGTACAGTGGGGCTGAGCCCACAGCATGCGATACTTCGCTTGGTGAGGGAACACCAAAGGACAGGGGCAGGTCGAGGACACGTGATTTCAGTGGGCTTGCTCCCGGGCCATGCCAACTAACGGTTGTGTCTGACGTACCCACCGACCATTGGCTGTAGGTGTCAGAGGTGACCTGGGAAGAGGAAGACGACCGAGTCAACCAATAGATGACGGCAGGGTTGTCGGTGGAGACACGACCGCTGGATGACACCGGGAGCACTGGCCTCTGGCTGCGACTAGTGCTGCCTCGAACCCTTCCTCTGCTGCCACGTCTGCTCGCTCCTGAAACATTGCCTCCTCTGCCACTCCTCTGCGTGTTGTCTGACATACTCTTTAATTCAATAAGCACCCCGAAAATAAAACCGGATTTAACTCTTTGAACGTACAATAGTGGTTGTGAAGCAGAAAGTCAGTTTATTTAGCACAATCGGTCAATTGCAGCTTGCCATTGGCTGGAAACTGTACGTTTATGTCACTGGAATGCACTAATCACCCAAAAAATATTACCGCCAGCCGGCGTGTAAATGGATTTAACTCTTTGAACGTACAATAGTGGTTGTGAAGCAGAAAGTCAGTTTATTTAGCACAATCGGTCAATTGCAGCTTGCCGTTGGCTGGAAACTGTACGTTTATGTCACTGGAATGCACTAATCACCCAAAAAATATTACCGCCAGCCGGCGTGTGAATGGATTTAACTCTTTGAACGTACAATAGTGCTTGTGAAGCAGAAAGTCAGTTTATTTAGCACAATCGGTCAATTGCAGCTTGCCGTTGGCTGGAAACTGTACGTTTATGTCACTGGAATGCACTAATCACCCAAAAAATATTACCGCCACCCGGCGTGTAAATGGATCTAACTCTTTGAACGTACAATAGTGGTTGTGAAGTAGAAAGTCAGTTTATTTAGCACAATCGGTCAATTGCAGCTTGCCGTTGGCTGGAAACTGTACGTTTATGTCACTGGAATGCACTAATCACCCAAAAAATATTACCGCCACCCGGCGTGTAAATGGATCTAACTCTTTGAACGTACAATAGTGGTTGTGAAGCAGAAAGTCAGTTTATTGTACACAATCGGTCAATTGCAGCTTGCCGTTGGCTGGAAACTGTACGTTTGTGTCACTGGAATGCACTAATCACCCAAAAAATATTACCGCCAGCCGGCGTGTAAATGGATTTAACTCTTTGAACGTACAATAGTGGTTGTGAAGCAGAAAGTCAGTTTATTTAGCACAATCGGTTAATTGCAGCTTGCCGTTGGCTGGAAACTGTACGTTTATGTCACTGGAATGCACTAATCACCCAAAAAATATTACCGCCAGCCGGCGTGTAAATGGATTTAACTCTTTGAACGTACAATAGTGGTTGTGAAGCAGAAAGTCAGTTTATTTAGCACAATCGGTCAATTGCAGCTTGCCGTTGGCTGTAAACTGTACGTTTATGTCACTGGAATGCACTAATCACCCAAAAAATATTACCGCCACCCGGCGTGTATATGGATTTAACTCTTTGAACGTACAATAGTGGTTGTGAAGCAGAAAGTCAGTTTATTGTACACAATCGGTCAATTGCAGCTTGCCGTTGGCTGTAAACTGTACGTTTATGTCACTGGAATGCACTAATCACCCAAAAAATATTACCGCCACCCGGCGTGTAAATGGATTTAACTCTTTGAACGTACAATAGTGGTTGTGAAGCAGAAAGTCAGTTTATTGTACACAATCGGTCAATTGCAGCTTGCCGTTGGCTGGAAACTGTACGTTTATGTCACTGGAATGCACTAATCACCCAAAAAATATTACCGCCAGCCGGCGTGTAAATGGATTTAACTCTTTGAACGTACAATAGTGGTTGTGAAGCAGAAAGTCAGTTTATTTAGCACAATCGGTCAATTGCAGCTTGCCGTTGGCTGGAAACTGTACGTTTCTGTCACTGGAATGCACTAATCACCCAAAAAATATTACCGCCCGCCGGCGTGTAAATGGATTTAACTCTTTGAACGTACAATAGTGGTTGTGAAGCAGAAAGTCAGTTTATTTAGCACAATCGGTCAATTGCAGCTTGCCGTTGGCTGGAAACTGTACGTTTATGTCACTGGAATGCACTAATCACCCAAAAAATATTACCGTCAGCCGGCGTGTAAATGGATCTAACTCTTTGAACGTACAATAGTGGTTGTGAAGCAGAAAGTCAGTTTATTTAGCACAGTCGGTCAATTGCAGCTTGCCGTTGGCTGGAAACTGTACGTTTCTGTCACTGGAATGCACTAATCACCCAAAAAATATTACCGCCCGCCGGCGTGTAAATGGATTTAACTCTTTGAACGTACAATAGTGGTTGTGAAGCAGAAAGTCAGTTTATTTAGCACAATCGGTCAATTGCAGCTTGCCGTTGGCTGGAAACTGTACGTTTATGTCACTGGAATGCACTAATCACCCAAAAAATATTACCGTCAGCCGGCGTGTAAATGGATCTAACTCTTTGAACGTACAATAGTGGTTGTGAAGCAGAAAGTCAGTTTATTTAGCACAGTCGGTCAATTGCAGCTTGCCGTTGGCTGGAAACTGTACGTTTATGTCACTGGAATGCACTAATCACCCAAAAAATATTACCGCCACCCGGCGTGTATATGGATTTAACTCTTTGAACGTACAATAGTGGTTGTGAAGCAGAAAGTCAGTTTATTTAGCACAATCGGTCAATTGCAGCTTGCCGTTGGCTGGAAACTGTACGTTTATGTCACTGGAATGCACTAATCACCCAAAAAATATTACCGCCACCCGGCGTGTAAATGGATTTAACTCTTTGAACGTACAATAGTGGTTGTGAAGCAGAAAGTCAGTTTATTCAGCACAATCGGTCAATTGCAGCTTGCCGTTGGCTTTAAACTGTACATTTATGTCACTGGAATGCACTAATCACCCAAAAAATATTACCGCCACCCGGCGTGTAAATGGATCTAACTCTTTGAACGTACAATAGTGGTTGTGAAGCAGAAAGTCAGTTTATTTAGCACAATCGGTCAATTGCAGCTTGCCGTTGGCTGGAAACTGTACGTTTCTGTCACTGGAATGCACTAATCACCCAAAAAATATTACCGCCCGCCGGCGTGTAAATGGATTTAACTCTTTGAACGTACAATAGTGGTTGTGAAGCAGAAAGTCAGTTTATTTAGCACAATCGGTCAATTGCAGCTTGCCGTTGGCTGGAAACTGTACGTTTATGTCACTGGAATGCACTAATCACCCAAAAAATATTACCGTCAGCCGGCGTGTAAATGGATCTAACTCTTTGAACGTACAATAGTGGTTGTGAAGCAGAAAGTCAGTTTATTTAGCACAGTCGGTCAATTGCAGCTTGCCGTTGGCTGGAAACTGTACGTTTATGTCACTGGAATGCACTAATCACCCAAAAAATATTACCGCCACCCGGCGTGTATATGGATTTAACTCTTTGAACGTACAATAGTGGTTGTGAAGCAGAAAGTCAGTTTATTTAGCACAATCGGTCAATTGCAGCTTGCCGTTGGCTGGAAACTGTACGTTTATGTCACTGGAATGCACTAATCACCCAAAAAATATTACCGCCACCCGGCGTGTAAATGGATTTAACTCTTTGAACGTACAATAGTGGTTGTGAAGCAGAAAGTCAGTTTATTCAGCACAATCGGTCAATTGCAGCTTGCCGTTGGCTTTAAACTGTACATTTATGTCACTGGAATGCACTAATCACCCAAAAAATATTACCGCCACCCGGCGTGTAAATGGATCTAACTCTTTGAACGTACAATAGTGGTTGTGAAGCAGAAAGTCAGTTTATTGTACACAATCGGTCAATTGCAGCTTGCCGTTGGCTGGAAACTGTACGTTTCTGTCACTGGAACGCACTAATCACCCAAAAAATATTACCGCCAGCCGGCGTGTAAATGGATTTAACTCTTTGAACATACAATAGTGGTTGTGAAGCAGAAAGTCAGTTTATTTAGCACAATCGGTCAATTGCAGCTTGCCGTTGGCTGGAAACTGTACGTTTATGTCACTGGAATGCACTAATCACCCAAAAAATATTACCGCCACCCGGCGTGTAAATGGATCTAACTCTTTGAACGTACAATAGTGGTTGTGAAGCAGAAAGTCAGTTTATTTAGCACAATCGGTCAATTGCAGCTTGCCGTTGGCTGGAAACTGTACGTTTATGTCACTGGAATGCACTAATCACCCAAAAAATATTACCGCCACCCGGCGTGTATATGGATTTAACTCTTTGAACGTACAATAGTGGTTGTGAAGCAGAAAGTCAGTTTATTTAGCACAATCGGTCAATTGCAGCTTGCCGTTGGCTGGAAACTGTACGTTTATGTCACTGGAATGCACTAATCACCCAAAAAATATTACCGCCACCCGGCGTGTAAATGGATCTAACTCTTTGAACGTACAATAGTGGTTGTGAAGCAGAAAGTCAGTTTATTGTACACAATCGGTCAATTGCAGCTTGCCGTTGGCTGGAAACTGTACGTTTATGTCACTGGAATGCACTAATCACCCAAAAAATATTACCGCCAGCCGGCGTGTAAATGGATTTAACTCTTTGAACGTACAATAGTGCTTGTGAAGCAGAAAGTCAGTTTATTTAGCACAATCGGTCAACTGCAGCTTGCCGTTGGCTGGAAACTGTACGTTTATGTCACTGGAATGCACTAATCACCCAAAAAATATTACCGCCACCCGGCGTGTAAATGGATCTAACTCTTTGAACGTACAATAGTGGTTGTGAAGCAGAAAGTCAGTTTATTGTACACAATCGGTCAATTGCAGCTTGTCGTTGGCTGGAAACTGTACGTTTGTGTCACTGGAATGCACTAATCACCCAAAAAATATTACCGCCAGCCGGCGTGTAAATGGATTTAACTCTTTGAACGTACAATAGTGGTTGTGAAGCAGAAAGTCAGTTTATTTTGCACAATCGGCAAACTGTAGCACCAACTGTGCACGACAGCCACCAAAAAAAAAAAGGGTGTATGTCACTTTAAATTTTCGATTCTTCGATAGCTGTGGCCCTAAGTAACGATTCTGTGTCCCTGAGTAACGATTCTGTGGCCCTAAAGTCTCTGTGGCCCTAACTCTGTCCCTTAATACACACAGGTCTGTCTCTCTTGAATGACCGGAGGCTAATGGAGAATTCTAAGATGGCCGCGATTTATAGCTCCACCATTACACAGTGCTGGCTGGCTGCTGATTGGCTAATGCGATCACATGTCATGAATGCATTATGGGTCAGCGCGCCTTGTCTGCGCGCCTTCCCAGAGATCCCAGCCCCATCTTCTCTGTCCATTTTCTCCGTCGCCACACATGTCGCCGCCATTTTTGGGAAAATTCGATTCGTGCATCCAAAGTTTGCTAATCTTCGGATTCGTCGCGAATAGAATTTTTCCAAATCTTTGGAACGAATTCCACTTCGTCATGTTCGATTCGCTCATCTCTAGTTAAGATGTAGTACAGAGAGAAGACAATACATTCCCCTGGTCCTGTGTGCTGAGTTTTAAGGAAGCATGTTCAAAAAGCAGGTGGATTTGAATGATGTTTTTAGAGAGAAGTCACTGAAATACAATAATTTATATTAAAATACCCATCAAAGTAACAATGGCCAGAATAAATGAATATAGTAATGTGGAAATTTGTTTGCAAAATGAGCTTTTTGGAAGTCTACTGATACACAGTAGGGTTGCTTTAGTAAAGACAAATGCCGTCACTTCACTTTGCAAGGGAATTTTCCCCAGAACTTTGTGAATGAGACTACACTCTGCTGACTTCCATTATACAACTATTTTTCTTGCATGTGATTGGGCAGTATTTGCAAATTGAGATTTCACCATGTTCACTAAGCTCTGGAAAAGCTTCCTTTGCAAAGTGCAACTTCCATTGAAATGTCCATTTCCTCTCAGTAATGCAGTCAACTAGAAGAAGGGGTGGACACCTGAAAGCTTGTACTAAAAAAATTAACTGTTAGTGCAAACAAAAAGTATTACAGACAGTATTTTATTGCAGACAGTATAAGTTGTTGTAAGTGCACTAATACGTCTACAATTACCTGTCTAGCAAGTAGTGAATTCATTCTTTGCTTTCTAAGGGTGTCACTGTTATCCAATATTTCCGAGTGTGTTGAATTTATGTGTCATCCACAGTGACATAGTAGCTGGCACATGGAACCATAGCATGCAGCTGGGGACCAGTTTTGTGACATACCCTGAAGTGTTGGATAACCATAACCATGCTTTCATCATGGAAGATTGATGAAGCCCTTGGTATATGACAATCAATTTCCTGGTGTTGATATGATCTCTTTTATACTGTAATATAAAAGCTAGATTTAATGTAAAAACAATTGACTTGGTATGCAATTATTATTTATCAATGATTCTGTAATTCAATTAAGTTATTTTTGGATCATGACTATTTTCAATGAAAGAGAAAAATTCCCAGCTCAATTTACTAACTAGCTTGCAAACAAACCGAATGAGCCCGTCTAACAGTATGCGTTAAAAACAGGGGT
Organism: Staurois parvus; assembly: GCF_062004578.1. Lineage (NCBI taxonomy): Eukaryota > Metazoa > Chordata > Amphibia > Anura > Ranidae > Staurois > Staurois parvus. Next base: position 6,934,673 of record NW_028317883.1, read on the forward strand.
TTAGTTAGCACACATGTGCAAATACATGCGACTACTGTTAGACAGGCTCATTTGGTATATTTGCAAGCTGGTTGGTGAGTTGAGCTGGGAATTTTTCTCTTTTATTGTTTGACATGCATTGCCTTCCATGTGCTCCTTGCTGTAAAAGCCAGTTATAGACTGGGGCAGTGGCCATTTCTTGTATTGTTGACTTGTTGGTGAGGGGAGTGCACTGGACACTTTAGCTGCCATTGTGCTATATGCTGGGTGTTAAGTGCGCTCCTCTACTTTTAAGGAGGAGTGGGCTCCCTCAGGTTCACCTGCCCTCGGTCTATCCATTAAATATACGTACCTCTATTATGGGGGCTCCCAAAATTTGTAGAGTTAGGAATTGCAGAATAGTGGGGTGCCATGAAGAAGCTCTGCAGCTTATGCATGTATTTGCAAATGTGTGCTAACTAAACCCCTGTTTGTTAACGCATACTGTTAGACAGGCTCATTCGGTTTGTTTGCAAGCTGGTTGATAAGTTGAGCTGGGAATTTTTCTCTTTTATTGTTTGACATGTGTTGCCCTTCCATGTGCTTCTTGCTGTTATTGACTGGGGCAGTGGCCATTTTTGTAAGCATTACTTTTTTCAACAAGCATTTTACAATAAAGAGGTAAGTTTGGTAAGCACTGACAACAAAACATTTTATTAGGAGAGCCACAGACATTAGCATTTTCACAACTGCTGCAGGCATACTTGGCAGGGCAACCTGTCCTCTGCCTATTCATTGGCAGTTTGCAAAATGTTAGCAGTCTATTAAAACAGCTTTAACACAGCAAATTTTCATTAAATTCAGCTGTTTATGTACATCTTATGCACATTGATTTGTGGAAGGTATACTCTAGTCGGACATTAAATTTTGTATTCAAATTCATTCACTCAGAGGCTAAACAGCTGAGTTATTTTTTTCCCAAGTCCGAGGCCTCAGCCTGACGGGCACTGACACTCCAAGCCCATGTGAATGAGCTCCTTGTGTATACGTCTCTAGGATCCAGGTGCTGCATGCAGGCAGCCCATTCATTCCTATTGAAATTCATATTGGAATTCCAATTGCAAGGACAAATCTGTTGATCCCATATGCAGACCATATGCATTTGGTGACACTCACCTGAACCCTCATGGCTGTCAAATTGGGACTAGTGGCTGTGTCCTTGCAGCTGCTGTGTCCCAATAGAAATGAACACAGCACCTGGAGCATTAGAGATGCATAAACAAGATACTCATTCACAAGCTTTGAGTGTTGACACCCATCTGAATGAGGCCTAACTCCAGCCAACTTTTTAGTTCCCTCTGATCTAAGTGCGAAAATCCAACCATTTCTCATAACACCAGGATAAGAAACAAAGGGTGCTGTCAGCACTAGAACAGGAAGGAACAAATTGTAATAGCAGCATTGCCAGAACATTGCTAACCCTCCTTAACTCTACTAAAATGTCTTTTGTTTTTGCCTTTGTCTCTATTGGAAAGATATACAGTCACTTTAAGTCCCTACCAGGGACAAAAACAGCAATAGAACCCCAACAGGGGCTCTGAGCCTTCCACATTTCATCTGAGGCTTAAACCACAAAAGTTATCAATAATTCTCACCTGCCATCCACTGTTATTGTTCACATGCTGCAGATGACTGTCCACATTCAACAAAAGCCTATAAAAGACTGCTCCCATGTATAAAAAGACTGTCATAGTCTTCTCATTTGTAAAAAAATATCTGGCAGACTCCATACACTTACCGGCCACTGTATTAGGTAAACCTTGATAGTGCCAAGAAAATTTCCCCCTCACCATTATGCCACCACCAGCAGCCTGAACCGTTGATATAAGGCAGGATGGATGTCTATGCCAAATTTTGGCATAGACATCCATCCTGCTTTCATGTTGTCTATGCCAAATTTTGACCCTGCCATCTGAATGTCGCAGCAACCAGCCCTATTCTCTTCTGACCTCTGACATCAACAAGCCATTTTCGTCCACAAAACGGACGCTCACTGGATATTTTTTTTTTTTCAAACCATTCTCGGTAAACCCTAGAGATGGTTGTGCATGAAAAACCCAGTAGATCAGCAGTTTTTCAAATACTCAGACCAGTTTGTCTGGCACCAACAACCATGCCACAGTCAAAGTCACTTAAATCCCATTTCTTCCTCATTCTGATGCTCAGTTTGAACTTTAGCAAGTCCTCTTCACCACGGCTATATGCCTAAATGCATTGAGTTGCTGCCATGTGATTGGCCGATTAGCAATTTATGTTACCAAGCAATTGAACAGGTGTACCTAATAAAGTGGTTGGTGAGTGTATGTATCAAAATATGTTATACACTTACATATTACAAAAGAGTGCCAGATGCTCATATGATAAAAAAAAAATCTCAATATTTTGCATGGTAAAACAGGGATGGATTAGAATCACCATCATGTTTTAATGCTGTCAGTGTCCCTGTTGGTGACATTCACCCTTTCAATTTGTCCTACTGATCATTAACAACAAGACAATAGGAGTTCATTGGTACTAGCCGTTGCAGGGCAGTAAAACCCCACAGTTCAGTCACTTTTTTACAACTCCCCCAAAACCACTGACCCTTTATTAGCCAGAAAGACAGCAGCAAAGAGAGGTGCATACATGTCATGTTTGGCAGGCACTACCACCTGCCAAACGTGATCCATTCAAGTAAATTGGGCTCCCCTGCAACCTCCTCACAGATATGCTCAATGTACATGGCTGCTGCATAGTAGTCCAGCATTTAAGGTGTTTAACAGGTTAAAACAACACCTTCTCCCCACCCGCTTTCTGAAGAGCCATCCAAGCATGGTTCATTCATCAAAGAGCAACACAAGTGTAAATAAAGCCTAAGTGGAAAAAAAAGCAAAATTTTACAGCTGTCACCGGACCAGAAATGTGGGGAGCCTTCGATTGGGACTCCTTTGGGCAGGGTGAAATGCATCAAAGTGTGTGGTTCGGTGCAGACTTGTTGGCTCAGGCAGCTCCTTAGCGTTTATTCATCTGGGCTGGTTGGGAGGGGCGGCGATCCTTTCCTTTTTACAACTATGTGTTATTTAATATTCCCTTGCACATACAAGTGTTTAAGTGCATTTTTAAGCACAGTGTTCAGTGGTGGTAAAAAAATATCCCAGATGTGTTTTTTCCACACAAATGTGCATAAATGCATGCTTATGTGTGCACCTTTATTCCAATGGATAGAATTCATGAATATGCTAGCCAGTAGAATGAATTTACGCACAAATGCTTCTAAATACCATTTTGAATTTAAAAGCGCATAAACATGTCTAAATGCATATGAAAATATGCAAGATTACAGGTATGTTTTTTCTGACAACCTTTAGCAGCATAAATTTGAACGCCTGTGTTCATGAGGCCTAACTAAAGCACTTTGGGCTTTAGGTACACTCTAATGCACATTATTGTTCTCTCATTCCTAAGTTGATCTGTAGACAGTAGGCTAATGACCCAGCTTTAATACACTCAGTAGGTGACATCCTTCAACTGGAAAATCAAAAGGAGCTAGTTGGAAAATTGTTGCCAAAATATGCTTTCTGTGGTTTTCCTGACAGAAATGGAGCAATGACACTGGCTCACTAGTTCTGAAGCCATCCTTCTCTCTCTGATGTGCATTCAAACATAGGCAGGAAGGCCTCCAGATCATCATGGGGAAGAGAGTTTCTGAAGGAAATAGTTGGCCTTCACCGTCACTGGATTTCTAGAGGCAACTGATGATCACGCCGTCAAACCCCAGCCCTTCTCACCAGACGCGTGACCGAAGGACTAGCCAATCTAAAACCGCGCTGTCATGTGCGTAACAATGCCACGCCTAGCTGCACCCTGCACACAGATTTTCCAGCTAATGGACCACAACCTGTGTACCTGCAGCCTGAGAGCGATTGTTACTGGGTCAGGTTAATTACGCAATTAACCATTCACACTGCCACCACCTCCTTTTTGTACAGAGAAAGCGGAAACTCGGCAATATCAGCAATAACACTATGATGGTTGAATAATCGTCGGTATACCACTGTCACCGCAAGCAAAGATATACCGAAGTTTAAAACACACACACAGTAGCCATGAAAGCTGTCCTGTTATCTAGTAAGAATCCTGGTAATGGGAGAAAAAGGTGGTTGTTGCTCATGGCTTATCAGCAACAGCGTGCTGCCTGTGAGTTAGAGGAACAAGTGTCAAGGTATCAGAATGCAGCAGAGAAATGTGCCGTACTAGCAGCACAATCTCAGAGACCTCAAAAGTCCTATAAGATAGATCCCAACAGAGTTAGAGCTTTCTTAGCAGAAGTACCAAAAAACTGGGAACCACCATTAACATGGCCTGATGAGAGTATTATTGATGACATATCTGACCAGTCTGAAGACTGGACTGCACGTCCTGTTCAGCGCCGTAAAGCTGTTTGTGATCAGGATTTTACCACCATTAGACATGAAAATATGACTGAAGATTACACTCACCAAGAGTTACAACACATGATTGAAACTTTTAAACAGAGACCAGGCGAGCCCCTGGATGCCTGGGCTGTCCATTTATATGGGGGAGGGGCAGCTGGTGTCCTGTTAGACAGAGTAGACTCCCCTAAATTTACTTCAATAACTCCAGAAGCAGTTGTGCAGCGGGCGATTACAGAGGGTCCAGAACAGGCAGGTCAGGCAGAAAGCCTTTTAACCACTTGAGCCCCAGAGGATTTACCCCCCTTAATGACCAGGCCTTTTTTTGCTGTTTGGCGCTGCACTAATTCAAATGATAATTGCGCGGTCATGCAATGCTGTACCCAAATGAAATTTACGTCCTTTTTTTCACACAAATAGAGCTTTCTTTTGGTGGTATTTTATCACCTGTGCGCTTTTTATTTTTTGAGCTATAAACAAAAAAAACACGAAAATTTTGAAAAAAAACAATATTTTCTACTTTCAGCTATAAAAAATATATCGTAAACTCAAAGTTAGTCATAAATTTAAGCCAAAATGTATTCTGCTACATGTTTTTGGTAAAAAAAATCCCAATAAGTGTATATTGATTGCTTTGTGTGAAAGTTATAGCGTCTACACGCTATGGTATAGATACTGTAATGTATGCCTTTTTTTGCTGTACAGCGCTGCACTAATTCAAATAATAATTGCGCGGTCATGCAATGCTGTACCCAAACGAAATTTATGTCCTTTTTTTCACACAAATAGAGATTTCTTTTGGTGGTATTTGATCACCTGTGCGCTTTTTATTTTTTGCGCTATAAACAAAAAAAACACGAAAATTTTGAAAAAAAACAATATTTTCTACTTTCAGCTATAAAAAATATATCGTAAACTCAAAGTTAGTCATAAATTTAAGCCAAAATGTATTCTGCTACATGTTTTTGGTAAAAAAAATCCCAATAAGTGTATATTTATTGCTTTGTGTGAAAGTTATAGTGTCTACAAACTATGGTATAGATACTGTAATTTATGCCTTTTTTTGCTATACAGCGCTGCACTAACTCAAATTATAATTGCGCGGTCATGCAATGCTGCACCCAAACGAAAATTACATCCTTTTTTTCACACAAATAGAGCTTTCTTTTGGTGGTATTTGATCACCTGTGCGCTTTTTATTTTTTGCGCTATAAACAAAAAAACCACAAAAATTTTGAAAAAAAACAATATTTTCTACTTTCAGCTATAAAAAATATATCGTAAACTCAAAGTTAGTCATAAATTTAAGCCAAAATGTATTCTGCTACATGTTTTTGGTAAAAAAAATCCCGTGCATTAGCGGGCAAACTGGGGCTACTAGAAGGGGCGCTAACACTATCGGAAGTCACCAGTGACACTAATACAGTGATCAGTAAAAATCTGTTCACTGTAATCAATGACACTGGTGACAGGTCAGTGAAGGGATTAACTGGGGGGGGGGGCGATCAAGGGGTTAAATGGGATTTCTGGTGCACTAGCGGGCAAACTGGCGCTATCTGGGAGGGGCGCTAACACTATCGGAAGTCGCCAGCGACACTGATACAGTGATCAGTAAAAATCTGTTCACTGATCAATGACACTGGTGACAGGGCAGTGCAGGGGTTAACTGGGGGGGGGGCGATCAAGGGGTTAAACGGGATTACTGGTGTACTGGTGGGCAAACTGGCGCTATCTGGGAGGGGCGCTAACTCTATCGGAAGTCGCCAGCGACACTGATACAGTGATCAGTAAAAATTGGTTCACTGATCAGTGACACTGGTGACGGCAGTGAAGGGGTTAACTGGAGGGGGGGGCGATCAAGGGGTTAAACGGGATTACTGGTGTACTGGCGGGCAATCTGGCGCTATCTGGGAGGGGCGCTAACTCTATCGCAAGTCGACAACGACACTGATCAGTAAAAATCGCTTCACTGATCAGTGACACCGGTGACAGGGCAGTGAAGGGTTAACTGGGGGGGGGGGCGATCAGTGGGTTAAATGTGTCCTAGAGTGTTCTAACTGTAGTGTAGTGCTTGTGTACTCACTTTTTGGATGTCTTCTTCTCTGTCTGGAACGGAATGTGTCCAGGCAGAGAAGAATGACATCATATCCTGCCCTGTGTATTTGTCAACACAGGACAGGATAGGACAGGGACCGATCATGTGATTTCAGCCAGAAATCACTGGCTGAAATCTAATGATTGATCCCTTCTGGATCAAATCGTGTCACCCGCGGGTCGGCGGGAGCGCGCGCGCGCCCCCTGCCGGCGAAAGGTTGTCAATTCACTTTGCCCTCAGCCCCACTGCCTTCTCCTGTACTGGATTGGTCACTCCTTAAAGTCACGGAGGGCAGTGTACTCCCTCGACCCCCAGCACCTATGGCGGTGGTAACTCCCCAGCAGTTAGAAGGGTTAGAGCATAAACTTGAAATCTTGGGGTAAAGGCTGGATGCTGCTTTAGAAGCTCTGGCATGCTCAGGCTCTGATGCTAACAGGGAGGAGATCTTGCAACACCATAACATAATAATTGAGGTAACCATTAAAGAGAATTCCATTAACTTTAATTTACTTGACAGGCTGTTGGAAGAAGCTGAAGCTAGTGGGCAGCTAGACGCTCATCCCAAATAGGATAATGGCCAAGCCCCGAATGCACTAAGTATTCAGCAAGTAAATTCAGTAGACCCCCTAATTCATTTTGTTTTTAATGCTGAAACTCGCCCCTATGTGGAATTAACTATCCGGTGGCGGAAGGATAATATTCAGACAGTTAGGACACTTGTTGATACGAGAGCAGAGGCCACATAGATTTATGGAGACTCTAGAAAACACAAGGGAATCCCAGCAATAGTCACAGGACTAGGAGGTAAGGAGGTAAAAGCAGTTAGTACTGAGGTAGAATTACAGAGAGGAGAAAACCCTTGTAAAAAGTACAAAGTTTTGATTGTGCCAATCAAGGAATACAATATTGGGATGGACATCCTGAGAGGTATGACCTTGCATTTAACAGATGGCACTTATGCATTTGGAGTTCACAAAGCTGAAGTTAGATTAGAGGAGGCAAAGGACATATTGGTAGGCACATTACAGATACCACCAGTAGTATTGCCCCCTGCAACACCAAAGGTGTACACAAAACAGTATAGCATACCTGGGGAACATCAGGAGATTACTCAAACAATTGAGGGCCTCCTCAAAGCAGGAGTTATAAAGACATTACCTCTGCTTGAAATTCAGCTATTTGCCCATTGGGTAAACTGGACGGTACCCCACCATTGACAGCAGCAGTCCCTGATGTGGTCACAATTATTGAAAACATACAAAGACACTCAGGTTTTGGTATGGGGCCTTAGATTTGGCCCAGGCCTTCACTATTCCTATAGCTGAAGAGAGCCAGGAACAATTCAGTTTTAACTGGAATGGCAGGCAGTTTACCTTTAACAGGTTACCCTAAGGCTATGTACATTCTCCCACCATCTGCCACTGGCTGGTGGCAGAACATCTGGCCGAGCTAACCCTACCTCCAGACCAACAGATACAACATTACATAGAAGACATTCTTATTCAAGGCTCAGATGAGCAGGGGGTAGCAGACACTCTAGCCATGATAGTTGACCATATGAAACAAAAAGGGTGGGAGATTAACCCAGATAAGATACAAGGTCCCTCATAAACAGTAAAGTTTCTGGGTATTCAATTGCACTGTGGAAATACCCCCAAAAGCTAGACAGAAAATACTAGATTTTAAAGAGTCTTGCAGGAAGAAGGAAAAGGTAAGAGCAGTCAATATGCAGAATTGTATGCAGTGTATTTAGCCCTTGTAAAGGAAATGCCTGGTCAATGTCACCTGTATACAGACTCATAGTCAGTGGCTAATGGCCTTGCCATATGGATGCCCATGTGGGCTGCTAAGGATTTTATGATTCACTCTAAATAAGTGTTGGCAATTTTGGCAGCAGATTTGGGACTTAGCATCTCAAGGTACCATCACAGTGCATCATGTAGATGCCCATTGTGGCAATGACTCATTAGAACATCTGTTTAATTCTATAGCCGACCAAAGGGCCAAAGTGGCTGTATTGGCCGTGCCCCCAAACATGGATGCGGTGGAAGGACTGGCTGCTTGGGCCCGTGGGAAATGCAGACACCTGGGAGAAAAAGCCACTTACAGGTGGGCGCAGCAAAGAGGGTTGGGACTCACCATTGACATAATTAAAAATGTAATTGCCAAATGCTCTGGTTGTCAACAGCACAGGAAAAGATCTTGTCTCCAGCCCTTTGGTAAATTGCTACGAGGAAAAGGGCCTGCACAGATATGGCAAATAGAGTATGCAGGCCCCCTGCTAATACATTTTTGTTGCTGTGGACACCTTTTCAGGGCTGATAGTGACCCAACCCGGCCGCAGGGCAAATCAAGACAACACCATTGTTACTCTGGAGAGAGTAGCAGCTACAGTATGTATGGATCACCTCAGCAGGTATAATCTGATAATGGTACGAAACTCATTGATTCAATCAATGCAGGCGGTGTACTTAGCTGAGGACCACTGCAAACCATGCTGGATTTGTGCACGTGCTCCTCGGAGTCACCATACAGGTATGCCTTACCTGTGGGTGGCTCTGACCCTGCCTGAGCTGATCAAAACAATAAAGGAACATTTCACCATAGAGTGGTGGATGGTGGATCAGACTCGTTCTGCTCCCCCACTTCACCTCCTAGGAACTATCTAAGAAGAACATGAGGTAGTTAGACTATACCTGTGGTCAGATGGCCTCCCTACAACTGAAAAAACTACGCCCATTACAATGACATTGACAACTATTGGTCGACATCATCACTGTAATGTGCTTTTGCAGCGGCAATGTGCCCTGCATTGGGATTATGTAGGGATAAGAAAGAAAAGGTGGGCACCCCCGGGACCAAAAGATGAGAAGGATGTTTGATTGTGCTATTGGTGGTTAGGCAATGCAGAAAAGGGAAAAGTGAGTTCAGGTCTTGCTCTCCCATTAGATCATTTTGGGAGAAGGGATAGATTAGATAAAAGGATAGATTAGATAAGAGAGGAAGCATGCGAACTATGCGTATGCCAGCACAGGTTGGTGCAAAACGTATGGACTATACCTATGAGTATGATACTAGCCGTTGAAAGGCATCCATAGCCCCTCTCCCTGCAAGGAATTTATATTGGTTGTGTGGTGATCGGGCTTACAAGACTCCCCCATGTGAGCAACAGGACCCCTGTGTTTTGGGCTTTGTGGTTCCATCCATCTATAGGGTGGACACACTGCCCGAATACCCAGGAGGGTTGTCTCTGTAGTCCCGTATCTTCCCTCAGAGAAACGCTCCTGGGACAAGTACCAAAACGTCAGAACCACAGGAGCTGGAAAGTTTTGGAAATCATTCTTCCCCCAGATAGGTGTGGGGAATTTATACACAAAAATTAATTGTTTGCTTAATTTACTAGAAGAAGCTTTCAATGCCACAGGTGAGACTATTTCTACAGTATCAGCTGAACAAGAACAAATGCGCCTGGTGGTACTTCAGAACCGAATGGCTCTGGACTACCTCCTGGTGGCCCAAGGTGGTGTTTGCCATGTGGTAGGTGATGCCTGTTGTTCTTTTATAGAGGATGAGACTGGACGAATCTCCCATGAAGTTGATAGGTTGGAGGAGGCCCATCTCAAGCCTATTAATGACACCACCTGGGATACAGCAGGAAGTATCAGACTTCTTTAAGGATTTTGACTGGACCTTGGGATTGGGAGGAATGTTCAGCAGGCTGGTTGGAACCTTACTTAAGTGGGCTATTATTTTTGTGGGTTGTTTATTGGCTTTAATAATAATATGGATGCTGGGCTGGTATT